>NC_087309.1:109583015-109883015 GCF_015220805.1 Pogoniulus pusillus
TTTGTCATGAGGAATGTCATCTGCAGTCTCATCATGGCACGCAGTGAACAGTGATTATCAACACATCAGGGAGGCATAAGAGTGATTGCTGGGGAGAACTGTGCGGACAGCAGTGAGAGAGAAGCAATCACAGCACCCAATAACTGAGCTGAGTGTGGGCAAAGCAAAACTGAGAGGGTTGCCAGCACTCAGGACACCCTGCAGAAATGGTGCCAGGATAAGGGAAGATGGATCAGACCTTACTGGTTGAGCTGCACAATCCTGTCTGCTGCCATCAGGTAATTAGACTGAAAATTAAAACACAGAAATACAGAATAAGCATTAAACACATTTCAGTTTGACCCAGGAAGGAATGATAAACCACACCAGTGCCTGGGAAGGAACAATAAACTGCAACAGTATGGGTTGAGAGGTGATCTGCTGGAAAGCAGCCCTGTGGACAAGAAGCTCTCCATGGGACAGCAATGAGCCCTGGTGGCCAATGGGGTCCTGGGAGGCATTCAAAGGAGGGTGGCCAGCAGATGGAGGGAATTTCTCCTCCCTTTCTACTCTGTTGAGATGTCATCTGCAGTTTTGCCTTCAGTTTTGGGCTTCCCCATTCAGGAGGGACAGGGATCTACTGGAGAGAGTCCAAGGGAGGGCTACAAGGATGCTGAAGGGCCTGGAGCCCTGCCCTGTGAAGAGAGGCTGTTTGACCTGGGGCTGTTTGGTCTGGTGAAGAGAAGCCTTAGAGGGGATCTGATCAATGTTTATAAATATCTGAGAGCTGGGGGTCAAGAGGGAAGGGACAAACTCTTCTCAGTTGTGTCCTGTTGCTGCGGAGGGGGATTCCCAGTACCGACGCCTATTTGGCGGAGGGGAGAAATTAATTAATGTGAGAGGATATTTATGAAGTATAAAAATATATACATTTATTAAAATCCAGTATTTTCAGCTCTCGCCACCCCCAACCACTGAACTTTAATATTAAATTGTTCTTTACACAATTATGAAGACATTATGGGAATATATATCTACAGAAACTTATTGATAACTAGCAAACCTTCACACTATATACAGGGAGAGAGTTTCCCCATGGCTTAATGCTGCCTGAGGTCTTGTACTGTTTGCCCAGCAAAGCTGAGCTGAAAACTGCTCTCTGCTTTATGGCAGAGGTAATAGAAATTACAGAGGCATCTACTCACGATTCTTAGCAATTATTAATCACCCTCTGGGGCTGCGTCAGCCTATTGCAAGTGTCCAATTCTTCAGGGTCTCTGCCTGTGGACCTTTAGGCTGGAATCCTCTGGCATCAGGGGAAATGGCAGTCTCTGGCCTTACTGCTGCTGGATTCTGCTGGCTGCTCTCTGCAGGGTACGCAGGCAGGATCTCCAGGTGCAGAGGCAGGATTTGTGCAGTCTGAGCATGGGTCCAACTCTTGCTCCTCAGGCCAATCGAATGCAGACAAGTGGGTCTGCTCCCAGCAACCCATGGCAATGTGCACACCAGGCACTCATGCAAAAGCAGGCATAAAGCTGCAAGGAAGGACGCAGGCAGGCAGGCAAGCATGTGGCAGAGCTGCAAGTAGAACCATAGAATCATAGAATCAACCAGGTTGGAAGAGACCTCCAAGATCATCCAGTCCAACCTAGCACCCAGCCCTAGACAGTCAACTAGACCATGGCACTAAGTGCCTCAGCCAGGCTTTTCTTGAACACCTCCAGGGATGGTGACTCCACCACCTCCCTGGGCAGCCCATTCCAATGCCAATCACTCTCTCTGTGAAGAACTTCTTCCTAACATCCAGCCTAGACCTACCCCGACACAACTTGAGACTGTGTCCCCTTGTTCTATTGCCTGGGAGAAGAGACCAACCCCCACCTGGCTACAATGTCCCTTCAGGTAGTTGTAGACAGTAATAAGATCACCCCTGAGCCTCCTCTTCTCCAGGCTCAACAATCCCAGCTCCCTCAGCCTCTCCTCATAGGATTTGTGCTCCAGGCCCCTCACCAGCTTTGTTGCCCTTCTCTGGACACCTTCCAGCATCTCAACATCTCTCTTGAATTGAGGGGCCCAGAACTGGACACAGCACTCAAGCTGTGGCCTGACCAGTGCTGAGTACAGGGGCAGAATAACCTCCCTTGTCCTGCTGGCCACACTGTTCCTGATGCAGGCCAGGATGCCACTGGCTCTCTTGGCCACCTGGGCACACTGCTGCCTCATCTTCAGCTACTATCTACCAGTAGCCCCAGGTCCCTTTCTTCCTGGCTGCTCTCCAGCCACTCAGTCCCCAGCCTGTAGTGCTGCTTGGGGTTGTTGTGGCCAAAGTGCAGAACCCTGCACTTGGCCTTGTTCAATCTCATCCCATTGGCCTCTGCCCACCCATCCAGCCTGGCCAGGTCCCTCTGCAGGGCTCTCCTACCCTCCAACAGATCCACACCTGCTCCTAGCTTGGTGTCATCTGTAAACTTACTGATGCTGGACTCAATCCCCTTGTCCAGGTTGTCAATAATGTGGGCCAGGCTGCACGTGAGCCCAGGGTCCCTATTTATCAACTGTGGGCAGAGAGTTAATGGTCTCATTGGCCACTCGAATGACCAATCAGGCTGGCAGTCAGCCCAACCCTACCACACTGGGTAAAACCCACAGGGCTGGACTCCAGGTATGGGAATCACATGGGCCCTGCACCAGGCAGGCATGAGCTGGGCGTGTGGGGACTTATGCAATCAGGTGTCCCTTTGTGCTCGTTTACCCCTGGTGCAGGCAGAGACATGTCCAGGCAGAGCAGGCATAAATAAGCCTGCTTTGGGGCCTACAGGCCCTCCACAATACCTGTGCTAGGACAAAGGGGAGTGGGTATGAACTACAGCACAGGAGGTTCCACCTCAACAGAAGGAAGAAATTCTTTACTGTAAGGATCACAGAGCACTGGCACAGGCTGTCCAGAGAGGTTGTGGAATCTTCTCTGGAAACTTTCTAGCTCTGTCTGAATCCTTTCCTGTGTGACCAGAGCTGGATTGTATGGTCCTGCTCTGGCAGGAGGTTTGACTCAATGATCCACAGAGGTTGCTCTCAATCCCTCACATGCTGTGATCCAGGATGTGATACCAATATAAATATCATAACATTAATAATGAACTGCAGATTCTTCTTACAAAGAGGGAAGAAAAGTAACATAACAAATAAAACAGCACTTGCAAAACAGTACTTACCCCTTTTCTTCTCTTGTGTTAAACACACTTGTAATACTTAAGTGATGATTCATACTCAGTGTGATAGCATTGCTAACATAAAATTACTGACTAATAAACTGCAGCTTACTGCTTCTTAGGGGCAAGCCTAGATGTTTGTATATACAGCCTTTCACACCAGGACATGTTAATAGCATTGGATGGATTTGACTCCTTTTCCACCTTTAGAGTAGAGCTCCTCCTGTCCCTCTACTCTGCCCTGCATCTGCAGTTACATGTCCAGTTCTGGGCCCTCCAGTTTAAGAGGGACTGAGATGGTCACCTGAGACTCCAGGGGTAGAACTGCTTGAGACAGTCCAATGCAGAGCCACAAAGATGATGAAGGGAATGGAACATCTCTGTTACAAGAAGAGCCTGAGGGAGCTGGGGCTGTGCTGCTTGGAGAGGAGGAGACTGAGAGGTGACCTCATCAATGCTTATCAATATATGCAGGGTGAGCACCAGGAGGCTGGAGCCAGGCTCTGCTGGGTGATGTCCAGTGACAGGACAAGGGGCAATGGGTGGAAGCTGAGGCATAGGAAGTTCCATGGAAACACGAGGAGGAATTTTTTGCCTGTGAGTGTGACAGAGCACTGGAAGAGGCTGCCCAGAGAGTGGTTGTGGAGTCTCCATCTCTGGAGATATTCAAACCCTGCCTGGATATGTTCCTGTGTGATCTGGTATAGGTGATCCTGCTCTGGCAGGGGGATTGAACTGGATAAGCTTTGTATGTCCCTTCCAGCTCCTAACATTCTGTGATACTGTGATTCTGTGAGTCTTCCTTTAGTGTTTTCCATTGTAACCATGCGATTAGAGTGCAGCAGTGTCCAGTGATAGAGCAAGGGGCAACAGGCACAAAATGGGACAGTGTGAATTTGTATCAAACCATGAAATGTTTCCTGTGCAAATAGCTCCATAATGATTCCTGAATCTCATCCCATGGCCATTTTCTATGCCAGTTTTTTGTAGTACAAATAGGGTCATGATGAGCATGTATTGCATAAATACAGTACACTAAGCATCACTCACTCATGCCCACCTTTGCCTGCACTACTTCAGGTTACCCCTGAAGTTCAGCTCCTCCAGTACAGATGTCTGGACACATAATTCGTTTGTCATCCTCACTATTATTTGTGTACATCATAAATTAAGCAGAGCTTTGAGTGCTTTGTCCAAAGCATACTGGAGAATACCTATGCTTCATGCAAGGAAGCATGAAGGATTACCTGGGCTGGCAGAGCAGGAACCACAAGTGACCATGTCATAAACCTCTCCTCATGTAAAGGACCACATATTTCCATTTTCCTGCCCAACTACTAATCTGAGATCCAGAAAAAACGGAACCTCAGAGGTTGGAAGGGACCTCCAGAGATCATTCAGTCCAATCCCTTTTCTAAGGCATGATCATCCAGGGTAGTTCACACAGGAATGCATCCAGGCAGGGTTTCAAAGTCTCCAGAGAAGGAGACTCCACAACCTCTCTGGGCAGCCTGCTCTGGGGCTCTGTCACCCTCACTGTACATAAGCTTTGCCTCATGGTGAGCTGAAACCTTCTCTGTTCCCATTTGGGGCTGTTGCTTCTTGGCATATTGCGGCTGACCAGTGAAAAGAAATTGGCCTCAGACACTTGGCACCCACTCCTCAGATATTTGTACACATTGATCAGATCTCCTCTCAGCCTTTTCATCTCCACACTGAACAGTCCCAGGGCTCTCAGTCTCTCTTCATAGGGGAGATGCTCAGGTCTCCAAATCATTCCCGTGGCTCTCTGCTGGAATCTCTCCAGCAGGTCCCTGTCTCTCCTGAACTGGAGAGCCCAAAATTTGACTCAGTATTCCAGGTGAGTTCTCAGCAGGGCAGAGCAGAGGAGGAAAAGCACATCCCCAGACCTGCTGGACACACTTTACCTGCTGCCCTCCAAGTTGCCACTGGCTCTCTTGGCCACAAGGGCACAGGGGTGATCTTATTACTGTCTACAACTACCTGAAGGGACATTGTAGCCAGGTGGGAGGTGGCCTCTTCTCCCAGGCAACCAGCAATAGAACAAGGGGACACAGTCTCAAGTTGTGCCAGGGTAGGTATAGGCTGGATATTAGGAAAAAGTTCTTCACAGAGAGAGTGATTTCCCATTGGAATGGGCTGCCCAGGGAGGTGGTGGAGGCACCGTCCCTGGGGGTGTTCAAGAAAAGCCTGGATGAGGCACTTAGTGCTGTGGTTTAGTTGATTGGTTAGGGCTGGGTGCTAGGTTGGAGTGGATGATCTTGGAGATCTCTTCCAACCTGGTTGATTCTATGATTCTATGATTCTGTGATTGCTGGCCCATGCAGAACTTGCTGCCCACCAGCACTCCAAGGTCTTCCTGCACAGAGCTGCTTTCCGGCAGGGCTGTCCCGGTCTGTCCTGGTGCCTGTTGTTATTCCTCCCCAGATGCAGGAATAACAACAATATGCCCTTGTCCATATCGAACTTCTGCCTTCGTGCAGCACTCAGCCTGTCCAGATCTGGTTGGATGGCAGCACAGCCTGAGGGGTGTCAGCCACTCGCCCCCCTGTTTTGGTGTCATCAATACTGCCCAAGCAGGGGCTAGTTCCATTCCCTTTACAGGTGAAGGAGGTGCAGAGCTCGTACCTTGCTTTAGAGGTGTTTCGTCCTCATCGAGAGGGGTGTGAGACACAAACGCATCTGACCCCGCACGGGGAGGCTCCGGCGGCAGCGGTACCCTGCCCTGCAGTGCCACCTGCTGGCCCCGCAGAAGAGTACACCCGCGGCGTCCGCACTGCCGCTGGCTGCTCCCGCACACGCAGCTCTACGGTGCTCACCGGAGGGCTTCTAACGGGGTGGGGGGGTTGCCGCTCGGGGCGGGGATTCAGCGGCACCACGCATCTGACGTAGGATATATTGGCCACGAATGCATTTGCAGAGCTGAGTCAGTTGTGTTCTCGCTCAAGGTCATGGTGTCCCACTGGCTAACAGGTATCTGGGACAACTCCACAATCTAGCTGCTCTTTGGGCCACTGGGATGCTGACATTTTGCATTCCCACAGTTTCCCTTGATGCCTATGGCAGACTGAAGGACAGACCCTGTATCTCCCAAGATCGAGCTGCACGCATTGCAGGATCAGAGGATGTCAGGAGTTGGAAGGGATCCAAGGAGATCATCAACTCCAACGTCCCTGCCACAGCAGGACCATACAATCTAGCTCAGGTCACACAGGAACACATACAGCTACCTGTAGGGATGTTGTGGAGAGGTTGGTGCTGTGCTCTTGTCACAGGTAATTGGAGACAGAACAGGGGAGAATGGCCTCAAGCTAAGACTGGGGAGGTTTAGATTGGACACTGGAAAGAAGTTTTTCTTGGAGAGAGTGGTCAGAGACTGGAATGAGCTGCCCAGGGAGGTGGTGGAGTCCCCCACCCAGGATGTGTTTAAGGGTGGTTTGGATGTGGTGCTTAGGGGTATGGTTTGAGGTGAATCTTGCAGAGTAGGGTTCTAGGGTTCTTGGTTGGACTTGGTGATCTTGTGAGGCTTTTCCAACCTGGATGTTTCTGTGGTTGTGTGGTTCTGCGGTGCTAGTGTCACAGAGTAACATTGCTACATGCAGAGGTGGGTAGGTGGGTAGCACCAGTTTTCACAGTCCTTCCTGCAGCAGTAGTCCTTTTCTTAAAAGATGATTCTTAAAAACACAGCAATAATGGCAAAATGCTTGGACACCATCTTCCATCATCCCTGAGCTGGGCAGTTCCCCAGAAAGGCAAGCTCTTGTTCAAAGGTGCTTGCATTTCTTTCCTCCACGCTCTAAACTTACACCTAGGCGATGTATTTATGTTCTGGTAGGGCATAAGTCCTGCCAGGCCAGTTTAACCATCGCTCTCCTTCTCCTTATGTGGATCCAGGAGTGGAGTTAAATGAGCAAAGAGTAAGGGTTTGTCCCCAGCAAAGCCTTGAGGGCCAGGGGCTTAGCACCATGTGTCAGGTGCCTCATGCTGCCGCTCAGGGTGCCTGCGTGCTCACACCAGGCACGGAGCTTTGAATGCATTGGCCAGAACAGTGATGCTGGTGCCTGCTGGCCAGCCTCATTTCCAAAATGAAGTATTTGATGGGGGGTGATTTAGAAACCACCTTTCTGCTTTTCTGCACTGAGCCTCTCTGCCTTGCTGCTTTTCTGCACTGACCCTCCACAGGCAGCAGCACCCCACTCGTTAACTGGGAACCACGGTGCCCATGTGCTTGCAGCTTGGCCTGGCTCAGCAGCAGCCACTCAGTTCTTTTCTCCTTCCTTCTGCCTGGAATAGTTTGAGTTTTACCCTGGGATCACCACCATGAGTTTTGAAAGAGTCTTTGTACAGGAGGCTTACTCAGGGACTGAAGCATCATGAGTGCAGATGCTGGAGCTAATGCTAAGGCTCCATAAGCATAGTCAGAATTTTACTGGGTTTGCATTCCTATTTTTCCAAGTTCTGGTTGTTTAAACTGTTTAATTCTCTGTTTATAAATACCTTCTGTGAAACTACTTCCTGTCCATCAAACATCCAAAGAATCTCAGGGAATTTCCCCCTTTTTTTAGATATTAATAATAAAAATTAATGTTCTTACATAAATTAATATTCATAATTCATAACAGATTATTATTTTCCACAACAATCTAAGACAATTTCCTGCCTCAATGGCTACCTGTGCAGAGTGCAAGAGGTTTGTTTTACTACGTGCCACCCAATGGTCACATCGTTAACCAGCAAGGAGTGAGCAACTGATGTCATTTACCTGGACCTGAGCAAAGCCTTTGCCATTGTCCCACACTACATCCTGATCTCTAGACTGGTGAAACATGGGTTTGGTGGGTGGGCCACTGGATGGATAAAGAACTGGCTTGATGGCTGCACCCAAAGAGTGGCTGTCAATGGCTCCATGCCCCAGTGGGGGCCAGGCACAAGTGGAGTCCGTCAGGGATCAGTCCTGAACCAGTCTTGTTCAACATCTGTGTCAATGCCATGGACAGTGGCACTGAGGCACCCTCAGCAACTTTGCTGATGACACCAAGATGTGCAGTGGGGCTGACAGCTGGAGGGAAGGGATCCGTTCAGAGGGACCTGGACAGGCTGCAGAGCTGGGCCCAAACAAGCCTCACAAGGTTCAACAAGACCAAGTGCAAGGTCCTGCAGCTGGGTCAAGGCAATGCCAAGCACCACTATAGGCTGGGCAGACACTGGCTTGAGAGCAACCCTGAGGAGAGGGACTTCAGGGTTCTGGCAGATGAGAAGCTCAACATGAGCCAGCAGTGTGCACTTGCAGCCCAGAAAGCCAACCAGAGCCTGGGCTGCAGCAAGAGAAATGTGAGCAGCAGGGTGAGGGAAGGGATTCTGCTCCTCTGCTCCACTCTGGTGAGACCCCAACTGGAGTACTGCATCCAGTTCTGGAACCTTTGTTGCATGAAAGATCTGGACGTGCTGGAGCATGTCCGGAGAAGGGCCACAAGGATGATCAGAGTGCTGGAGCAGAGAGTTAGGGCTGTTCAGTCTGGAGAAGACAAGGCTCTGACAAGACCTTATTGTGGCCTTTCAGTATCTTAAAGGGTCTACAAGAAAGCTGGGGCGGGACTTTTTAGGCTGTCAGGTAGTGATAGGACTGGGGGGAATGTAACAAAGCTAGAAATGGGTAGATTCAGACTGGAAGTTAGGAAGAAGTTCTTCAGCATGAGGGCAATGAGAGCCTGAAAGGGGTTGCCCAGGGAGGTGGTGGAAGCCTCCTGCCTGGAGGTGATTAAGGCCAGGCTGGATGAGGCTCTAGACAGGCTGATGTCGTGTGAGGTGTCCCTGCTCATGGCAGGGGGGTTGGAGCTGGATCAGCCAGCAGTGTGCCCAGGTGGCCAAGAGAGCCAATGGCATCCTGGCCTGCATCAGGAACAGTGTGGCCAGCAGGACAAGAGAGGTTATTCTTCCCCTGCACTCAGCACTGGTCAGACCACACCTTGAGTGCTGTGTCCAGTTCTGGGCCCCTCAATTCAGGAGGGATGTTGAGGTGCTGGAGCGTGTCCAGAGAAGGGCAACGAGGCTGATGAGGGGCCTGGAGCACAAATCCTATGAGGAGAGGCTGAGGGAGCTGGGCCTGTTTAGCCTGGAGAAGAGGAGGCTCAGGGGTGATCTTATTACTGTCTACAACTACCTGAAGGGACACTGTAGCCAGGTGGGGGGTGGCCTCTTCTCCCAGGCAACCAGCAATAGAACAAGAGGACACAGTCTCAAGTTGTGGCAGGGGAGGTCTAGGCTGGATGTTAGGAGGAAGTTGTTGGCAGAGAGAGTGACTGGCATTGGAATGGGCTGCCCAGGGAGGTGGTGGAGGCGCCGTCCCTGGGGGTCTTCAAGAAAAGCCTGGATGAGGCACTTAGTGCCATGGTCTAGTTGATTGGATAGGGCAGGGTGATAGGTTGGACTGGATGATCTTGGAGGTCTCTTCCAACCTGGTTGATTCTATTCTATTCTATTCTATTCTATTCTATTCTATTCTATTCTATTCTATTCTATTCTATTCTATTCTGTTCTGTTCTATTCTATTCCATTCTATTCTATTCTATTCTATTCTATTCTATTCTATCCAAACCTGGCTGATTCTATGGTTCTATGAAATGACCATCTAGAGAGCTGTGCAAGCTTGTAGCAGGGGTATCATTGCAGTTAAACGACACTGTAGTCACAGCAGCTCCTTGCCTTCACTTGTATGTCTCCAGCTCAGCCTCAGGTTTAGGCAACATCCCTCATAACAGGACTCGGCACTCCAGACAGTGTCACACAGGTGGCAGACAAGGGTAAGGCTGACTGCTGATGAAGATGACCCTTTCCTGACGTCACAGGCACCCAAGCAGCACACAGAAGACAAATTCACGTTAGCACACCTAATCCAACTTCCTCTACCCTAAGAAAAGCTCAGAGTTATCTTCCAG
The DNA here is from genome assembly GCF_015220805.1 of Pogoniulus pusillus. Taxonomy (NCBI): domain Eukaryota; kingdom Metazoa; phylum Chordata; class Aves; order Piciformes; family Lybiidae; genus Pogoniulus; species Pogoniulus pusillus. The sequence continues at coordinate 109,593,160 of NC_087309.1, forward strand.
AGGTTTTCAGGAGTGTTACCAGCAACTTTACATCAACCTTCACATCTCCTCCTGACTCCTTTCTCTGCCTCTGCCCTCAAATGTAACATGAATTTCCTTCAAAACCACTGCTGACAGACACAGCAGCAAGGCTGTCCCTGAGAAGCATCCTTGTTCAGTAGGATCCATCACACAGAACAGCTTTGCCTGTTGATGTGCCACATCCAGGGGATAGAGCCTCCCTTACCTATGGACCCAGTTTTTGCTTTCTGTTTTAAAGAGGGGAGGCCTCTGAGCAAGAATCACAGAATCACAGGTTTAATCAGGTTGGAAAAGACCTCTAGAATCATCAAGTCCAACCTTATCACCTAAGCCTTCTAATTCACTAAATCATGACACTAAGTGCCTCATCCAGCCTCCTTTGAAACACTTCCAGGGATGATGATTCCACTATCTCCCCAGGCAGCCCATTCCAATGCCAATCACTCTTGCTGTGAAGAACTTCTTCCTAACATCTAGCCTAAACCTGCCCTGGCACAGCCTGAGGCTGTGTCCTCTTGTTCTGTCCCTGAATGCCTGGCAGAAGTGACCAACCCCACCCAGCTACAGCCTCCCTTCGGGTAGCTGTTGAGAGCAATGAGGGCTTCCCTGAGCCTCCTCTTCTCCAGGCTGAACACCCCCAGCTCCCTCATCCTTTCCTCACAGGGCTGTGCTCCAGCCCCCTCACCAGCCTTGGTGCCCTTCTATGGGCACATTCAAGCACCTCAACATCTTTCTTAAAATGAGGGGCCCAGGACTGGAAACAGGACTCAAGGTGTAGCCTAACCAGTGCTGAGTACAGGGGCAGAATGACCTCATTGCTCCTGCTGGCCACACTCTGTCTGATGCAGGCCAGGATGCCATTGGCCTTCTTGGCCACTTGGGCACACTGCTGGCTCAGTGAAGGAACCACTACTGACTGTGAAAAGTAGCCCTCTGCCTGTGGAAATGATCCCAGCAAAGCTGTCATAGAATCATAGAATCATAGAATCAGCCAGGTTGGAAGAGACCTCCAAGATCATCCAGTCCAACCTAGTACCCAGCCCTACCTTCTATGCCTCGACAGCTCAAGAGTCTGGGACTAGCATGTCTTTGGAAGAGACACACTTGATGCTGGAGTAAGGCTTTTCACCCAGCCTAACCCAAAGCACAGTCTCTCCTCAACACCACCCATTGACAATCACAGAATCATGGAATGGTTTAGGCTGGAAGGGACCTCAAAGATCATCCAATTCCAACCCCCCACCATAGGCAGGGACACCTCCCATTAGAAAAGGTCGCTCAAGGTCATCCAAACTGGCCTTGAACACCTCCAGGCAGGGAGCAGACACAACCTCCCTGGGCAACCTGTGCCAGTGTCTCACCACCCTCACTGCAAACAACTTCTTCCTAACATCCAGTTTAAACCCATTACTCCTTGTCTTGTCATTACAAGGCCTTGTAAATAGTCCCTCCCCAGCCCTCCTGTAGCCCCCCTTCAGCCCTCTCAGGCTTCTCCTGGAAGCCTTCTCTCCTCCAGGCTGCAGATCCCCAATTCTCATAGCCTGTCCTCATAGTAGAGCTGCTGCAGCCCTCTGAGCATCTTCGTGGTCTCCTCTGGACTGACCCAAACAATTTCATGCCTTTCTTGTGTTTGGGGCTCCAGAACTGTACACAGTATTCCAGGTGACCCTCAAGATGTTATCCCTGATTTTGGTTATGGGTTTTGACTCTCGTTGCCTAGCCAGACAGTCCAATTCTGACCTCTAAGACAGAAAAAGCAGGGGATTTCTTTAATTCTAAGATTAAGCCTTTATCAGCAATGAAGGGGCTTTTTTCTAACTAGACTCTGAATCTATTTCTGTTATTATGTGGAGTTCTTTTTTTTTGTGTGTGTGTGTATACTGCTCCCACCCCTGAAATGGATCTTCTTGGGTTTCTGTGGTCTTAGCACAAAGCACACAGCATGGAGAGAGAAGGATGTGGCTTTGCTGACTCTGGGGAAATGGCAAACAACAAAATGCATCAGTCAGGAGCAGTGAGTAATGGCCTGAAATGCAAACAACTGCTAGCAACACATATTAGAGCATTAATAATTTACGCTCCAAGCTTTATTTATGTCAAGTGAGAACTTTATGGTGTACTTACAGAGGGCATGCATGATTCTGGGGATAAGGCATCTAAAGTAAGCCTATGAGTCTTCTTGGGGACCACTTCCTGGTTGCCATGACAAGGTGCTGATCTGTTGGAGGATAGGAGAGTCCTGCAGAGGGACCTGGACAGGCTGGATGGGTGGGCAGAGGCCAATGGGATGAGATTGAACAAGGCCAAGTGCAGGGTTCTACACTTTGGCCACAATAACTCCAAGTAGTGTTACAGACAGGGTACAGAAAGGCAAATCAACTAGACCATGGCACTAAGTGCCTCATAGAATCATAGAATCAAAGAAGTTGGAAGAGATCTCCAGGATCATCCGGTCCAACCTAGCACCCAGCCCTAGCCAGTCAACCAGACCATGGCACTAAGTGCCTCATCCAGGCTTTTCTTCAACACCTCCAGGGACAGTGACTCCACCACCTCCCTGGGCAGCCCATTCCAATGCCAATCACTCTTTCTGGCAACAACTTCCTCCTAACATCCAGCCTAGACCTCCCCTGCCACAACTTGAGACTGTGTCCCCTTGTTCTATTGCTGGTTGCCTGGCAGAAGAGACCAATCCCCAGCTGGCTACAGCCTCCCTTCAGGTAGGTGTAGACAGCAACGAGGTCACCCCTGAGCCTCCTCTTCTCCAGGCTAGACAATCCCAGCTCCCTCAGCCTCTCCTCACAGGGCTGTGTTCCAGGCCCCTCACCAGCTTTGTCACCCTTCTCTGGACACCTTCCAGCACCTCAACATCTGTCTTGAATTGAGGGGCCCAGAACTGGACACAGCACTCAAGGTGTGGTCTGACCAGTGCTGAGTACAGGGGCAGAATAACCTCCCTTGTCCTACTGGCCACACTGTTCCTGATGCAGGCCAGGATGCCATTGGCTCTCTTGGCCACCTGGGCACACTGCTGGCTCATGTTCAGCCTGCTCTCTACCAGTACCCCCAGGTCTCTTTCTGCCTGACTGCTTTCCAGCCACTCTGTCCCCAGTCTGTAGTGCTGCTTGGGGTTGTTGTGGCCGCAGAAGGGGCTCCTGACCACCTATCTACCTTCTTTCCACCCCTCCACCTTATCCCAAAGTTTGTCTTAGGTGCAAGCCGAGTTTGAAGGATCAGCAAGGGGGGGTTAGAAGCAGAATTAGTTGGGTTACACAGCAACAGCCCAAGGAGAAAAGCACAGATAGAGACTCTCACACTGTCTTATCTATGTTTATGTCCTTGTTTTTATACATCACAGCAAAACTATGAGTGAAGTAGACATCAACATTGTTTCCTTTTCACAGCCCTATAATCTAGGTTTTCTCATTAAAATATTCCAATTAGCCTCAAACCAGCACGGGTGATGAGGCACTGGAATACTTCCAGGGATGTGGTGGAGTCAGCATCCCTGGAGGTGTTTAAGAGAAGATTGGGCAGGGCACTTGGTGGGATGGGTTAGCTGATGTGGTGGTGTTAGGTCGTAGGCTGGACTTGATGATCTCACTGGTTCAGCCTCACAGGTCTTTGATTCTGTGAAGTTTTAGCTGCTGCACCTCATGCTGACTCAGATCCTGCTCAGCCTTGCCTTGAGAGCTGCAGCAGTCAGCATCCATTGGAGGCCTAAGGACACCCCTCCATCTAGGAGACATGTGCTGGTGTGTCAGGAGATGAATTTTCTTTGGGCAACACACACCATTGAGATGGGAGATTGGTGAAGCTGCCAAGTAGCCCTGGATATGGCAGCAAAGCCCACCAGACACAAATGGCTTTGCTTAGGTTTGTGTTGTTCATGGCAAGTTCCAATTCTCTGAGCTTTCAGCCCCACTTCCTTTTCCTGGCCTTGGGAGCCAAGGCTCGCATCTCACAGGTAAATAGTGATAGAACAAGAGGGAATAGCCTCACATTGAGACTAGGTAGGTTTAGGCTGGACACTAGGAAACACTTTTTCCCAACAAGAGTGGCCAAGTATTGGAATGGGCTGCCCAGGGAGGTGATTGAGTCACTGTGGTGGAGGGGCAGCAGCCCCAAAACTGAGGCTTTTCTATGCCTCTGCATGCCCAGACATGCTTTTCTGCCAGGACCCACGAGGCAGCAAACAAGTTGCATAACACACACATGCCCAGCCTGTGTGCCCTTGAGGTCCAGGCAGGTAATTCCCTATTGGGAGGGTCCAGGCATGTCTCTATTGCCTATTGGGGCAAGGTTTGGCTTACTGCCAACCTGATTGGTCACTTTAGATGTCCAACGAGCCACGAATCTCAGCCCAGAGCCTATAAAGAGGGGTGCACAGCAGCACCACGTGTTCAGAGGTTCAAACTGCTCATTAGTTTAGAGCACATAGACTCAGCTCTGATCCACAGCAGCATCCTGCTGCACTGACCTCGCTTGCATTGGCCTAGATGAAGGATCAGGCCTCGCTCACTCACAAGCATTGCAGAGGCTTAGACCTCGTTCATTGATCTCAAGGCACAGCCAAGCTATCTGCAAGCCCTCTGAGAAGCAGAGCACATTCATGCCTGCACTATCACAGTATTATTAGGATTGGAAGAGACCTCACAGATCATCAAGTCCAACCCTTTACCACAGAGCTCAAGGCTAGACCATGGCACCAAGTGCCACGTCCAATCCTGCCTTGAACAGCTCCAGGGACAGCGACTCCACCACCTCCCCGGGCAGCCCATTCCAGTGTCCAATGACTCTCTCAGTGAAGAACTTTCTCCTCACCTCCAGCCTAAATCTCCCCTGGCATAGCCTGAGGCTGTGTCCCTTGTTCTGGTGCTGGCCACCTGAGAGAAGAGAGCAACCTCCTCCTGGCCACAACCACCCCTCAGGTAGTTGTAGACAGCAATAAGGTCACCCCTGAGCCTCCTCTTCTCCAGGCTAACCAATCCCAGCTCCCTCAGCCTCTCCTCGTAGGGCTGTGCTCAAGGCCTCTCCCCAGCCTCGTCACCCTTCTCTGGACACGCTCAAGCATCTCAATGTCCCTCCTAAACTGGGGGGCCCAGAACTGAACACAGTACTCAAGGTGTGGCCTAACCAGTGCAGAGTACAGGGGCAGAATGACCTCCCTGCTCCTGCTGACCACACCATTCCTGATGCAGGCCAGGATGCCACTGGCTCTCTTGGCCACCTGGGCACACTGCTGGCTCATGTTCAGGCGGGTATCAATCAGCACCTCCAGATCCCTCTCTGTTTGGCTGCTCTCCAGCCACTCCCACCCCAGCCTGTATCTCTGCACGGGGTTGTTGTGGCCAAAGTGCAGCACCCTGCACTTGGAGCTATTGAACACCATCCCATTGGACTCTGCCCATCTGCCTAGCCTAGAGCTATCTTGATTCAGCTACGGAGTTAAATCTCCCTGCAGCACGGCATAGATATTGCTTGCTAGCTCTCCTGTAACTCTGGAAAGACCCAGAGCCAGCAGACCCCTTTCCAGATGGCCTGCAAACCTGCAAACGCAGCCTACTAGCTGCCCAAACTGTGTCAGAAGCTACATGGACTGAATCCTCCTCCTGCATTCGGGAAAAACCCTGCCAGCTGATCATCCCTGGACACACACAGCTTCCATTAGACAGGCAGCACCGAGGCAGAGACTACCTTCACCCCAGGAGAGAAGGTTAGAGAAATACTGTTACCCCAGAGACTGGGAAAACCCTTTTCAATTCCCCTTGCAAGCTGGGACAAATCTCCAGCTCCACCAAATCCCCAGAGACAGGCACATGCTGAGGCAGATTCCCGGGAGGGTGATTAATGATTAATACTCAAGAGCATCACACCTCAGTAAGCTTTAATACCTTTGTGATATAAGTTATCTCTATCTGAAGAGCACACACAGTTTCAGCCCTTGCTGGGCAAACACTTGAGTTGTTAAGAGACATTAAGCCTAGGAAATCTTTCTCTCTGTCAATAATTGTTAATAATTTGATATTTCCACTTAATAATCAATCCCTGTAAATATATATATATATCCCAAAGCTATTTTCATAACTTTGCAAACAAACCCTGGATTTCATAGTGGTTGGGGGGTGGTGTAAATTTGTAAATATTAATTTTAATAAATCATTTTAATAAAAAATCGAAACCACCTCAAATTAGTTTCTCACCTCCCCCTAACAGGGGAGGAATAGAGAAATCCCCTCCACAACAGTCACCAACCCTGGGTGTGTTTAGAAGTTGTTTGGATGTGGTGCTTGAGGATATGTCTTAAGGGTGAACTTTGTAGAGTAGGGATAACAGTTGGACTTGCTGATCCTGGGGGGTCTTTTCCAACTGGAATGTTTCTGTGACTCTGTAATTCTGTGAGCTGCACACCCAGAGGACCTGGAAGCCAGGAAAGCTCTCTCTGTCTAAAGCCATCAGGAAGCAATATGTAGCCTCTTGCTATTTAATGTGGCTTTTCATGCATAGAAAACTACCAGTTTGGCAAGACAAATGCCCCATGGATCAGAGGTGCCAAATGTTTCCCAGGAACTTGGGCAGAAAAATAAAGCCTTTGACAAAGTCTCTTCTGATGGTGCTTTTCCCAGATCTCAGACCAGCTTCAGCAAGTGAAAGGAGGCAGGAGGAGAAGGTAACTAATTTATGTGTGTGTGTGTGGTTTGGGGATGGGATTGGGAATGCAAAATGGATTTGGGTTCACAGGCTTGATGTTCAAGAAGAGACTGGATAAGGCATTTAGTGCCATGGTCTAGTTGACTGGCTAGGGCTGGATGATCTTGGAAGTCTCTTCCAACCTGGTCAGTTCTATGGTTCTATGATTCTATGGTGCCTTGACTTTCTGTAACAATCCAGAGTGAACCCCCTGTGTTTTAACATTCCAGGGCAAACCCCTGTGTTTTAAGAAGGCCATTTACATGTGTTATTAGTCTTGCTTTAAAATTTGCAACCTTAGCCATCTCCAGGTTAGTTTTTATCCCTGCAGAATATATGCATGTGTGTATATATATAGAGAGAGATAACAGATTGCTTTCAAGACCTTTGATTGAGCGGATGCAAAGCAGCTGTCTCCATGCCCTGTCTTTTCCCAAGGCCACAGAATGGAGAGATCAGCAAATGGCTGTAGGTTGTTAATAATTAATCCATTAACCCTGTGTTTAGGGGATACACTGAAAACAAAGTCTGAACACGAGAGCTGAATAGCAATGGCTTAAAAACAGCTAGAGCGGGGGGATGCCAACTATCAGGACACAGCAGCATATGCCCACTCCACACTAATGACCTTCCACCCCTTCCTGTGCTGTAGAAAGTGCTCCTGTGAATGGTAATTCCAATGAGCTCTCTCTTCACATTAATTACACAGAGAAGGCCTAGCTTTAGCCTCAGTCACAGGATCACAGGATGTTAGGGGTTGGAAGGGATCTCCATGGATCATCGAGTCAAACCCCCCTGCCAGAGCAGGACAATACAATCTAGCTCTGGTTGAACAGCGAAGAATTCAGACAGGGCTGGAAAGGCTCCAGAAAAGGAGACTCCACAAGCTCTCTGGGCAGCCTGTGACAGTGCTCTGGGACACATACAGTAAAGAAGTTCATCATGTTGAGGTGCAACTTCCTCTAGTGTAGTTCATACCCATTGCCCCTTGTCCTAGCACAGGGCACAAATGAGGAGAGTTTGTCCTCTCCCTCTTGACCCCCAGCCCTCAGATATTTACAAACATTGATCAGATCCCCTCTAAGGCTTCTCTTCACCAGACCAAACAGCCCCAGGTCCCTCAGCCTCTCCTCACAGGGCACTGCTCCAGTCCCTTCAGCATCCTCACAGCCCTCCCTTGGACTCTCTCCAGCAGATCCCTGACCCTCCTCAACTGGGGAGCCCAGAACTGAAGGCAATATTTCAGGTGAGGTCTCAGCAGGGCTGAATAGAGGGGGAGGAGAGCCTCTCTGGATCTGCTGGACACACTGCTCTGAATGGCCCTAGGATCTCATTGGCTTTCTGGGCCATCAGGGCACGCTGCAGTTCATGGAGAGCTTCTTGTCCACCAGCACTCCCAGGTCCCTCTCCACAGGGCTGCTCTCCAGCAGATCACCTCCCAGCCTGTACTGCTGCAGTTTATTGTTCCTTCTCAGATGCAAGACTCTGCACTTGTCCTTGTTGGACACCTTTAGGTTCCTCTCTGCCCAGCTCTGTCTGTCCAGGTCTCGCTGGGTGACTGCACAGCCTCTAGGTGTCTCAGCCCAGCCTCCCAGCTTGGTATCATCAGTGATATTGTCAGTCTTTTTTTTTGCACAGCCTCCCCTCAGCTGGTTATGAAGTGGCTCCACTTTGTTGTCTGTATGAATCCTGCCCACCATTTCCCTCACACATACACAGTAGGCAGATGCTCTCCTACAGAAGCATGCAGCCAGTCTTGCTGTGTTGCATGTTAGGCTAATGCTGCACTGCTGACCACACAGAGCAAGGCATGCTTTGTAAATGTGTGTTACCAGCATTGAGACCTTTGACTAAGCATGTGCAGGGTGAGTGGCAGGAGGCTGGAGCCAGGCTCTGCTGGGTGATGCCCAGTGACAGGACAAGGGGCAATGGGTGGAAGCTGAGGCATAGGAAGTTCCATGGAAACATGAGGAGGAATTTTTACCCTGTGAAGGTGACAGAAGACTGGAACAGGCTGCCCAGGGTGGTTGTGGAGTCTCTCTCTCTGGAGATATTCAAACCCTGCCTGGCTGTGTTCCTGCGTGATCTACTCTAGGTGCTCCTGCTCTGGCAGGGGGATTGAACTGGATGATCTTTGGAGGTCTCTTCTAGTCCCTGACATTCTGTGATTCTGTGACTGCCTCTAACACCTGACACAAGCATCTGGCTCTGTTTCTCTGCAAAATGCCGAATGAGAATGTTGGGATTTGATCTCTGAAGCCCACACTACACAGTCCTGCACCCAGTGCACAGGGTCAAGGCTTGTCTTGCATCAAAATGACCATCCAGTCCCCACTTACATTTCTTTCTTCTAATTATTTTCTCAGTTTCCAACCTGGTTGATTCTATGATTCTATGTGCCAGGGGAAGTATAGGCTGGATGTTAGGAGGAAGTTGTTGGCAGAGAGAAAGATTTGCCTTTGGAATGGGCTGCCCAGGGAGGTGGTGGAGTCACCATCCCTGGAGGTGTTGAAGAAAAGCCTGGCTGAGGCACTTAGTGCCATGGTCTGGTTGACTGGCTAGGGCTGGGTGCTAGGTTGGACTGGATGATCTTGGAGGTCTCTTCCAACCTGGCTGATTCTGTGCATCCTGGGGCACAGCAAGAAAAGTGTGTCCAGCAGGGCTAGGGAGGTTCTTCTCCCCCTCTACTCTGCCCTGATGAGGACACACTTGGAATACTCTGTCAAATTTTGTGCTCCCCGTTGCAGAAGAGACAGGGAGAGCCATGAGGATGGTCTGGGGACTTGAGCATCTGCCCTATGAAGAGTGATGGAGAGCCCTGGGACTGTTCAGTCTGGAGAAGAGAAGGCTGAAAGGAGATCTGATCAATGTGTACAAATATCTGAGGAGTGGGTGCCAAGTGCCTGGAGCCAATCTCTTTATGTCAGTCAGCAGCAACAAGCCAAGGAGCAGCAGCTACAAATTGGAACAGAGAAGGTTTCAGCTCACCATGAGGCAAAGCTTATGTACAGTGAGGGTGACAGAGCTCCAGAGCAGGCTGCCCAGAGAGGTTGTGGAGTCTCCTCTGGAGACTTCGAAACCCTGCCTGGATGCATTCCTGTGTGCACCACTCTGGGTAGTTTAAGTTGTTATTCCCACACAGTGGAACTTGGTACAAGTGCAAGCCTCCATATGAAGGAACCATCCTGGTACCAAGGGTGCATTCCTGACACCTCTGATGGAGGGTTCCACTGTTTGACAGCATTGTCTGGGAACCTAAGAATGGAGCTGCTGTCACAAGAGTGAACTTTGCTCATTATAATGTCATTATAATACCCAGAGACACCTCCTGGCCTCAGGCTACCCATCTCCAGGGCAGACCATGCCTTGGACATGCCTCCTTATGCCCAGACCACAGCTTGGTCACTCCTCCTTGGGCATGCCTAGAAACCTTACACAGTGCGGGGCACAAGGGGCAGAGTTTGGTCTGCAGCAGGGGTGCAGTCAAATATAAAAGATGTCTCTCTAGCAAGAGGTGATCTCCACACTTCACTACTCTCACTCTCTCTCCTCTTTATCAACAACAGAAGAGCTCTTTTCCAGCAAAGAGGGCTACAACAACAAGAAGAACAGGAGGACCAGGAGCCTGAGACCAGAGAGATGTCTTTGGGACTCTTGCATTGTTGGTAACTATAGGACCTCTTCCTCTTTTCCCTCTTCACTTCTCCCCTTTCTTCTCTCACTCTTCTCTACTTCTTATGGCCAAACAATAAAGTTTTACTGTTGATTGAAGTAAAACCTCTTGGCCTGAGTCACCTGTGTTGGGCACTAACAAATCACCACCAGTCCACTGTTTGGACCATGACAGTAAGTGATGGTCAGGGATGGTACAAGAGCACCTGCTGCAGACCAGCTCACTAAGAGGTGAAGCAACTCTTGCTGGCAGGATCAGGTATTCCCAGGGAACAATTCCCACTAGCAATAGCTTCTGAAAGAGCCCTTGTCTGAGTCATAGAAAAATCCACTAGTTGTGGAACATCACCGTCAGGGCACAAAGAGCAGGAGGTGGTGATGGAGGGCACAGTCAGTGGCAGGCCAGGGCTTGTGCAGGGAGTCCACAGGGGTGAAGCAGGTCAGGACAGAGACAGAAGTTCAGAATGTTGTTCAAGGGCAGCAGCATTGCCAGGCATAGGCATGGCACAACACAGCCCAGACAGGGACCTCAAAAGTCATTCTTGTATGACTGGGTGAGACTTCTCTCAGCTCCTTCTTATGCTCACCTGAGCTGCTTTCCTGTAGCCTGATCTCAGATATCACTGCAATAGGCCTGAGCTGGTCTTGAACACAGGTTGTCAGACTCCAAGGAGGACAGCAAGGAGGCTCAAGCCTCTGACACAGCAAAAGTGAAGTGGAGAAACATGAGCAAATGTTAGCAGTGAGAAGAAGAACCCTCTTGTGTTTAATTTCCCTACATGACTGGATGCCACAGAGGGCAGGAAGCACAAGAACCTGGGTACATCATGGACAGCTGGTGGAAGCCAGACACTGCAAGTGTCTGGCAGACAATCAGGGACAGTGCAGGTTCAGGCTGGAGATTAGGAAGAAGTTTTTCAGAGTAAGAGTGATTGACCTTGGAGTGGGCTACCTGGGGAGCTGGTGGAGTCCCCATCCATGGAGGTGTTTCAAAGGGAACTGGATGAGGCCACTTAGTGCCATGAGTTAGTTAGTTAGAAGGTGTTAAGTGATAGGTTGGACTCAATGATCTTGAAGGTCTTTTCCAACCTGGTTAATTCTGTGATTCTGTGATTCTGTGGAAAGGCCAGGGAAGCATAAAGAGAAAGAATTCCTGCTCCCCATTGTCCATGACCCAGTCCTGATTTTCCTTGGAAAAAAGGGAGAGGGAAAAGAAGTACCATGTGCAAGGCTGACCTTCAGGGTCACCTCTCTTTGCAGGCTTCCCAGCCCTGTTGGGACTGCTGCAGATTTGCAAAGATCTCCAAGATGAACACAGGCATCTTCTGATGTAGATAGCAGATAGTAGAGAGTAGCTGAAGATGAGCCAGCAGTGTGCCCAGGTAGCCATGAGAGCCAATGGCATCCTGGCCTGGATCAGGAACAGTGTGGCCAGTAGGACAAGGGAGGTTATTCTTCCCCTGTACTCAGCACTGGTCAGGCCACACCTTGAGTGCTGTGTCCAGTTCTGGGCTCCTCAATTCAAGAGAGATGTTGAGGTACTGGAATGTGTTCAGAGAAGGACAACAAAGCTGGTGAGGGGCCTGGAGCACAGCCCTGTGGGGAAAGGCTGAGGGAGGTGGAGACGTTTAGCCTGGAGAAGAAGAGGCTCAGGGGTGACCTCATTGCTGTCTACAACTACCTGAAAGGAGGTTGTAGCCAGGTGGAGTTGATGTCTTCTTCCAGGTAACCAGCAATAGAACAAGGGGACACAGTCTCAAGTTGTGCCAGGGGAGGTCTAGGCTGGATGTTAGGAGGAAGTTGTTGGCAGAGAGAGTGATTGGCATTGGAATGGGCTGCCCAGGGAGGTGGTGGAGTCACCATCCCTGGAGGTGTTCAAGCAAAGCCTGAATGAGGCACTTAGTGCCATGGTCTGGTTGATTGGACAGGGCTGGGTTCTAGGTTGGACTGGATGATCTTGGAGGTCTCTTCCATCCTGGTTGATTCTATGATTCTATGAAGGAACAATCTGGCCTCAAAGTATTACACAGGGAAGGGAAGGTGATTAAGATGTTACCTCTTCTGAAACTCCTGCTGCTGACCACTTGGCACTTCAGAATGTTGGCTGGAAACTAGTTAATTCAGTCTTCTTTAGTCTCCCACTCTGCCAAAATAAAATGAATAATAGTGCACCATGCACTGGGATGCCTTAGGTAATTGTATAGTATCTGTCTCCTAGATTGCTGAAGAAGATCAGGATCTGACAGATTCCACCAGAGAAATTAACAAAAATCCATCTTCAGAAGTGCAACTCCAAGATCTTTAAATAATGCAGCTTGAGATTTTTGCCAAGGGATTCAGCAGAACATCACTAAAAAAATATCTTACTTTTCCACATAATCACAGAATGGTTCAGGGCAGGAAGGGACCTCAAAGATCAGCCAGTTCCAACCACCAGGGACACCTCCCACTAGAACAGGTTGCTCAAGGCCTCATACAGCCTGGCCTTGAACACCTCCAGGCAGGGAGCAGCCACAGCCTCCCTGGGCAGCCTGTGCCAGTGTCTCACCACTCTCACTGCAAACAACTTCTTCCTAACATCCACTTTCAATCTTCCCTCTGCCACTTTAAACCCATTCCTCCTCATCCTGTCACTACAAGACCTTGTTAATAGTCCCTCCCCACCCTTCCTATAGCCCCCTTCAGACACTGGAAGGCCACTCCAAGGTCTCCTGAAAGCCTTCTCTTCTCTAGGCTGCACAGCCCCAACTCTCTCAGCCTGTCCTCACAGCAGAGCTGCTGCAGCCCTCTGAGCACCTTGGTGGCCTCTTCTGGACTGGCTCCAACACTTCCATGTCCTGCTTGTGTTGGGGGCTCCAGAACTGCACACTGGACTCCAGGTGGGGTCTGAGGAGAGCAGAGCAAAGGGGCAGAATCCCCTCCCTTGCCCTGCTGCCCACACTGCTCCTGCTGCAGCCCAGCACAGGGTTGCTGTCTGTACTGCACTCACACTGCAGGCTCATGTTGAGCTTTCCACCACCGCAGACCCCCAGGGCCTCTTCCTCAGGGCTGCTCTCAGCCATTCCCCACCCAGCCTGGAGTTGTGCTTGGGTTTGCACCGAGCCAGGTGCAGGACCTTACACCTGGCTTAATCAAAATTAAGCCTGTGCTCCTAGAAACAATGGGCTACCTCATTTGTGGCCACCAAACTGTTCTTTCTCATGCCAGGCTTCAAAGTAACAAAAAACTTCACCAGTTATGTGGGGAAGAAATTTCTAGTGAGGGAATTCCTCCAAGGTAAGTGCATTCTGCAGCTGAATTTCTTGGTGTAAACACTACTCACATCCTTCCCCATGGCTACTCGTTCACATAACAGCCTGGTGCTTGGCAGTAATTTTAGGATAGCCTGCTACTAGGAGCTGTTGCATGGAAATGACCAGAGCAGTGAAACTCTGCCTTTGCAGCCATTTGAAGCACTCAATATTCATTACACAGCAACTCCATAGCAGTCATATTTACCTTTGTCATCACAGAATCACAGAACCTTAAAGGTCGGAAGGGACCTCAAGAGATCATCCAGCCCAACCCTCCTGCCAAGGCAGCATCACCAGGGTAATGCACACAGGAATGCATCCAGGCAGGGTTTCAAAGTCTCCAGTGAAGGAGACTCCACAACCTCTCTGGGCAGCCTGCTCCAGGGCTCTGTCACCCTCATTGTAAAGAACTTTCTCCTCATGGTGAGCTGAAACTTTCTCTGTTCCAGATTGCAGTTGTTGCTCCTTATCTTGTTGCTGCTGACCAGCAAAAGGAGATTGGCCCCAGGCACTTGACCCCCACCCCTCAGAGATTTCACAGACTCATAGAATCAACCAAGTGGGAAGAGATTTTCAAGCTCATCCAGTCCAACTTAGAACCCAGCCCTGTCCAATCAACCAGACCATGGCACTAAGTGCCCTATCCAGGCTTTTCTTCAAGACCTCCAGGGACAGCAGCTCCACCACCTCCCTGGGCAGCCCATTCCAATGCCAATCACTCTCTCTGTGAAGAACTTCCTCCTAACATCCAGCCTAGACCTCCCCTGGCACAACTTGAGACTTTGTCCCCTTGTTCTATTGTTGCTTGCCTGGGAGAAGAGACCAACCCTCACCCGGCTTCAGCCTGCCTTCAGGTAGCTGTAGACAGCATTTGTACACATTGATCAGATCTGCTCTCAGCCTTCTCTTCTCCAGACTAACCATCCCCAGGGCTCTCAGTCTCTCTTCATAGGGGAGATGCTCAAGTCCCCCAGTGTGGCTCTCCACTGGACTGTCTCCATCAGGTCTCTGTCTCTCCTGAACTGGGGAGTCCAAAACTGGGCACAGCATTCCAAGTGTATTCTCAGCAGGGCAGAGTAGAGGAGAAGAACCTCCCTTGTCCTGCTGGCCACACTGTTCCCGAGCCAGACCAGGATGCCATCGGCTCTCTTGGCCACAATGTACATCACTGGTCCATGCAGAACTTGCTGCCCACCAGCACTCCAAGGTCCTTCTCCTCAGAGTTGCTTTCCAGAAGGCCAGCCCCAACCTGTCTTGGAGCCTGTTGTTATTCCTCCCCAGAAGTAGGACCCTGCCCTTGTCCTTACTGAACTTCATGTGGTTTGCCTTCGTGCAGCACTCAGCCTGTCCAGATCGGGTTGGATGGCAGCACAGCCTGAGGGGTGTCAGCCATGCCCAGAGTTTTGTATCATCAGGAACTTGCTGAGGGTGCACTCAGTGCCCTCGCCCACATTGCTTCACCCACAGGCCTCCAACTTGACTCTGCCACTGATGATAACTCTCTGAACTCCACTGCTGAGCAGTTTTCAATCCACAGCCGGTTTCTGATGTATGGGCATGCACAGGAATGGCTCCACTTAGACGATGTCACTTTCCAGATCCTGTGCAAGCTGACTCCTCCACAGACTGAGGTTGGAAAAACTTGGGGAGAAAACTACAATAGTTTGCATACCTGGCAAAGGTGTGGGGTTCTTTCTTTTGTCAAAGTAATTTGGGGGTTTCTGTGCTGAAACAAGGAAGCTACTTGTCTGCTTCCCCTCCTACTAAGTGAAGACTTCTCAGCAGCAGTGGACTGTTTTGTCCCTGCCCTTTCAAGCCTTTTCGCAGAATCACAGAATTTAACCAGGCTGGAAAAGACCTCCAAGATCATCGAGTCCAACCTATCACTTAACACCTTCCAATTAACTAAACCATGGCACTAAGTACCTCATCCAGATGCCTTTTATACCCCTCCAGGGATGGAGACTCCACCAGCTCCCCAGGCAGCCCATTCCAACGCAAATAACTTTTGCTGTGAAGATCTTCCTAATCTCCATCCTGAACCTGCCCTGGCACAGCTTGAGGCTGTGTCCTCTTCTTCTGTCCCTGGGTGCTTGGGAGCAGAGACCAACCTCAACTGGCTACAGCCTCCCTTCAGGTATCTGTAGAGAGCTTTGTGTTGTTTTATCACAAAGCATGAAGGTAAGCCAGATTAGGGCCAGCCCATCCTCTGGGAAGTGAAGATACTAATGTTTTGTCTATTTTTAGCCAAAGATGGTGGGCAAATCTCAGCCAGCACATTTTTCATTCGCTCTGTCCCTGGACACTAACAGATGGTGCTTCTTTGTGCCAAGCAGTAATGCACGTTACACTGGCACTCAGTGCCAGGACACAAAGCCTGCCAAGTCTCTCTTGAATATCCTGCTGACAGGAAAATTGACAACAAACAGCAAGTCAGGGACAGACTACCAGGTTTCCTTCTAGCTCCAAAGCAGCAGAGAAGCTGCACCACCACGATGGTGTCAGCTGCTCTCCAGATGGTGGCTACCAATGGTTCAAAGGAGGGTCCTCGACTGGGGTGAAAGGGGTCCTAAGGCTATGAACACAGGTATGTAGCTAAGCATGAGAGAGAGAATCATCTGCTTCGTGAGATTAGCTGTGTGATTAAAGCCAGGTTTTGAGGACCTTGACAGCTCGTGCCTTGATGCCTAAACATCTGAACCACCCACAATATACATAAAATATAAATGTAGATAGAGATGGAAATGGAAACAGAGAGATAAAAAGTACAAAAAGAGATAGAAATCTGAACAGAGATAGAGGTACAGACAGATATACAGACAGAGACAGAGACAGAGATAGAGAGAAAGAGATAGAGATAGAGAAATATAGATAGATAGACATATATATACAGATGGAGATAGAAAGGGATACATACATATACATATATAGAGAGAGAGATGGAGATAGAAATAGAGATAGAAATATAGAGACAGACACAGATATACATAAATAGATAGATAGATAGATAGATAGATAGATAGATAGATAGATAGATAGATAGATAGATATACATAGAGAGAGAGATGGAAATAGAGACAGACACAGAGAGATAGATACATATACATAGAGATGGAGATTTGGGATAGAGATAGATAGAAACAGAGATAGAAATATAGCAACAGACACAGATGTACATAGATAGATAGATAGATAGATAGATAGATAGATAGATAGATAGATAGATAGACAGACATATATAGAGAGATGAAGATAGAGATAGAAATATAAAGACAGACACAGATACAGATAGATAGATAGATAGATAGATAGATAGATAGATAGATAGATAGATAGATAGACAGACAGACATATATAGAGGGATGGAGATAGACATAGATAGATAGATAGATAGATAGATAGATAGATAGATAGATAGATAGATAGATAGATATACATATATAGAGAGATGGAGATAGAGACATAGATAGATAGATAGATAGATAGATAGATAGATAGATAGATAGATAGATAGACAGACATATAGAGAGATGAAGATAGAGATAGAAATATAAAGACAGACACAGATACAGATAGATAGATAGATAGATAGATAGATAGATAGATAGATAGATAGATAGACAGACAGACATATATAGAGGGATGGAGATAGACATAGATAGATAGATAGATAGATAGATAGATAGATAGATAGATAGATAGATAGATAGATAGATAGATAGACAGACATATATAGAGAGATGGAGATAGAGACATAGATAGATACATAGATAGATAGATAGATAGATAGATAGATAGATAGATAGATAGATAGATAGATAGATAGATAGATAGACATATATAGAGAGATGGAGATAGAGATAGGCATAGATAGATACATAGATAGATAGATATACATATATAGAGAGATGGAGATGGAGATAGAGATAGAAATAGTGATAGAGATAGAAATATAGAGATAGACACAGATATACATAGATAGATAGATAGATAGATAGATAGATAGATAGATAGATAGATAGATAGATAGATAGATATACATATATAGAGAGATGGAGGTAGAGATAGACATAGATAGATATACATATAGAGAGAGATAAGCTGGAGATGGAGATGGAGATAGAAATATAGAGACAGACACAAATATACATAGATAGATAGATAGATAGATAGATAGATAGATAGATAGATAGATAGATATACATATATAGAGAGATGGAGATATAGAGGGATAGATATATATACATATATATAGAGAGAGATGGAGATGGAGATAGGGATAAATACAGATAGAAATAGAGATAAAGATAGAGGGAGAGAGAGAGAGGGAGATTCTATTGTTTACACTCCTTAGTACCTCTTGAGCACTAAATACATTAAATTAAGTCTTTCAGAGCTCCTTCCCTGTGGCTCTCAATCCTACACATGATAAGGTCATCTACAAAAAAAACAAAAAAAACCAAACAAAACAAAACAAACAAAAAAAAAAGATGAATTTCACAGACTCCTCTGAGGACTTTAATCTTATTTACAGGTCATTGTTTAATTCTTGAATACAAGCATCCAAAATTCTTGAGCTGTAAAATTCCTGTTCCTTTCCACCAGGTGCCTCAGTGCCCAGGCTTCTTTCTCGGATTGCTTGAAGCTTGGTATCCACATCTCTTGGAGAGAAGTCCTGCCAGAGTTTGATAACGAGAACCAAAATGCCTCTGGTGTGGGGCAGCTCAGATGGTTAACTTCAGCCCTCCACCTTCGGGGCAGCCACCCCTGACAATGCAAAGAAATGAAAACAGTTATTCAGGAACTCTGGCAAAGAAGAGAAGTGCAATGACATTAGCAAACTATTAAAGCATGTTAAGGAGATTTTTCCTCCCCAGTACAGGCTCGAGCCACGTCCCTGTAAATGTCAGAGTGTCCTGTACACAGCCAGTCAATGCTGACAACAGCCTGACCCTTGGACCTGGCTGCAGATGAGCAGCATCAGTCCACCCAAACTGATACTTTAAGGCAAGAAGTTCTGATTTAATCACAATATTCTGTTTTCATCTTAAACATGTACACATTTAATGAGGGGTTTTTTGTGGGTTTTTTTTTCTTAAAGAAAAAGGAAAAATAACCAAACCATGAATCTGGCCAGGAGACCAAACTATTCTTCATAACATTCTTGACTAAAGAGGCACAAAAGCACATAGAAGGGATCAGTCCTGGGTCATGTTTTGTTCAATATCTTCATCAATGACATTGATGAGGGCACAGACAGACAGACAGAGTCTGCTTGGCAAGTTTGCCAATGACACCAAGCTGGGAGGCTGGGCTGAGACACCTGGAGGCTGTGCAGTCACCCAGCGAGACCTGGACAGACAGAGCTGGGCAGAGAGGAACCTAAAGGTGTCCAAAAAGGACAAGTGCAGAGTCTCGCACCTGAGAAGGAACAATAAACTGCAGCAGTACAGGCTGGGAGGTGATCTGCTGGAGAGCAGTCCTGTGGAGAAGGACCTGGGAGTGCTGGAAGCTCTCCATGGGACTGAAATGTGCCCTCGTGGCCAAGAAGGCCAATGGAATCCTGAGGGGCATTCAGAGCAGTGTGTCCAGCAGATCCAGGGAGGTTCTCCTTCCCTTGTACTCTGCCCTGCTGAGACCTCATCTGCAATGTTACCTTCAGTTCTGGGGTCCCCTGTTCAGGAGGGTCAGGGATCTACTGGAGAGAGTCCAAGGGAGGGCTGTGAAGATGCTGAAGGGGCTGGAGCACTGCCCTGTGAAGAGAGGCTGAGGGACCTGGGGCTGTCTGGTCTGGTGAAAGAACATTTAGAGAGTATCTGACCAATGTTTATAAACATCTGAGGGCTGGGGGTCAAGAGGGAGGGGACAAACTCCTCAGTTGTGCCCTGGGATAGGACAAGAGGCAATGGGTGTGAACTACAGCACAGGAAGTTCCACCTCAACATGAGAATGAACTTCTTTACTGTAAGGGTCCCAGAGCACTGTCACAGGCTGCCCAGAGAGGCTGTGAAGTCTTCTTGTCTGGAGCCTTTCCAGCCCTGTCTGGATGTGTTCCTATGCGACCAGAGCTAGATTGCATGATCCTGCTCTGGCAGTGGGGTTGGACTCGATGATCCATGGAGGTGTCTTCCAACCCCTAACATCCTGTGATCCTGCAAAGGAATATTTGTATCTAACCTACTCCATGATTTTCCATGGTTGTAATCCTAGCTCAAAGAGAGGGGGCATCTGTCCAGATTTGCAATAGACTCCAACAGGAAAGCTTGGTTAAATGTAATGGTTACTAGTCTGCATTCCCAGTCACTTCAGCTCAGCTTAAAACTCCATCTGCTCTTCATCTCCCTTCTACTATCTGACTACATAGTGTAATACTCAGACTGTAATCACCTAAAACACAGACTAAAGGATGTAAGACAGATGTGGGATACTAAAACCATTGACCAGTTTCATTACTGGACTAAAAAAAACCCAACAAAATACCATAAGAGATGACTTTTTTCAATTCATGTTGAGAACTGAGCTTTTGGAGAGTTTGAAAAACAACTACTGGCCCTTGGTATGTGAACCTGGGAATCTTAAAGGGATGCAGCAATTAAAATGAGCATTCATCAGGTCAGAAATACATGTAGTGAGAGATTTTAGCTTCAGTTTAATTCCCAGTAAACCTTTGTTTACACCAGCCAAATCCAACACAGGTCTAGCTGGAGACTGAACAGCTCACAGTGCCTTTGAAACAGCCTTCTGGTGGCATGGCTGACACTCTTGCAAGACTGATGGGCCCTCAGTGCTAGGCTTCCTGCTAGGACAGTGTCATGGAAGGCCAAAATTGGCCTAAACATGTCCTTGTTTTCTGCTCCCCCTCCTTCTGCTGTTGGGGAAAGCAAGGGTGGGAAAGGAAGATGGCCCTGGTGCCATTAAGTCTCCTTCTCTGCTTCCAAACTTGTAAACAAGGTACCCACGTGTGTTTAGACACTTGTTTGTGCTTCACTCTAAAAGAGGTAAAAGCAAGCCCTGACTTTACCTAATACAATCAAGTTTGGCAAATTGCCATTCTGATTGGCTAATCTGTGGCCAAAGGGTCGTTAGTCTCAGGCTGCATCAATTAAAAGAGATGAGCAGGCAAACACAACCTGCTCTCTCTGTGTGCTTCTGCCTTATGGTGCCTCTGCCTCATTGCTCTCTGCCACTGCATCCTGCCATGCTCTGCCTGCTGTATATTAACAAGGCCTGATACTTTGGGTTTGTCTACCTGGAAACTTGCTGTGCCTCAAGTTTATCAGGGAACTGGCATTAAGTACCTCACAACGTGGCATGCAGTGCTACAGGCTGGGGACGGAGTGGCTGGAGAGCAGCCAGGCAGAGCGGGACCTGGGGTGGGGACTGGTCAGCAGCCTACTGAACATGAGCCAGCAGTGTGCCCAGGTGGCCAAGAAGGCCAACAGCATCCTGGATCTTAGGAACTTAGTGTGGCCAGCAAGACCACAGAAGCCCTTCTGCCCCATACTCACCGCTGGTTAGGTCTCATCTTGAGTTCTGTGTCCAGTGCTGGGTTCCTCAATTTAAGAAAGATGCAGAGGTGCTTGAATGTGTCCAGAGAAGGGCAACAAGGCTGGTGAGGAGAAGCTGAGGGAGCTGGGGGTGTGCAGCCTGGAGAAGAGGAGGCTCATGGTAGACCTCATTGCTCTCTACAGCTACCTCAAGGGAGGTTGTAGCCAGGTGGGGTTGGTCTCTTCTGCCAAGGAACCAGGGACAAAACAACAGGACAGAGCCTCAAGTTGTGCCAGGGTAGGTTCAGCCTGAACATTAGAAAGAACTTCATCATGGGAAGAGTGATTGGCATTGGATTGGGCTGCCCAGGGAGGTGGTGGAGTCCCCATCCCTGGAGGTGTATAAAAGGAGGCTGGATGAGGCACTTAGTGCCATGATTTAGTGAATTAGAAGGGTTAGGTGACAGGCTGGACTTGATGATCTCAGAAGTCTTTTCCAACTTCGTCAACTCTGTGATTCTGAAAAGTGCCACCAACATTGTGCCCATCTGCACATCTGCAAGACATCCTGCCTGAACCCTTGGAAACCTCATGCCAAGTCTGGAGTCATCAAAGAGGAACCAGGAGCAGGTCAGAGATTGGCTGCCTCTCTCCCAGCACCCTGTTAGAGCCTGGGAAGATCTAGAGGGCAATTAAGACACCAACAGGACTCCCTGCAAGTGTTTGGGTACTGTCTGGAAATTTAGCCCTGGGAACCTGGAGACATTATGTTGTAAATAAAGGCTCAAAGCCTCTCTCTAACTGATTCCAAGTGACTGCTGCCTTAAACAGAAAGAAGCCTCTCGAGGCCCTCTAGTGGATAAGTGGAATAAAACAACTGCGACAATCAGTCCAGTTCTGTTATTTTGATGTTTGTTATATTATTGCTAGTTCATAGAACCACAGAATCAACCAGGTTGGAAGAGACCTCCAAGATCATCCAGTCCAACCTAGCACCCAGCCCTAGCCAGTCAACTAGACCATGGCACTAAGTGCCTCATCCAGGCTTTTCTTCAACACATCCAGAGATGGTGACTCCACCACCTCCCTGGGCAGCTCATTCCAATGCCAATCACTCTCTCTGGCAACAATTTCCTCCTAACATCCAGTCTGTACTTCCCCAGCACAACTTGAGACTGTGTCCCCTTGTTCTGGTGCTGGTTTTCTGGGAGAAGAGACCAATCCCACTAGCTACAACCTCCCTTCAGGTAGGTGTAGACAGCAATGAGGTCTGCCCTGAGCCTCCTCTTCTCCAGGCTAAATACAACCGCAGCTCCCTCAGCCTCTCCTCACAGAGCCAGCCCAGGCCTTTTACCAGCCTTGCTGCCCTTCTCTGGACACGTTCTGGTATCTCAACATCTCTCTTGAATTGAGGGGCCCAGAACTGGACACAGCACTCAAGGTGTGGCCTGACCAGCACTGAGTACAGGAGAAGAATAACCTCCCTTGTCCTGCTGGCCACACTGTTCCTGATGCAGGCCAGGATGCCATTGGCTCTCTTGGCCACCTGGGCACACTGCTGGCTCATCTTCAGCTTACTATCTATCAGTACCCCCAGGTCCCTTTCTTCCTGGCTGCTCTCACCCACTCTGTCCCCAGCCTGTAGTGCTGCTTGGGGTTGTTGTGGCCAAAATTCAGGACCCTGCACTTGGCCTTGTTCAATCTCATCCCATTGGCCTCTGCCCACCCATCCAGCCTGGCCAGGTCCCTCTGCAGGGCTCTCCTACCTTCCAACAGATCCACACCTGCTCCTAGCTTGGTGTCATCTGCAAACTTACTGATGCTGGACTCAATCTCCTCGTCCAGGTCATCAATAAAGATATTGAACAGGACTGGGCCCAGCACTGATCCTTGGGGCACACCACTAGTGACAGCTGCCAACTGGATGTGGCACCATGCACCAGCACTCTCTGGGCCTGGCCCTCCAGCCAGTTCTTGACCCACATCAGAGTGAATCTGTCTAAGCCACGAGCTGCCAGCTTTGCCAGGAGCTTCTTGTGGCAGACAGTGTCAAAAGCCTTGCTGAAGTCCAGGTTATTTCTTAAGTGTTCTGTTTTCCTCTGTGTAATACTTTTCATGGCTGTGCAAGGAAGTTGATTAAAAACAGGCACTGAGATTAAATATATTAATATCAAAAATCATAAACTCTATTAATTTTGGAATAAATCCTGCTAATACTGTCACAGACAGCCATTTGCAGATACTCTTTATCAGCACAACTTCAGGACAATTAGACTCAGAGGTACACGCCCAAAACCTGCCTCAGACATTGGTGTTTCAATGTTTAGTCACCAAGCATGGCCAAAGACAATAATATGTGGGCACCACAATGGTATGTGGTCAAACCACAGGTTTCAATGCACATGTGCAGAAGCAGTCATAAAGTCAGGAAGGACCTAGAACCGGACTCTAGTCCAGCTCCCTCTTCCAAACAGGTCTTATCTAATTGCCTAGGGCAGCATTGAGTTGAGTTGTAAAACATGCTCAAAGAATCATAGAATCAACCAGGTTGGAAGAGACCTCCAAGATCATCCACTCCAACCTAGCACCCAGCCCTATCCAATCAACCAGACCATGGCACTAAGTGCCTCATCCAGGCTTTTCTTGAAGACCTCCAGGGACGGTGCCTCCACCACCTCCCTGGGCAGCCCATTCCAATGCCAATCACTCTCTCTGTGAAGAACTTCCTCCTAACATCCAGCCTAGACCTCCCCTGCCACAACTTGAGACTGTGTCCCCTTGTTCTATTGCTGGTTACCTGGAAGAAAAGGCCACCCCCCACCTGGCTACAATGTCCCCTCAGGTAGCTGTAGACAGCAATGAGGTCACCCCTGAGCCTCCTCTTCTCCAGGCTGCACACCCCCAGCTCCCTCAGCCTCTCCTCATAGGGTTTATGCTCCAGGCCCCTCACCAGCATTGTTGCCCTTCTCTGGACACCTTCCCGCACCTTAACATCTCTCTTGAATTGAGGGGCCCAGAACTGGACACAGCACTCAAGGTGTGGCCTGACCAGCACTGAGTACAGGGGAAGAATAACCTCCCTTGTCCTGCTGGCCACACTGTTCCTGATGCAGGCCAGGATGCCACTGGCTCTCTTGGCCACCTGGGCACACTGCTGGCTCATCTTCAGCTACTATCTACCAGTACCCCCAGGTCCCTTTCCTCCTGGCTGCTCTCCAGCCACTCTGTCCCCAGCCTGTAGTGCTGCTTGAGGTTGTTGTGGCCAAAGTGCAGAATCCTGCACTTAGCCTTGTTAAATCTCATCCCATTGGCCTCTGCCCACCCATCCAGCCTGGCCAGGTCCCTCTGCAGGGCTCTTCTACCCTCCAACAGATCAACACCTGCTCCTAGCTTGGTGTCACATGCAAACTTACTGATGCAGGACTCAATGCCCTCGTCCAGGTCATCAATAAAGATATTGAACAGGACTGGGCCCAGCACTGATCCTTGGGGCACACCACTAGTGACAGCTGCCAACTGGATGTGGCACCATGCACCAGCACTCTCTGGGCCTGGCCCTCCAGCCAGTTCTTGATCCAGCACAGAGTGAATCTGTCCAAGCCATGAGCTGCCAGCTTGGCCAGGAGCTTCTTGTGGCAGACAGTGTCAAAGGCTTTGCTGAAGTCCAGGTAGACTACATCCACAGCCTGCCCCACATTCACCAGGCAGGTAACTTGATCATAAAAGGAGATCAGGTTGGTGAGACAGGACCTGCCCTTCCTAAACCCATGCTGGACAGACATCCCATAACCTCTCTGGGCATTAGTGCTAGTTTGAAGCAGGCTAGAATGTTTTGGTGAGAGGAACTAGATTACAGGCTGTGAAAGGAAAACAATGGTGATGTCTACTTCACTCATAGGCTTGCTGAGATGTGTAAAAACACAAGTCAAAACATAGATAAGACACTTGGCACCACTTCCGCTGGGGCTGCTGGCTGAGCTGCATCTTACTCTCTAACCTCACCCTCCATTTTGGGCTAATCCACTTTGCTTCCTAACCCTCCTGGCTGAACCTCCATTCTTCCTTTGAACTGAGGTAAGGTTGAGAGGGGTAAGGATAAGGTGGAAGGGTGGTTGAGAGCCCCTCCTGGGGACTCAGGTTTGTGGGAGGGGAGTTGTGTTTCTGTATTACCTTTTCCCTTGTCTATTTCTGTCTATAACTGTATATACTGTAAATATCTGCTGGTATATTGTGCTAGCTGTAAATAGAAGCTTCATTCACATTTCCAGAGCTGGCTGAGTCTAGTCTGGGTGATTTCTAAAGTGGGGGGGGTGGGGGGTAGGGAACACCCAAACCATCACAGCGATATGTTTCCAAACTTTCCAGGTCATCTAATCCGAGTCAGCAACTTAAGTTCCTTTCTGTAGCCTGACTAAAAAAAAAACTCCTCTTGAATAATTCCAGCCTTCTGCTGGAATGATCACCAGCTCAACAGTTAATAAGTGTGAGCTCAAGCCCCACTGCAGTATGAGGACACATGCTCTGACACACACCTTCTGCCAGCACCTTTTGACATGAAGATGCACAGTCCTATGGCACTGCCATACCCACGGTTGTAGGGCTGTGCAGAAATCTGGTAACCGACCTGCCCACAACAAATCCGACCCCAGTGCCACTTTCAAAACATGACACGAAGTCATATGTACCTTTTCTTTCCTTCTGATGTTTTCCCACACTCTGTTGCACACCATGCACTCAAAAGCATCGATGTAATTGTCCTGGGTGATATCTTGCACTCCCCACCTGCGCTCCCTCATCGCCGCGAGCAGCCTTGGGTTGGAAATGTCCCCTTTGAGTTTCCACTGTAGGTAAGACTCATATTCTCCATCGTTTGCATCTAGTGCTTTGATGTAGTGGGCTAGCTCCCGAGGGTGTGAAAAGCTGGATACTAGGATGGCACTCTTATTGCTAGGAAGCCATTCTGCAACACTGGGAGACCCAAAGTACACCGGTACCACTCCCAGCTTCAGAGGCCGCCAGAGTTTTTCAGTGATGTAATCCTCACAGACAGCGTTTTCAAAAGCAAGAATGAACTTGTACTGTGCCAGTATCTTATAGAAGTTCCCACTATCCATGGCAGTTGGACTTCTGAGATGCTGAGGAAGGTCTCTGTTATGCAGGCATTCCCCATAAGAGTCCACCTCTATGTGGCACATCAACTCACGCACATAGCTGTCCCGATCAGAGGGAGGGTTGCAGTCAGACTGCACATATGCAAGCGGTGCAAGCCTCTTCCTCAGCTTGTTCTTCATCTGCAGTGGGATCATGTACCTCAATGACTTCAGGATCTCTACACTCTCGAGGTACTGAGTGGTCAGCGGTAGGTGGGAATGGCGACTGAAGGTTGCGGTGTGGTTGAATAAGGTTATGGTTGGCTCGTGGAAGAGTTTGTAGTTGTTTTTTGGTGACTCTTCATGGAAAAGGGCCCAATCATGATAGTCTTCACGAGGGAGGGGTAGGCTGTCTATACTGAAATCAGTACCTGGAGAAAAGCAAACCATATTTAGCCATTATCTGTTGCACAACACTACGACGGCACTGAAGCCTACTTCCAATTTAGCATCAGCTCTACAGCCATTGCATTTTTTACATAAGGCAGCAGTACAGAGAGCAAAGCATGAAAACGCAGAGAAGTGTTGTGACAGATATGACTGGCTCAACAACAGACAACAGAGAGTTGTCATCAGTGGCAGAGCGTCAAGTTGGAGGCCCACAGCCAGTGGTGTTTCCCAGGATCAGTACTGGGACAAGTTTTGTCCAATGTCTTTGTCAACAATGTGGAGAAGGGCATTGAGTACACCCTCAGAAAGCTCACTGATGATACAAAACTTGGGTGGAGGGGGAGGTGTGTGGCTAACATTCCTCAGGCTGTGCTGCTCTCCAACCAGATCTGGACAGGCTGACTGCTGCATGAAGGCAAACCACATGAAGTTCAGTAAGGACAAGGGCAGGGTCCTGCATCTGGAGAGGAGTAACAATAGAGAGCAGAACAGTCTGGGGCTGGCCTGCTGGAAAGCAACTCTGAGGAGAAGGACCCTGAAGTGCTGCTGGGCAGCAAGTTCTACATGGGCCAGTAGTGTGCCTTTGTGGCCAAGAGAGCAAAGGGCATCCTGGGGGGCATCAGGAAAAGTGTCTCCAGCAGGGCTAGTGAGGTTCTCCTCCCCCTCTATGCTACCCTGGTGAGACCACACCTGGAATACTGTGTCCAGTTTTGCACTTCCCAGGTCAGGAGAGACAAAGACCTGCTGGAGAGAGTCCAGTGGAGAGCCACATGGATGACTGGGGGAGTTGAGCATCAACCCAAAGACACTTGATCAAACTCAGTCCACCAAGAAGACAAAAAGCTTTTAAGGATTAAAGGGAAGATAATGTCAGCATGTTCCCTACCCCATGAGAAAAAGGAAACAATCTTATGAGAGGATGAAGAAAGCACAAGAAGACTACAACTATAAGCAATTTCAACTTCCAAACTACTAATTAGGAAATCTTTGATTATGTGACAGACTGCAGAAGATAGAGACAGATGCTTCAGAACAGAAGTTGCACATCTCATTCCTGTCATTCAGGATTCGTATTTCTAGTGGTTTAAGGCTTACTGGAATATCCTGATAATAGAAGTCAGATCATTGGCTGTAAAAGAAAAATAAAGTCTACATCATTCATTGGTTTGCTAAGACTTGCAAAAAGCCAAAGTATAAACAATTCTTTCTTCTTTGCCCTGGATCTATTTCTTCTTTGTCCTGGATCTCTTTGATTCTCTTTACTCTCTTCCACTAGCCTTGATAAGCCAGATAACACATAAGCCTTGCTGGTTACATTCTGTCTGGGGAAAGAGAGAGAGAGAGGATGGTGTTGGGCCCCTTCTGGGCTTGCTTTATCCAGGGTGGGGAGGTTTGGATCTCGGTGTTATTTCTATATTGTACATAATTGCAAATACCTGTAAATATATGGTGTATAGATGGTTGTAAATGTAGATTTGCTGTAAATACAGCCTTTATCTTACTTCCAAGCCATCTCAGCTGGTCTGATAAACTTCAGTTGGGGCAGGGGAGAAGTTCCCAACCCTGCAGGAACTCAATGGTCAAGCACAGAGAAGCTGGACATTCTCCTCATTTAGGAACTAACACCCCTGAGGCTGACAGCATGACACCCCACTCATGTTTACTCGGTTGCACTGGTAGATCATGTCACAGGATCACAAATCACAGGACGCTAGGGGCTGGAAGGGACCCAAGGAGATCATCGAGTCCAACTGCCCTGCCAGAGCAGGACAATCCTATCTAACACAGATCACAGAGGAACACATCCAGACAGGCCTTGAAAGACTCCACAGAAGGAGACTCCACAGCCTCTCTGGGGAGCCTGTTCCAGTGCTCTGTGACCCTTACAGGAAAGAAGTTCCCCCTTGTGTTGAGGCAGAACCTCTTTTGCTGCAATTTACACCCTTTGCTCCTTGTCCTATCCCAGGGAGCAAGTGAGCAGAGCCTGTCCCCTGCCCCTCCTGGCAGCCTTCAGACAGATACTTATAAATGTTTATCAAATCCCCTCTCAGTCTTCTCCAGACTAAACAGCCCCAGGTCCCTAAGCGTCTCCTCATCAGCCATGCCCTCCAGTCCCCTAATCATCCTCATTGCCCTTCACTGGACCCTGTCTAGCAGATCCCTGTCATTGTTCAACTGGGGAGACCAAAACTGAACACAGTGTTCAAGATGAGGTCTCAGCAGGACAGAGCAGAGGGGAAGGAGAACCTCCCTTGATCTGCTGGACACACTCTTCCTAACACACCCCAGGATCCCATTGGCCTTCTTGACCACAAGGGCACATTGCTGTGCCATGGTTAACTGTTACCCACCAGCACCCCCAGGTCCCTCTCCACAGGGCTGCTCTCCAGCAGTCACCTCCCAGCCTATACTGGTGCAGTTTGTTGTTCCTCCCAAGATGCAGGACTCTGCACTTGTCCTTGTTTGACTTCATCTGGTTCCTCTGTGCCCAGCTCTCAGTCTGCCCAGGTCTCTCTGGTGGCCACACAGCCTTCAGCTGTCTCAGCCAAGCCTCCCAGCTTGGTGTGGTCAGCAAACTTGCAGAGCAGACTCTGTCTGTCTGTGCCCTCATCAATGGCATTGACGAAGACGTTGAACAGGACTGGCCCCAGCACTGATCCCTGGGGGACACCACTGGTCCCAGCTCTCCAGCTGGACCTGGCACCATTGATCACCACCTTCTGAACTCTGTCTTGCAACCAGTTCCCAACTCACCTCACTGTCTGCTCTTCCATCCCACACTTCCTTGGTTTGCTCACTAAAATGTCATGGGAGATGGTGTCACACACAAAACTCTGTGAAGTTATGTGACACTGAAAAGCTGGAGCTGGGAACCCCTCCCAGCACAAGCAGAGACAAAACCCCACAAGAGAAAAAAGTCTTACTTCCTGTGGCAGGCTAGGAACATTCTCCACCCTCAACACTGTTGAAATCCAGCAGACCAGCTTTGATAGCTTGGAAGTAAGACGAAGTTCTGTTTACAGCAGAGCAAAATTTACAAGCATATTGTGCTGGTTTGAGGCTAACTGGAATATTCTAATGAGAAAAAATAGATTTTGGCTGTGACAAAGAAACAATGTTGATGTCTACTTCACTCAGAGGCTTGCTGAGATGTATAAAAACAAGGACACAGACACAGATAAGACAGTGTGAGAGTCTCTATCTGCCAGAGTTGGTGTCTGTGCTTTTCTGCCTGGGCTTTTGCTGTGTAACCCAACTAATTCTGCTTCTAACTCCCCTGGCCAATCCTGCAAACTCACCTTGTGTGTAAGGCAGATTCTGGGATAAGGTAGAAGGGTAGAAAGAAGGTGGAAGGGTGGCTGGGAGCCCCTCCTTGGGCAGAGTGTTGTGTTTCTATATTACCTTTAACTTGCATATTTCTGTATACAGCTGTATATATTTGTGGTATATTGTAAATATCTACTTGTATATTGTGCTAAGCTGTGAGTACAAAGCTTCATTTCTTAACTTCCAGCCAGCTGAGTCCAGCCTGGGTGATTTCATAGGAGTGAGAGGGAAGGGAACTCCCAAACCATCGCAGCATAGATACACAATATATTTACAGATACTTACAATTACATACAAATTAGAAATAATACAGACATCCAAACTCCCTTCTGCACAAAGGAAACTGCCCAGAAGGGGCTCAAAGCTACCCTCTACTTTCCCAGGCAGACAAACAACACAACTAGCAAAGCTTAACATTGTTATGTGTTAGTGGAGAGATATTAGAGCAGAGTGAAGAAGAAGCAAAAGGCAGCAGTGTTGCAGAACCAAGTGGCACAAATTGTTGACACTGACTTTTTAACCTTCTCAGCAAACCAATGCATGATGCAGACTCCATCATTATTTTCCTTTCACAACCAATGGTCTAATTTCTCTCCTTATATCAAGTAACCTCAGATCATCACACTTCCAAACAGGAGACAACAGCACTGGATAAAGTCATCACCAAGAAGCTTTCCAAGCCAGGACAGTAGCTCAGGACAACTTGCAGAAAATGTGGTTTTGAGCAAATTAGTTCTGACAGAAAAAAAGTCTGAAGCCCTCATTTGCATAGTGTTGTCACTGAGGTTTGGATCAGTCTTCTCCTCACTAGTTCACTGACCAATTAGGGCAACCACAGAATCACAGAACATCAGGGCCTGCAAGGTGCCTCCAAAGCTCATCCAATCCATCCCCCCTGCAAAGCAGGATCACCTAAAGCAGATCACACAGGAACACATCCAAGCAGCTCTTGAATATTTCCAGAGAGGGATACTCCACAACCACCCTGGGCAGCCTCTTCCAGTCTTCTGTCACACTCACAGGGAAAAAAATTCCTCCTCTTGTTTCCATGGAACTTCCTATGCCTCAACTGCCACCTAATGCCCCTTGTCCTGTCACTGGGCATCACCCAGCAAAGCCTGAATCCAGCCTCCTGCCACTCACCCTGCACATACTGATAAGCACTGATGAGGTCACCTCTCAGTCTCCTCCTCTCCAAGCAGCACAGTCCCAGCTCGCTCAGGCTCTCCTCATAACAGAGATGTTCCATTCCCTTCATCATCTTTGTGGCTCTGTGCTGGACTCTCTCAACCAGTTCTATGTCCCTCTTGAACTGGGGAGACAAGAACTCAATGCAGTTTCTTTCAAAGCTGAAACTGCATCCTGACCCAACCTTAGCACAGCAGGGCATATGAGTTCAAGTTATCACTCAGGAGGCAAGGTAGAGGGAAATTCTGGAACACCAAAATCTGCCTTATTTGCAGGCCAGCAGCTCAGTGCTTCAAGTTAGGAGTGTGAGTGTGTCTGCCTGTGAAGCTTTTCTGCACTGATGCAGCACTTTGTCTCCTTCAATGCCATCTGTGGCCTTTGTTTCTGCAGATTTTACGCACGAGATGACTTAGTGCACTGTTTTGAAAACAGGCAGCATTTTGGCAAATTTTAACAGGTCCATATTTCATAGCCAGCATCACCAGAAAAAAATACAGGAAGAGCCTTTAGCCCAGTATAAATAACCTCTTAAAAAATAAGTATGTAAATGGACATTAGGAAAAAGTTTTTCATGGAGACAGTGGTCAGGCCACACCTTGAGTGCTGTGTTCAGTTCTGGCCTCCTCAATTCAAGAGAGATGTTGAGGTGCTGGAAGGTGTCCAGAGAAGGGCAACAAAGCTGGTGAGGGGCCTGGAACACAAACCCCATGAGGAGAGGCTGAGGGAGCTGGGCCTGTTTAGCCTGGAGAAGAGGAGGCTCAGGGCAGACCTCTTTGCTGTCTACAACTACCTGAAGGGACACTGTAGCCAGGTGGGGGGTGGCCTCTTCTCCCAGGCAGCCAGCAACAGAACAAGGGGACACAGTCTCAAGTTGTGCTAGGGAATGTATAGGCTGGATGTTAGGAGGAAGTTGTTGCCAGAGAGAGTGATTGGCATTGGAATGGGCTGCCCAGGAAGGTGGTGGAGGCACCGTCCCTGGAAGTGTTCAAGAAAAGCTTGGATGAGGCACTTAGTGCCGTGGTCTAGTTGACTGGATGGGGCTGGGGGATAAGTTGGAGTGGATGATCTTGGAGGTCTCTTCCAACCTGGTTGATTCTATGATTCTATGATTCTATGGAATGAGCTGCCCAGGGAGATGGTGGAGTTACCCACCCTGGATGTGTTTAAGGGTGGTTTGGATGTGGTGCCTAGGGGTATGGTTTAAGGTGAATTTTGATAAGTAGGGATCTAGGTTGGATTTAGTGATCCTGAGGGGCTTTGCCAATCTGGGTGTTGCTGTGATTCTGTGTTTCTGTGATTCTGATTCTGTGATTCTGTATATGTTTATTACCTTTCCTATTTAGCCCACTTTTGCAACTAATAATTTCATTTAACTTCCAATTTCTGAGTAAGCCTAGCAAATTTTCTTTTGGGGGGAGGGAGAGGTTGACTCAGTTCTAATTTAAATTTCCAGAGACTGAAAATAAATTTGATAGAACCAATAACAATTTTATAAAGTGCCCTTTCCTCTTCCCCTTCTTTCCCAAAAGAAAGGGATTAGATGGAGAGAGAGAATCATAGAATCATAGAATCAACCAGGTTGGAAGAGACCTCCAAGATCATCCACTCCAACCTAGCACCCAGCCCTAGCCAGTCAACCAGACCACAGCACTAAGTGCCTCATCCAGTCTTTTCTTGAAGACCTCCAGGGACAGTGCCTCCACCACCTCCCTGGGCAGCCCATTCCAATGGGAAATCACACCCAAATAAATGAAATCTCACTCGATTTGGAAGTTAAAAAGAGAAGTTTAACAATAACTTTAAAAGGCACCTGAGGCAGGGAAGTTACAAAAGGTTAGGGAAGGGACAAATAGCAAATGCAAAATGGTATAAATACAACCCGATTGTGATGGTGATGGCTTTGTCCACCTCGTGGGTGATGGCCACATGGTGAAACAAAGAGGACCCAGGAACTGATGGTCCTGTTGGTATGCAGGAAGCAGAGTGTTGCAGAGCAAGTGAAATAGAAAATCCCCCTGCTTTTATGGGACAGGAAGGGGGGAGTGGGCTAACCATCACCTGGTGGTGTTCAGACCCACCCTCGGGGAGGGGTCAAGACCACCTAGGGTCAGGTTCAGGGTTACTCCCCCTGGAGGGTTAACCCTACACAAGGGTGAATCCCAAAGTATGTGTAGTGCAAAACCACTACACCTGCTCTGGCATCTTACAGGATCACAGGATGTCAGGGGTTGGAAGGGACCTCCATAGATCATCGAGTCCAACTCCCCTGCCGCAGCAGGACCATACAATCTAGCTCAGGTCACACAGGAACACATCCAGACAGGTCTTGAAAGTCTCCAGAGAAGGACACTCCACAACCTTTCTGAGCAGCCTTTTCCAAACTGGATGTTTCTGTGCTTCTGTGATGCCCACAAGCCTGTTATAATTGAACTGTCATACTTCCTCTAATACTGAAAGACTATTAGAATTACTCCCAGAGACTCAAACTAACTGTATAGCTTTCATATGATGCAAAGCCAGCTTTTCTCGTCTTTAATCGGGTCAGCTTCCTGTTCTTTTGCTGTTGCTACTTTGCCCTCATGCTTGACCATTGCATTATCAACTGACAAAGCTGATCTACTTGGAGCTCTGAAGAAATGAATTAAGGTGTTTCGATGCCATCCAGAGGGACCTGGACAGGCTGCAGAGGTGGGCACAAACCCATGAGGTTCAACAAGACCAAATGCAGTGTCCTGCATCTGGGTCAGGGCAATCCCAAGCACAACTGCAGGCTGGGCAGTGACTGCTTGCAGAGCAGCCCTGAGGAGAGGGACTTGGGGATGCTGCTGGACGAGAAGCTCAACATGAGCCAGCAGTGTGCACTTCCAGCCCAGAGAGCCAACCAGAACCTGGGCTGCATGAGGAGAAGTGTGGCCAGCAGGGAGAGTGAGATGATTTTCCCTCTCTACTCTGCTTTGGTGAGACCCCACCTGGAGTACTGCATCCAGTTCTGGAGCCCACTTACAAGGATGTGGAGATGCTGGAGCATGTCCAAAGTAGGGCCACTGGGATGCTCAGAGGGCTGCAGCAGCTCTGCTGTGAGGACAGACTGAAAGAGTTGGGGCTGTTCAGCCTGGAGAAGAGGAGGCTCCCAGGTGACCTTCTTGTGGCCTTTCAGTATCTGATGGGGGCCTACAAAAAAAGCTGGGGAGGGACTTTTTAGGCTATCAAGGAGTTACAGGACATTCCCCTTAATGGAGCAAAGCTGGAAATATGTAGGTTCAGGCTGGATGTGAGGAGGAAGTTGTTCAGCATGAGAGTGGTGAGAGCCTGGAATGGGTTGCCCAGGGAGGTGGTTTAGGTCCCATCCCTGGAGGTGTTTAAGGCCAGGCTGGCTGAGGCTGTGGGCAGCCTGATCTAGGGCAGGGTGTCCCTGCCCACAGCAGGAGGGTTGGAACTGGCTGATCCTTGTGGTCCCTTCCAACCCTGAGTAATTCTATGATTCACTGTTAACCAAGCCAAATGCTCTTCCTCCCTGTGTTTCCATTTCCACCTGTACCATAACTGAGTGAATGAATCAAATTCAAGGCTCCTGTTTTATTGTGTTTCCAGGCAAAGGAGCTGCTGAACCTACCAAGTGCAGAACTGAACCTACCAAGTGCAGAACAGCATTTGGCTTCATTTTTTTTCTGCTTAAAATTCACTTTCTCTCTGAAAAGCAACTGTGTGTGGGGGAGGAAAGAACAAAATCAACAAAATAAAGCTTTTTTTTTTTAATCTCTGTGTTTTGTAGGCTCAAAAAAAAAAATAATTCCAACTAGCCCCAAACCAGCACAAGTGGGAAGTTTCTGAGGCAGCAGAGCTAAAGCAGGTCAGAAGATTGCACTAGCTGCTGCTCCCTGTGCAGAATCAATAAGACTCTTTCACTACTTTCCATTTACAGTCTGCTAGCAACCTCTCAGCACATGAGGCAGAGGAAGTTGCACAGTTACCAAAGAGGGCATTATATCAAGACAAAAGACTTGTACAAGTGCAACAAAGACCTTGTAGAACCTCTGCTAGGGCTGACAAAGATGATTAGAAAAAGTTGGCTTGATCTTAGGCTGTCTTTTCTTGACTTGGCAACCACAGGAAATTATCTTTTCTCCCCAAACCAGGGAGCATATGACTGGAAAGCAGCACGAGATGAGGCAACAGACATGCCACAGATGTGCACAGCCACTTTTCAGAGTACTTTTGGAGACAAAGTACTGTCATGGTAGATCTGGATAAGCCAAAATAAGCTTATACATGTCCTGGCTTGCCCAGACGTTACTTTTCTGCTCTCCCTCCTTCTGCTATGTGGAGAAACAACTGTGGGAAAGTGGACAAAGAACCTGGAGCCATTGAATCTTAGGACTCTGGCCTGCCCAGGCTTGTTTACATCCTGTGCTAAACAAGATACACATGTTTAGCTTGCACCTGTCTTGTGCAAGGTCTATGTTTTTACCAAATTTGGGTAAAGTAAGCCCATGGCTTTACCTAACATGGTCAAGCTCAACTAACTGCCATTCTGATTGGCTATCCTGCGTCCAAAGGTCCATTAGTCTTGGGTCATATTGACAAAAACACATGAGCAGGTAACACAATGTGCTCTGCCACTGTATTGATGCTCGCTTGCCTGCTACTGCCTGCTGCCATGCTATGGTAAGCTATAAACTATCTCTGACACAAAGTAACAATCCCTGATGCTCTGAGTTTGTTTGCCTGGAAACTGCACTGCTTTGAGTTTAGCAGGAACAGACTCTAAATGCCTCCACGCAACCAGCCTGCATAGCCAGCGTGACATCGTGCTAAGACTGCACATTGCAAGACATCCTGCCTACACCTGAAAGTCTCTTGCCAAGACAGGAATTCTTGGAGACACACAGATCGTCCATAGAAACCAGGACCAGGTCAGAGATCATCTGACTCCTTTCCCCAGCACTCTGTGAAGCCTGGGAAGAATCAGAAGTCTCAGTGGCTGGCACAACAGTAAAGGAACTCCCTGAAATCCTTTGGGTACTGTCTGAATCTGTAGCTAGCCCCACAAGTCAGAAGATAATATTTTGTGAGTAAATACTTAAAGCTTCTTGCAATTCTCCACTGCCTTCTGCCATAAGCAGAAAGGAGGTCCTTGAGTCCATCTAGAGGACAAGCAGTATAATTAACCGCAAGCGGCATACTGACCACAGGAACCTTCTCCTCCAGCTCAATTAATGCTTATATATTTTGCTAATTACAGAATTATAGAATCATGGAATAGTTTAGGTTGGAAGGGACCTCAAAGATCAGCCAGTTCCAACCACCTGCCGTAGGCAGGGACACCTCCCACTAGAACAGGTCACTCAAGGCCTCATCCAACCTGGCCTTGAACACCCCCAGGGAGGCAGGGAGCAGCCACAACCTCCCTGGGCAACCTGTGCCAGTGTCTCACCACCCTCACTGCAAGGAACTTGTTCCTAACATCCAGTTTAGATCTCCCCTCTGCCACTTTAAACCCATTCCTCCTCATCCTGTCATTACAAGACCTTGTAAATAGTCCCTCCCCAGCCCTCCTGTAGCCCCCTTCAGCTCCTGGAAGGCCACTCCAAGGTCTCCTCAAAGCCTTCTCTCCTCCAGGAGGAAGAGCCCCAGCTCTTGTAGCCTGTCCTCATAGCAGAGCTGCTGCAGCCCTCTGATCATCTTCACAGCCCTTCTCTGGACTCACTCTAACAGTTCTGTGCCCTTCTTACTTCTAGATCTAGTTATTCCTCTGCATATTGTTCCCATGACCATGCAAAGAACCAATTATTATTTAAATTAGTGGTCAGGAGGGCAAGACTCCTAAATACCACAATTAATAAGCAATATTCATTTTGGAAATACCACCTCACAATTAATTGATTACCCCCCTTCCATAACAGGTACATCTCTGGAAAAGCACCAGGGAAAAGTTCAGGGCAGTCAGCTGTGTATAGGTTTCTGCTCTCAGTGAGTGCCATCTAGAATAGTTCATCTCTAAAGGAAACTAACTAGGCAGGAGAGCAAAGAAATGGATCCTTACCATAGAACAGAAATGCTCTCGTCATCTGATTGTGCTGGTAGGTCCTGTTGATAGTAAAGAAGCAAACATCCTCTCCACATTGACCCAATCTTCCTGTCTCTCCAGTCAGGGGAGACCACCAGAGCAGGATGGGATAGGGACCTGTATCAGATTCTGTCTTCAGGCTGCTGTGAAATTCCTGCTTCTTGAACTGCAAAGTATTTCTCTCCACAGGCTCTAACAGGCCACTGTGTAAAGCAGAGATCACTGCCACCTTATGCTCCGAATTGCCCAGCTCTGTGATAACCTTGAGAGAAATAAACATACACATCATCATGCATCATTGACGTGAGCTAGGACATCTGCTTGGCAGAGTTTAAGCATCAGGCACTAAGTCTGCGTGTTAAGTTTCCATCAGTCAGAGTCAATGCTCTTCTCTGACTAAAGTCACTGTGCAGGTGAGCTCACAGCAACAACAGCAAAAGCTTTAATTTGTGTTTGTAAGGGGGGGGAAGGCAGGAAATACATTTTTGTACTGAGATATAGTCACATCACATATGATTTTAGTACCACAAGTTGTGCTTTCTCTCTGAAAAAAAAAAAAAGAAGCAAAAGACAGAAAGCAGCCATTTAGCAGCCAGGTTTCTTCTGGAAATCAGCTGTAATAAAAACAAACAAACAAAAAAACAACATGAAGACTTCATGCCAAGTGCAAGGTTCTACACTTTGGCCACAACAACCCCAAACAGTGCTACAGACTGGGGACAGAGTGGCCTGGATCAGGAAGAGTGTGGCCAGCAGGACAAGGAAGGTGTTTCTGCCCCTCTGCTCAACACTGGTCAAGCCACACCTTGAGTCCTGTGTCCAGTTCCGGGCTCTTCAATTCAAGAGAGATGTTGAGATACTGGAACGTGTTCAGAGAAGGGCAATGAAGCTGGTGAGGGGCCTGGAGCACAGCCCTGTGAGGAGAGGCTGAGGGAGCTGGGGTGTGCAGCTCAGGCCAGAGCTCATTGCTGCCTACAACTACCTGAGACTGTAGCCAGGTGGGGTTGGTATCTTCTGCCAGGCAACCATCATCAGAACAAGAGAACACAGTCTCAGGTAGTGCCAGGGAAGGTTCAAGCTGGAATTTAGGAGGAAGTTCTTCCCAGAGAGAGTGATTGCCATTGGAATGGGCTGCCCAGGGAGGTGGTGGAGTCACCATCCCTGGAGGTGTTCAAAAAAATGACTGGATGAGGCACTTAGTGCCATGGTCTAGTTGACTGGCTAGGGCTGGGTGATAGTTTGGACTGGATGATCTTGGAGGTCTCTTCCAACCTGGTTGATTCTATGATTCTATGCCTTTGTACAGCCATCTGCATTCATTCCTGTTAATTTTTAAACCACTGTCGGAATAAGTCAGGTGCAGGAATATCTGAAAGAAAATACAGCTACAACTAGGCAGAGGAGAAAAGTCCCATCTGTACTTACAAGGATGGAAAGACCTACCAATCACTGACAGATCTGAAACCCCAGATGGAACCTTGAAAACTTTCAGCTCCTAGGAGAAGCCTTTAGCACTTCTCACCGGCACCCATGGGACAGAAGTCCCCAGAATACCTTGGGGATTTGTGATGCTTACAAAGCCACCCCCTCTTCTACAGGTCGTACCTGCCACAAGTATCCTAGGACAGAGAATTCTACTAGTGAAGTGTCAGCAGGTGTTGTCACAGAATGCATTGCTCCTGCTCTTCACCTTAGTGGGGCAAAGACCTTCCTGCTACCATGAAAACAGCTTTCTATGTGTGGACCTTCACAGGCAGTGCATAATGGCATCCCAGAACAACTGCAAAAGTGATGGGGGAACTCTAAGCCAACAGACAGGTTTGGCCACAGCCACTTGTCAGATGGCTCTGAAGGAAGGCTACTGGAAAGTAGGATAACGTTGCTTATTTTAAGTTCACAGGATCACAGGCTGTTAGAGCTGGAAGGGACCCAAAGAGATCATCAAGTCCAACCCCTCTGAGTTGTTTGAAAACATTTCTTTTCCCTGATAGCTTTACTGCACGCATTCATTTTCTTGTTTGCAGTGTCACTTGCTCTCACCATGTAGTAAAATACATTGATTCTAGCTAGACTAAATTGGCTCTGCAACAGGCACAGCATACACAGCACAACCCACTAAGTGCAGCTGTACAGAAAACAAATACAGCAATTACTCCCACACTGGCAACTGGACAAGATACTAGCTGGGGAAAGATTCATACATCTAAAATACAACATATAACTGCAGCAAAATAACTGAACTAAGTCTAGAACTACCTCATGTCCAGGTTTCTCCAAGAACAAGCTTCTCCTTTGCTTCCAAATCTTGCCCTGGTGGAATTTAAGAAGTCTGAACTTGTATAAAAATTCTAGTAGCAATCTCTGAACTCCTAAGGGTTCACCCAGGATAGCTCATGTGGTACAGCAGCCCCTGCACCAGGGCACCATGCATCATGGTGCAGTGAACATTCCCAGCTAAAAAACCCATCCAGGCACAGGGAAGCTCTAACGAGACCCAAACCTGCTTAGCTGTGGAGGTGTAGTGGAGTCTCAGACTTCCACAATAAAGGTCCTAAGAGCCTTCCTAGTGTTTCTAGTAGTCTAGGGCAGCCACATCATCTTTGGATACCTTGACAAGGGGAGCAGAACTGAAAGTGATCACTATGTGTCAGTGACTGCCTTGAAGAAATGGCTTTGATATAGAAGAGCTTTCCCAGGAGCTAGCCTGGGAAAGCTTCAGGTCTTCCTGCTAACACGACTGGGACTTAGACCTGAGGTACCAGGTTGAACCAGAGCCTCCACTCCGTGGAAAGACCTCTGCGTGGCAAATTCTGGCCTTCTCATGACTGAAGTCTCCTACAGTCCCATGTCTGCCAGCAAAGATATTGAGGTGCTTGAATGTGTCCAGAGAAGGGCAGCAAGGCTGGTGAGAGGGCTGAAGCACAGCTCTGTGAGGAGAGGCTGAGGGAGCTGGGGGTGTGCAGCCTGGAGAAGAGGAGGCTCAGGGGTGAGCTCACTGCTCTCTAGAGCTACCTGAAGACAGGCTGCAGCCAGGTGGGGTTGGTCTCTTCTGCCAGGCAACCAGAGACAGAACAAAAGGATACAGGCTCAAACTGTGCCAGGGCAGGTTTAGGTTGGATATTAGGAATAAGTTCTTCACAGCAAGAGTGATTTGCTTTGGAATGGGCTGCCTAGAGAGGTGGAGTAGCCACCATCCCTGGAGGTGTTAAAGAGGAGGCTGAATGAGGCACTAATTGCCATGGTTTAGTTAATTAAAAGGGTTAGATGACAGGTTGGACTTGATGATCCTAGAGATCTTTTCTCACCTGGTTAATTCTGTGATTCAAGTTGTCCAAAAGCTCTTCTAATGAAAACCTAGGGTAACTTTTACCAGCCACAAACATTCATTTGCCCCTACAAATATTAATATGCCTCCACACTGATTTTTCCCTCATGCATTTTTTACTGACCAGCTTACGCTTCACAACGCAAAGGACAGCCTCTGAGTCAAGACTAAGGGACAGGTTTCCACCGTTAGTTACCGGCACAGGTTGCCCAGGGTGGTTGTGGCTGCTCTCTCCCTGGAGGTGTTCATGGCCAGGTTGGATGAGGCATTGAGCGACCTGTTTTAGTGGGAGGTGTCCCTGTCTATGGAATGGGGTTGGAACTAGATGAGCTTTGAGGCCCCTTCCAACCTAAATGTGCTAGTTTGAAGCAGGCTAGAATGTTTTGGTGAGAGAAAGTAGATAATTTAGCTGTGAAAAGGAAAACAATTGTGATGTCAACTTCTCTCACAATCCCGCTGAGAAGTATGGGAACAAGAAGTAAAACATTAGATAACATTCTCCATTTTTGCTCTCACTTTGCTTTTGCCTTCAGACCAAGCAACATCTCCTTCACCTCACTGCCACTAACCTTGCTCCTTAACCTCTTGGCTGCACCTCTATTCTTTCTCAAGATTGGGGTAAGGTTGAGAGGGGCAGGGGGAGGTGCTGGGGTGGTTGAGAGCCCCTCCTGGGGACTCAGGTTTCTGGGAGGGGAGTTGTGCTTCTGTATTACTTGTCCTTTATATATTTTTGTATATAACTGTATATAGTATCAGAGTATCACAGTATCATCAAGGTTGGAAGAGACCTCACAGATCATCAAGTCCAACCCTTTACCACAGAGCTCAAGGCTAGACCATGGCACCAAGTGCCACGTCCAACCTTGCCTTGAATAGCCCCAGGGACAGCGACTCCACCACCTCCCCAGGCAGCCCATTCCAGTGTCCAATGACTCTCTCAGTGAAGAACTTTCTCCTCACCTCGAGCCTAAATCTCCCCTGGCGTAGCTTGAGGCTGTGTCCTCTCGTTCTGGTGCTGGCCACCTGAGAGAAGAGAGCAACCTCCTCCTGGCCACAACCACCCCTCAGGTAGTTGTAGACAGCAATAAGGTCACCCCCAAGCCTCCTCTTCTCCAGGCTAAACAATCCCAGCTACCTCAGCCTCTCCTCATAGGGCTGTGCTCAAGGCCTCTCCCCAGCCTCGTCACCCTTCTCTGGACACGCTCAAGCATCTCAATGTCCCTCCTGAACTGCTTGTATATTGTGCTGCTGTAAATAAATAGCTGTGTTTATATTCCCGGAGCCCGTCTGAGTTAGCTGGGGCATTTCCAAAAGTGTGGGGGGGTGGGTTACAGCCTAAACCGCCACACTAAACCATTCTATGATTCTATGATGTCCTCAGAATTCCCTGGTCCACCTGTCACATCACTATGAATCAGGTCCAGCCTTGCCTTCCCCAAGCGATGAGTTCAAACACAGGAACAGAGGAGACCATGCTGAATGGAGACAATACCGCATGGCACGGTATGGTACACTACTCCTTAGAAAGTGGTCCAGGAGCCAAGCTGATAAGCAAGAAAGTCGCTCTCTGTGTGTCACTTTCGGCGTCACCCACTACCACCATGCCAGCATTGCTGACAGAACTTCTTTGAACACTGCTCTTAAAGCAGAGGTTTGTACAGAATGTATCTGTCACCTTCAAAATTCTCTCATCTGCCAGAGTTCACAGTATCACAGTATCATCAGGGTTGGAAGAGACCTCACAGATCATCAAGTCCAACCCTTTACCACAGAGCTCAAGGCTAGACCATGGCACCAAGTGCCACGTCCAACCTTGCCTTGAACAGCCCCAGGGATGGTGACTCCACCACCTCCCCGGGCAGCCCATTCCAGTGTCCAATGACTCTCTCAGTGAAGAACTTTCTCCTCACCTCAAGCCTAAATCTCCCCTGGCGCAGCCTGAGGCTGTGTCCTCTCGTTCTGGTGCTGGCCACCTGAGAGAAGTGAGCAACCTCCTCCTGGCCACAACCACCCCTCAGGTAGTTGTAGACAGCAATAAGGTCTCCTCTGAGCCTCCTCTGCTCCAGGCTAAACAATCCCAGCTCCCTCAGCCTCTCCTCGTAGGGCTGTGCTCAAGGTCTTTCACCAGCCTCGTTGCCCTTCTCTGGACACACTCAAGCATCTCAATGTCCCTCCTAAACTGGGGGGCCCAGAACTGAACACAGTACTCAAGGTGTGGTCTAACCAGTGCAGAGTACAGGGGCAGAATGACCTCCCTGCTCCTGCTGACCACACCATTCCTGATGCAGGCCAGGATGCCACTGGCTCTCTTGGCCACCTGGGCACACTGCTGGCTCATGTTCAGGCGGATATCAATCAGCACCCCCAGATCCCTCTCTGTCTGGCTGCTCTCCAGCCACTCCGACCCCAGCCTGAATCTCTGCATGGGGTTGTTGTGGCCAAAGTGCAGCACCCTGCACTTGGAGCTATTGAATGCCATCCCATTGGCCTCTGCCCATCTGTCCAGGCGGTCTAGGTCCCGCTGCAGAGCCCTTCTGCCCTCCAACTCAGTCACATCTGCCCCCAGCTTGGTGTCATCTGCAAACTTGCTGATGACTGACTCCATGCCCTCACCCAGATCATCTATGAAGATGTTAAAGAGTTGTGTCATACCTTGAGAGCAATCTCATGCATACGCCACCCACCCTTGCCCCTGTACCTGCAGAGTCACCATCAGGAAAAAGGCAGCTGCAAAGCAGAAGCAAGATGCCCATGTTTTCTTCCTCCTCATCCTAATCATGATGAACTGCAGGGCCTGCCAGAGCAGTCAATCTGGGCATCAGGAAGACAAATCTGTCTAATGTCTTCAGCCTTTACTGTAGGGCTTTCCCATGTCATTCTTACTCTTCCCCATGATGAGCACTGCTGAAAAAGAACACAGCACCAATAAGAGTGCTCCTTATGATCAGTGATTACCTCACTGTCTTTCCACAGCTATCTGTAGGCGCCAGATCCACCTTTTGAGTGAGGCATCCAGAAAGCCGTCTGCACAAAACAGCACTTTCACGCACAGCCCTCTCCTCAAACAGCTATTGCCCTTACCTGATGCTTTTTTTTGTTTAAGCTTTCAAAGAGCCCTACTATTTTGCTGCATGCTGGAAGTTAATGCATAGAAATCCCAACTCCTGACAACAGGAGCAGGTGCAAAATCCAGCT
This sequence comes from Pogoniulus pusillus, assembly GCF_015220805.1. Taxonomy (NCBI): domain Eukaryota; kingdom Metazoa; phylum Chordata; class Aves; order Piciformes; family Lybiidae; genus Pogoniulus; species Pogoniulus pusillus. The sequence continues at coordinate 109,636,965 of NC_087309.1, forward strand.
TCACCTAAAAGCTGCATGGGTGGAAGACTGTACCCCTCCAGGCAGAGAAGTCTGAAAATAAGGATATTCTGAAAGCTCCCCTAAAGCAGAAACACACACATAAACGTTTAATAAATTGATGGTTTACAACCTGTTTCTTTCAGAGAGGTGCTTCCTGTAAATAAAGCTGGTTTCCTGTATAAAGAAGGTCTATGGGACAATATTGTCTCTATGACCATGCACCTGATAGCTTTAACTTCACACTAACCCCACTTAGAATTCAAAAAAACTAGCAAAGAAGGATGGATTAAAAAAAAAAACCTGCCTGCCACTAGTACCACTTCTGCAGCACTGGCAGTAGGAGGGAAAAAAAATACTCTATTTCCACTTTCACTACCATATGCATTCATCCCTTCCCATCAAAGCCTCTTTAACAAAACCTCGCACACAACCATGCTGTGTGAGTTCTGTTCTGCATCGTAGAGCTGGTTTTGAAGGTTTTGTGTAGGCACAGAAGGGCACAGCTGCCAGCTGAGTGCTTTCCAAATCGTGCAGGATCTTTTATAAAGCCTTTTCCTCGTCTTTGCCTCCTGCATTACAGCCAAATGGGGCACCATAAGGGGACGGGGGCTCAATTCTGCTCACAACTGTGTGGGTGAAGATCTACTCACAGCAGACCTTGAAGCAGAACAGTATTTTTAACACTACGCATCTTACCCTGTGCACAGCAAAAAGTAAGACTCTGATGATGCCGAATGTCGCCATACCTTCTGCCCCCGTGAAAAAGTAGCAATCTTTCCATCTTTAGACGTAAAGCGCCTGCTTCCTCTAGAGCAGGCACTCTCCACCACCATGGATGCGCTGTACCAACTGCACTGACTCCGGACTTTATCCTTGCCTTTGCAGAGCCCGACAGTCGGTGCCTTCTCCCCGCGGTGTGCTGCGGGGCGGACCGTGTTCGGAGGGGGCAACAGCAGGCTCTGCCCTCTCCCAACTCCTCTGGCAAAGATGAAGTTGCAGCGCTTATCCCACCTCGGCCAGGCCGAGCGAAGGCCATGAGGATCGAAGGAAAGAAGGCTACATCAACACCCACGGCTGTCCTGCGGTAGAAGCAGCTCCCTGCAAATCCCACCGAACTTCCCACCAGCTCTCCCGAACGCCTCAGAATCCTTCCAACCTAACCTCGCTGCATTTCTGCAGCTTTAGCATGGCAGCCGAGGCTGTGCCTACTCTCCAGCTGCGCTTTTCTCCAGCCTCAGGCCGTCCCGCAGCCCCGGCCCTACCTCCTACCCGTGGGTCGAGCATCCTCCAGCGGCCGCTTTGCCGCTGTACTCACCCCGAAGAAGTCTCTTCTCTTTTCACCTCCGTGGTCCGTCCCCCTCTGATCGGATTTGAGGGGCTTCGGGCTGGCGGGCTGGGCTGTTTGGTTTGTATTTTTTTACTTTCAGTTTGTGCACCGACTCGGCGAGCCGCGAGGGCGGGCGCTACGCCTAGCACCGCTGCTTTGGGGCCCCGCGGCGGGGCGGTGCGGGACGCCTGCCGGCTCCCTCCGCCCACCGCGGTTCCGGCGGAGGTGGTGGGGGTGCCAGCGCTCTTCACAGTCCCCAAAGGCCTCGAAGAGAGACGGTAGAGGGCTAAGGGGCCTGAGAGCGCCATCGCATCCGGCTCCACTGCTTTTCCCGCAAGTCCCGCATCCCCTTTCCTATTCCCCCCCCCCAAAAATAAAGAAGACCTCATACACATACCCCCCAAACAACAACAACAACAAAAACAACAACAACAACCAAACCCGCCACCAACCCCACACTCCGTCACTAATTTCTGTAGCTATTGGCATAACCGGGCTTAGAGGGACCTTACGGTTCCACACGCCGCGCCGTGATTTTAGCCCGTGCCGTCTGGACGAGGTATGGGGCTGGCTGCGCTGCGAGGAAAGGCACCGCGACACGGGAGACCGGCAGCCCCGCAGCGCGGGGAGCGCCGACCGGCGCCGCTCAGAGCCTCGTCCCCCGGGCGCAGCGCTGCGGCAGCCTCCCGCCCCGCACCCCGCGCCTCGCCCCAGGATAGGGCCTCCTGGGGCCGCGCGTAGTGATGCTACAACGGCCCGCTCTGCCAGCTCCGTGTTTCCAGAGGGTGGGATGGTGTGAAAGATACTTGGTCTTGTGAGAAATATATGTTTGATCCGATCAATTCGTGGCAAGATGTCACAGACTGGGAGGAAGGGGGACTTCGAATGGAACTATATTCCTCTTTGCACCACCATCGCAAAGGTATGCAATAGGCTTGAGATAACAGTAATAAGTAACTGGAAACTAGAAAGGTTGGTGGAGGGGGAGGCATGTGGAAGAGACAACCTTTTTGCATAAGCAAAGGGAGGAAAGAGGGATTTGAATAGAGCTGCATTCCTCCTTGCCCCATCTTTTTGCATGAACAAACAGAGGAATACAAAGGAGTTCGGAGTTCATGAAAAGGACACTTGGGGAAGACCCCTTACTTCATCACTGAAGACCCCTTACTTCATCACTGAAGACCACCGGATAAAAAGAGACATGCGTGGAAGAAACACCTCCCATTCCTAAAGGAAAACCCAGCAGTGTGCCCAGGTGGCCAAGAAAGCCAATGGCATCCTGGCCTGCATCAGGAACAGTGTGGCCAGTAGGACAAGGGAGGTTATTCTTCCCCTGTACTCAGCACTGGTCAGACCACACCTTGAGTACTGTGTCCAGTTCTGGGCCCCTCAATTCAAGAAAGATGTTGAGGTGCTGGAACGTGTCCAGAGAAGGGCAACAAAGCTGGTGAGGGGCCTGGAGCACAAATCCTGTGAGGAGAGGCTGAGGGAGCTGGGGGTGTTTAGCCTGGAGAAGAGGAGGCTCAGGGGTGATCTTATTATTGTCTACAACTACCTGAAGGGGCATTGTAGCCAGGTGGGGGGTGGCCTCTTCTCCCAGGCAACCAGCAATAGAACAAGGGGACATAGTCTCAAGTTGTGCTGGGGTAGGTCTAGGCTGGATATTAGGAAGAAGTTCTTCACGGAGAGAGTGATTGGCATTGGAATGGGCTGCCCAGGAAGGTGGTGGAGGCACCGTCCCTGGGGGTCTTCAAGAAAAGCCTGGATGAGGCACTTAGTGACATGGTCTGGTTGACTGGATGGGGCTGGGTGCTAGGTTGGACTGGATGATCTTGGAGGTCTCTTCCAACCTGGTTGATTCTATGATTCTATGATTCTATGATTCTACGAATATGTAATAGAATAGGGTATAAAAAGAGAGAACTGAAGACAAAGGGTGTGTGTTAGGGTAGAGCAGAGCCTCCCCGCACACCCAGGCCTGTGCATTGCTTGATTCCTGCAACTGTATTAAAAGCCTTAACTTGCATGAACCTAAGTTTATGCCTGTTGTTTATGACAGTCTGAAGGGACGTTTAGGCTGGCTCAGGGCAGAGCCCGCGTTTATCCACCCGATACATTAAGCCACCCGATGCCATTTATCCACCCGATACACAGGCAGGAACCGTACACTTTGGTATTTATAGCAAGTCTGTCTGATACAGAACGTATTTGTGTCAATACAGAGAAGACCTACATGCTTCGTGTGTGTGCTTATACACAAACACCAGGAAATTACAGGATCATAGGATGCCAGGGGTTGGAAGGCACCCAAAGCCATCATCAAGTCCAACCCCCCTGCCACAGCAGGACCATACAATCCAGCTCAGGACACACAGCAACACATCCAGACAGACCTTCAAAGTCTCCAGAGAAGGAGACTCCACAACCTCTCAGGGCAGCCTGTTCCAGTGCTCTGTGACCCTTACAGTCAAGAAGTTCCCCCTTGTGTTGAGCTGGAACCTCCTGTGCTGCAGCTTCCATCCATTGCTCCTTGCATCCCAGGGAGCAGTGAGCAGAGCCTGTCCCTCACTCCTGACCCCCAGCCCTCAGATACTTATAGATATTTATTAAATCCCCTCTCAGTCTTCTTTTCTCCAGACTAAAAGGCCCCAGGCATCTCAGCCTCTCCTCATAAGGCAGTTTCCAGTCTCCTAACCATCATTGTAGCCTTCTGCTGGACCTTGTCCAGCAGATCTCTGTCCCTCTCAGACTGGGAAGCCCAAAACCAAACATAATACTCAAGATGGGGTCTCACCAGGGCAGAGTAGAGGAGGGAGACCTCATCTCCTTGGATCTACTGGACAGCCTTCTTTATGCACTCCAGGATCTCATTGGCCCTCTTGGCCAAATGGGCACATTGTAGTCTCATGGAGAGCTTCTTGTCCACCAGCTCTCCCAGGCTCCTCTCCACTGGGCTGCTCTCCAGCAGATCACCTCCCAGCCTGTACTGCTACAGTTTATTGTCCCTTCCCAGGTGCAGGCCTTGGTACTCATCCTTGTTGAACCTCATTTGGCTCCTCTCTAACCAACTCTGTTGTCTCTTTCTAAGCAAGACACAGCAAGCAGGGTATGTGCAAGAGAGATTATTTCTTGCAAGAGCAGAAGGAGGGAGAATCCCAGAAAACTGAAATGCATGGGTGATACAAACTGTGCAGATGTCACACACAGAGCTCAGCTCCTTACTTTATGGTGGTTAACACCTGCAGCCTTCCTGAGAGGCTCACAGGGGCACCCAACTGGACAGTTTGAATCCAGCCCTCTGTGGAAGTTCAAGTGACCTCTGCCATGCTGGCTGTGCTAGTTTGAAGCAGGCTAGAATGTTCTGGTGAGAAGAACTAGATTACAGGCTGTGAAAAGAAAACAATGGTGATGTCTACTTTGCTCATAGGCTTGCTGAGATGCACAAGAACCACAACACAAACAAATAATAGAGTTGCTCTCTGTCTCTTTGGGTTGAACTTCTCTCTCTAACCTAACCTACCGTCTGTGTGACTAATCCATCTGCTTCCTAACCCCCCTGGCTGACCCTCCAAAGTACCTTGAGTGTAAGGCAAAGTCTTGGGTAAGGTAGAGGTGTGGGAGAAAGGTGGAAGGACGGCTGTGAGCCCCTTGTGGGGACTCTGGTTTCTGTGAGGAGTGTTGTGGTTCTGTATTACTTTTTAACTTGTATATTTCTGTATATATTGTAACTATCTGCTTGTCTATTTTGCTAAGCTATGAATATAAAGCTTCATTCAATTTCCAGAGCTGCTGAGTCCAGTCTGGGTGATTTTCCAAAGTGTGGGGGGGTGGGTAACACCCAAACCACCACACTGGCTTTGTCCTCCATAGCTATGCTTGCCTGTAGCCCATTTGGAGCAGAACCCACATCTTGCTGCACATGCTTCACCACAGAGTTCCAAATGTGGTACCAGGCTTCTCCTAAGCTAGAAACTAGCAACAAACAGAACAGTGCTGAGACACGACAGAGATTTAGTTATCCCCCACTCTGTTTAAAGCTTCTTTGCAGCTCTTATCCTATTTGTTGGGGGTTTTGTTTGGCTTCGCTGTTGGCTTTTGGGTTTTGTTTGTTTATTTGTGTGTTTGGGTTTGTTGTTGTTGTTGTTGTTGTTTTGGTTTTCCCTGTTGTTTTAAAACTCAGTTACAGCTTTCAAGCTTCTTCAGTTGGCAGTCACCTAAATTGCTCTCATGAGGACACAATATTTTGGTAACACTTCAGCTTCCTGCAGCAGGCTTGCTGTCTTCAGTTAACCATCCCTTAAGCCTACAGAAGCACTCCACAGATTCCCAGTAAGCCACAGGTTCAGACTGAAAACACAGAATCTAGTCTTGAGGGCAGCGGGATAGCTATCCAATCTGCTGTCCTCCCTGTGTCACTAGCAAGATATTCTTGGACCAGCTCCATCCAGGAGCTGTCAGCTCACCTTTGTTTCTTGTCCTGCTATGCCACTCTGAGGAAATAACCTCCTACTGCAGCATTCAGCCTGTCTGCAATCCGTGTCAAAAGTCGGTTAAAGATGACATCATTATAAGCAAGTCATTATGTGTTAGTTCTGGAGGTAGCACGGCCAAAAAAACCCCCAAATCGTTGGGTTTTTGTTTCGTTTTAAACAGCAGTGCTAATAAAACATGTTTCTTAACTATGTCTCAAGTGCCTTCTGTTGGTATCTAACAAACTCACAATGCAGCCCTTCCCTCTGCGAGTCAGAAACAGAGACTTTCTGCTCTGCACCTTTACAAAACAGAGTGTACTGCCTTTGAGGCTTCTCTGATCTGCCATCCAGGGTTAACACTGGGCCAGCCACCAAGTCAAAGACTAGGTGCTCTCTGTAAACCACTCTCCCCTCCCAAAAGGGACAAGAAAGGAAATAAGGGAGAGAGGTGGACTGGAAAACCAAAACTACTGAAATGAAAATACTAACAGCAACATTAAATACACACAAACCAAATATCGAGCCCAAGCAAATGAACACCACCACCCCCTCATCATCACTGTCAACGCTAATGTTGTGCTCAGGCACTGGGGAGGTCACAGACTAGATCCTACAGCAGATGGGAACCAGATTCAGTAGCTGGACTTTGGAACTGGATTCAGGAACACATAGATTGGGATCAAAAACAGAAGAGAAAGGACAGACCCCCTCATATGCCAGCCATTGAAGAAGAGGGCTTGACCCTTGTGATGCCTCAGCTTTATGCTGGGAGGCAGCCAGACTGGATGGGCAAGGAGCTTCTGAATGAGTTAAGGATAAAAAAAAGAGAGTGTATCACCTTTGGAAAAAAGGGGAGGTATCCCAGGAAGAGTTCAAGAATGTTGCTAGGTCTTGTAGGGAAAAAATTAAAGAGGCAAAAGTCCATTTAGAACTTAGGCTGACACTGCTGTTAAGGAGAATAAAAAATGTTTCTATATTAATGGCAAGAGAAGGGCCAAGGACAACCTCCAGTCCTCATTAAATAGAGAGGGGAATATAGTGACAAAGGATAAGGAAAAGGCAGAGATGCTTAACACCTTCTTTGCCTCAATCTTCACTAGTGGGACAGGTTGTCTCCAGGACAGCTGGACTCCTGAAGTGGTGGATGGAGTCAGGGACCAGTACAGTCCCCCTCTAATCCATGAGGAAGCAGTAAGGGACCTGCTGCGTCATTTGGATCCTCACAAGTCCATGGGACCGGGTGGGATCCACCCTAGGGTGCTGAGAGAGCTGGCAGCTGAGCTGGCCAAGCCATTCTCCATCATTTATCAGCAGTCCTGGCTCACTGGAGAGGTCCCTGAAGACTGGAAGCTGCCAATGTGATTCCCATCCACAAGAAGGGTCGTAAGGAGGAGCCAGAAAACTACAGCCCTGTCAGCCTGACCTCAGTGCCAGGCAAGGTCATGGAACAGGTCATCTTGGGTGCCATCACAAAGCACCTACAGGATGGCCAAGGGATCAGGCCCAGCCAGCATGGGTTTAGGAAGGGCAGGTCCTGCCTGACCAACCTGATCTCCTTTTATGATCAGGTTCCCTGCCTGGTGAATGTGGGGCAGGCTGTGGATGTAGTCTACCTGGACTTCAGCAAAGCCTTTGACACTGTTTGCCACAAGAAGCTCCTGGCCAAGCTGCAAGCTGGCAGCTCGTGGCTTGGACAGATTCACTCTGATACGGGTATAGAACTGGCTGGATGGCAGAGCCCAGAGATTGGTGGTGAATGGTGCCACATTCAGTTGGTAGCTGTCACTAGTGGTGTGCCCCAAGGATCAGTGCTGGGCCCAGTCCTGTTCAATATCTTTATTGATGATCTGGACCAGGGGATTGAGTCCAGCATCAGTAAGTTTGCAGGTGACACCAAGCTAGGAGCAGGTGTGGATCTGTTGGAGGGTAGGAGAGCCCTGCAGAGGGACCTGGCCAGGCTGGATGGGTAGGCAGAGACCAATGGGATGAGATTGAACAAGGCCAAGTGCAGGGTTCTGCACTTTGGCCACAGCAACCCCAAGCAGCACTACAGGCTGGGGACAGAGTGGCTGGAGAGCAGCCAGGCAGAAAGGATAATTTCCTACCTCTCTGACTTATCTGTGCATGAGCACAGACACAGGTGTATGCTACACAAGTGCTCTGCCTGGCTTTAACCCCTCCATTCTAAAGCATCTCAGCATGCTTCAGAATGTGAACCTGTAACGATGGGTCAGCTGCTTTTCCTAACGACTGTCTTTGGCTCAGCTACTTTGTCCTGCTGATCAGTATGACTTTAGAGGATCACCTGCTTTCCCTAACTGCACCCACTGGTTACAACTGGCTGTTTCAGAGCCTCCTTTAATTCCACCTTTTACAGAGTGTAGGCTCTTCAGCCTTGCCCTGTCAGGATGTTCAGCTCTAAAATGGTGCAAGCCCACATAGGCAAGGAAGCAGAGCTCCCCGTGCCTGCACCACTTTAGTGCCTGAGCATCAGCGATGCAAGAACTCGCTGTGAAGAGTTCTGCAGCAGCGTTTCTTGGAGCCTCTGTTTCTCCCTGTGCTCCTGCAGCAGTAACAGTGCGGTGCTGTTGGTCTCATAGCCTTGTACCTGCAAGACTACTGCTGTTTCAGTAGTTCTCCGCGGGCAATATGCTATTTCTGGCGTGAGAAGGGCCACCTTTGGCATCACTTGTCTCAGGTTTCAGTTTGTAGTAGGGAAAACCAAGCACGAAAGCGCAGCAAGAGTGGACGGCAGGCAGCTGTACAGCCGGTAAGGGGGGTGTATCGCACGGGCTCAGGCCAGGCACAGCCTCCCGCCGCCTCCCGTTGTGCTCTCTCCGAGTTGTGCCGGGGAAAGTCTAGGCTGGGTGTTAGGAGGAAGTTGTTGGCAGAGAGAGTGATTGGCATTGGAATGGGCTGTCCAGGGAGGTGGTGGAGGCACCGTCCCTGGAGGTGTTCAAGCAAAGCGTGGATGAGGCACTTAGTGCCATGGTCTGGTTGACTGGATAGGGCTGGGTGCTAGGTTGGACTGGATGATCTTGGAGGTCTCTTCCAACCTGGTTGATTTCTATGATTAACGAACAGCTCCACAGCCACGGGAGCTGGCGGAAGCCGCCTTGCCCCCGTTAGCCGACGGCAACCCTTCGGGCGGCGAGCCAGCCACTGCACCTCCGCGCCGGGAGGGGGCGATGCCGAGCCACGCAGCTGCTCCGCGCACCTCCGCGCCGGGAGGGGGCGATGCCGAGCCACGCAGCTGCTCCGCCCCGCCCCGCCCCGCCGGCCGCTTTGCTTCTGCCAGACCCCGGAAGCGGCGGCGTGCGCGATGGCGGCGGAGGGAACGGCAGCGGCAGAGCTGCAGCTGGAGGAGAGCAGTGGCGAGCTAGAGGGCGGCTTCGGACAGCTCAGTGAAGAGAAGGAGGTTGGGGACGACACCGGCTACGTGCCCTACAGGTACGGCTGTGGCGGCGTGTACCCCCGAGCTGCCGGGACAGGGTTGCCCTGGCCGCCGGGGCGATGGCGGCGCAGGGCGTCGCGTCACGACACGTCGCGTCACGGCACGGCACGTCGCGTCACGACACGGCACGTCGCGTCACGGCACGTCGCGATATGGCGTCACGACGGCGTGGGTCGTGTGCGCCCTCGGACGCTTACTGAAGGGGTTCTGTGGGGCAGGATGAGGGAGCGGAGGGTGGGGGCCTGCCGAGTGCCGCGGCGGCCGCCGGGCGAGTGGGATGGTGAAGAGGAAGAGGGCGCAGTCCGAGGTGGAATCGGAAGAGGCGCTTCAGTTGGAGGAGGAGGAAGATCATAGGGAGGATAAGGACGAGGTTGGCTACGTGATGTACAGGTACTGCAGTACTGGCCCGCCCGGGGAGGCCGCGTCACGCCCCGCGGGTAGAGAAGGAAAGGCTGGGCGGGTCGGCGGGAGGCGCCTGAGCTAGCGAGGGGGGCATCGGTGCCGCAGTCTCCGTCCGTTCCTGTCTCGGGGCGACAGCTGGAGCAGAAAGCCTTAGGATGTGAAGTCGCGGCTAGCCGGTGACCGAAAGCCAGCAGTGTCCCTCTACTGCGCAAATTCAAGTCACAGTGTTGCGGCTGTGACAGTCTGGAGGGCTGGCGAATGTCAGATTTCCTCTCTCAAGTTGCCTTACAACGACATTTTGATGCGGTTACATATGTCAAGATCTTATAATGACAGGACGAGGAGGAATGGATTTAAACTGGCAGAGGGGAGATTGAAACTGGATGTTAGGAAGAAGTTGTTTGCAGTGAGAGTGGTGAGACACTGGCACAGGTTGCCCAGGGAGGCTGTGGCTGCTCCCTGCCTGGAGGTGTTCAAGGCCAGGTTGGATGAGATCTTGAGCGACCTGTTCTAGTGGGAAGCGTCCCTGCTTACGGTAGGGGGGGTTGGAACTGGATGATCTTTGCGATCCCTTTCAACCTAAACCATGCTATGATTCTGTGTCACTGCCAGCTTTATTGTGCTGGTCTGTGTTACAGACAGTGATACAGTAACCCCTGGAAGCAAGGATGTGTTGCTGGATGTAGCTTTGTGCGTGTAGTGGTTTGAGTAACATTTTGTGCTTTTTTAGAAGCATTGAAAAGACAAAACCATGTGTTTACAGGGACAGGGAGGAATGGGCAGATATTGAACCCGTCCCTCAAAACGATGGCCCAAATCCCGTTGTGCAGATCATCTACAGTGAAAAGTGTAAGTTTTAAATATGTTCTGCTCTGAAAATTAAGGCATCAGATACGTTCATGTCTTTTCTTAGCATTGTTAAAGCGAAACAATGTTACAGATAGTATCTTTTCTAGAGGAGCACTGTGGAAAAAATAACATTTACTGGTTAATGGTGGTTGTGTGTGAAGCTTTCACCAACCATCTCTGAAGCTGTATCTTCATCTAACAAGTTCATAGCCAGATTTATTTTAAATTGATAGGGCTTAAGAGATAATGCAACAGTCTGGTTCATACAGCTGGGCATTTCTGGCCCATAAGTGCGAGAGACCCATCTCTGGAGGTGTTCAAGAAGAGACTGGATGAGGCACTTAGTGCATGATCTAGTTAATTCCATAGGGCTGGGTAATAGGTTGGACTGGATGAGCTTGGAGGTCTCTTCCAACCTGATTGATTCTGATTCTGTGAGAGACTTCTGAACCTGCTGCATCTGGTGAAGCAGTGTGGGTGAGCATCAGGGAGCTTTCCTGTCTGTCATTAGGGTGGTGTCTTTTAAAGATATTTTAATAGTGCTAGCATCATTTAGAGGTTTCATTCAGCAGCACTGTCAGAGCAATATGTAACTGTCATTTTAAAGAGTTAAATGTGAATTACACAAAATAGGAAATAACTTTTAAACAGTTATTCACCCTACCCCCTAATCAGTCCACTGTCTCATAGCCTTGGATAAGATGCTGTTATCTATTTAGTTCGAGATGTCTATGATTACTTCCGGGCTGTTCTGCAGCGGGATGAGAGAAGCGAAAGAGCTTTCAAGCTAACAGCAGATGCCATTGAGTTAAATGCTGCAAACTACACAGTTTGGTAAGTGATAATCTTGGGATTATTTCTGTCATTGTTTGACTTCCACTCTTTTATGTCTCTTAATAATTTTGCTAGTCTAATCAAGGCATGACTGGCTGAGTTAACGTGGAAGAGTAGTGTAGACCTCCACTGAACTTCTGAAGGAAGCCTGTGTTCAGTGTTTTCTGTATCTCTTTTTGAATCAGTGGTTTTCATTCGTTTGGCTTTGAGATATTATCAATCAATGCAGAATTATTCATACAAAAAAACCAAAACCCAAACCTTTTCTGTTTAAAATTAGATAACCTACCTGATAATGTGGGCCTTGACAAATGCTGACGATGCCCTCAGCTGACAGGCATAGAAGCATGATAACTGCTAGTTGCTGCTGAATAATAATGAAATAGTGTACTGTAGAAGATCTGACTGTGAGAGTTTGGGCTCTTCAGCCTGGAGAAGGCTTTCAGGAGACCTTGGAATGGCCTTCCAATAGCTGAAGGGGGCCTACAGGAGGGCTGGGGAGGGACTATTGACAAGGTCTTGTAATGACTGGACAAGGAGTAATGAGTTTAAACTGTCAAAGGGGAGACTTAAACTGGATGATAGGAGGAAGCTCTGCAGTGAGGGTGGTGAGATACTGGCACAGGTTGCCCAGGGAGGCTGTGGCTGCTCCCTCCCTGGAGGTGTTGAAGGCCAGGTTGGATGAGGTCTTGCGTGACCTGTTCTAGTGGAAAGTGTCCCTGCCTGTGTCAGGGAGTTGGAACAGGATGAGCTTTGAGGTCCCTTCCAGCCTAAACCATTCTATGATCTGTCAGGATTGATTAGGTAATGATTAAATAGGGACTTTCTGATGCTCAGAATGCAACCTTAATTTCATGAATGCTAACAAGTACCTCTTGTATGTTGTTTTTTCCACTAATTTACAGAGAGTTGGAGAGTCCACATTATTTTAAGTTTCAGTGATGGTAGGACTAGTGCAAGTAGGAGGAGGTTAATCTGAAACAGGATTGCTGTGATCTTAGATAACATACTGTTTTAAACCAGTTACATTCCAGTTCTCCATTATTGGATAATTGTAACAGAAACAGATGTGTGGTTCTTAACACTCATTTAAAGTCAGTGCTAATTAGAACTGTGAGCAAAGGTTCTTCTGTCTTCTCCTCTGACTTCTGGGACAGATGTGTTGTGGTGTTTGAATGCCTGACTTTTTTCACACAGGCATTTTCGGAGAGTTCTGCTGCAGTCTTTGGGAAAGGATCTCCACGAGGAACTGAAGTATATTACAGCTATCATTGAAGATCAGCCAAAGAACTACCAAGTCTGGTAAAATCATGTTTGCTTTTCAGTTCCTAAGATTTTTGCAGATAGTTTTTGTTTTGTAAACTGTTAAGAGTTGATCCTGGAAGGTAAAGAGTTGCTCTCTGCATCTAGTGCAGTGATAGTAGTGGAGGGGTTAAGTGGAGCAACATTTGGGGTCAATGCTAAAGTCCTCTTTAGCAATTTTGTTCTAAAGACATGACAAATTAAAAAGGTTTTGTTTTCCTTTGATTTCAGCTTCTGAACTGTCAAAGTAAGTCTGACAGGTTAAAAAAAGAATAACTTGTGAAAAGGCAAACAAAGAGACATATATAAATAAGTATTTTTTGGGTTTTATTTGCTCCTCCATTTTGGGTACCTGTTGTTGAGGTTTTCCCAAGTGAAGGAGAATAGCCAAAACAACACCATTGTTATTGCTAGAGAGATTATTTAGAGTCATTAAGGTTGGAAAAGACCTCTGAGATGAAGTTCAGCCTTCTGCACAGCACTTCCATGACCACTAGACCATGTCTCAAAATGCCATGTTACTATTTTTCTGAACATCTCCAGGGACAGTAACTCCACCATGTCTCTGGGCAGCCTATTCCAGTGCCTCACCACTCTTTCAGAAAAGAAATTCTTCCTGTTATCCAATCGAAGCCTCCCTTGGTTTAGCTTGAAGCCATTACCTCTTGTGCTGTCATTAGTTCCTTAGGAGAGGAGACTAACACCAGCCTCACTACAACCTCCTTTCAGGTAGCTGCAAAGACCACCAAGGCCTCCTTTCTGCAGGTTAAACCATCCCAGCTCCCTCAGCCTCTGGTTGTAAGACAGGCTGTCCAAACCCTTCACAAGCTATGCTGCCCTTCTCTGTTCCCCCTTCAGCCCGTCAGCAGCTTTCTTACACTGCAGTGCCCAACACTGGATGCAGTACTCAAGGTGCAATGTTGTCAGTGCTTAGTGCACGATCACTCCACTGCTGCTGCTGGCCATGCCATTTCTGATACAGGCCAGGATGCTACTGGCCCTCCTAGCCACCTGAACTTGTGTTGAGCTGGCTTATGTTCCGCCAGCTGTCAGCCAACGCCTCCAGGTCCTTCTCTGCCAGGCAGCTTTCCAGACACTCATCCCGAAGCCTATAGCATTGCATTGCACTAGAAGGTTTTATTCTGCTACATGTTAAAATGGAAGTATTTTACCTCAAGTAAACATAATCTGTTTAACAGAAGGTGGTTGGCCACCTATATGTGTGTAGTTGGAATTTCATGGAATCGACCAGGTTGGAAGAGACCTCCAAGATCATCCACTCCAACCTAGAACCCAGCCCTGTCCAATCAACTAGACCATGGCACTAAGTGCCTCATCCAGTCTTTTCTTCAACACCTTCAGGGAAGGCGACTCCTAATACCTCCTTGGGCAGCCCATTCCAATGCCAATCACTCTCTCTGTGAAGAACTTCCTCCTAACATCCAGCCTATACTTCCCCCGGCACAACTTGTGACTGTGTCCCCTTGTTCTATTGGTGGTTGCCTGGGAAAAGAGACCAATCCCCACATGGCTACAGCCTCCCTTCAGATAGTTGTAGACAACAATGAGGTCTGCCCTGAGCCTCCTCCTCTCCAGGATGCACACCCCCAGCTTCCTCAGCCTTTCCTCACAGGGTTGTGCTCCAGGCCCCTCACCAGCTTCATTGCCCTCCTCTGGACATGTTCCAGTATCTCAATATCTCTCTTGAATTGAGTAGGCCAGAACTGGACACAGTACTCAAAGTGTGGCCTGACCAGTATTTGCTGTAGTATAAGTATTTGCTGGACCTAAGTAATGCTTGTACTCTGTCCCATATGACATCTTGGTCATCAAACTGGAAGAACATAAGCCTGATGGGTGGAGCACTCATTGGATAAGGAATTGTCTGGATGTTCACGTGCAGAGAGTTGTGATCAAGGGAACAATGTCCACCTGGAGACCACTGACAAGTGGTGCCCCACAGAGGTCAGTGCTGGCACCAGTGCTGTTTGCCATCTTTGACAGTGACATGGACAGAGGAATTGAGTGCACCCTCAGCAAGTCTGCAGATGACACCAGGCTGTGTGCCACAGTCAACTTGTTAGGGCAGGGATCCATCCATAGGGACCTGGACAGGCTGGAGAGGGGGGCTCAGGCAAACCTCATTCAGCAAGGCCAAGTGTAAGGTCCTGCACCTGGCTTGGTGGAATCCCAAGCACAACTCCAGGCAGGGTGGCAAAAGGCTGAGAGCAGCCCTGAGGAAAACAATCTGAGACTCTGGGTTGATGAAAAGCTCAACATGAGCCTGCAGTGTGAGTGCAGCCCAGACAGCAACCCTGTGTTGGGCTGCAGCAACAGCAGCATGGCCAGCAGGGCAAAGAAGAGGATTCTGTCCCTTTACTCTGCTCTCCTGAGATCCACTCCCTGGAGTACTATGTACAGTTCTGGAGCCCCCCAACACAAGAAGATCATGAAACTGTTGGAGCCAGTCCAGAGAAGGCCACCAAGATGCTCAGAGGGCTGCAGCAGCTCTGCTGTGAGGACAGGCTACAAGAGTTGGAGCTCTGCAGCCTGGAGAAGGCTTCAAGGAGACCTTGGAGTAGCCTGAAGGGGGCCTACAGGAAGGCTGGGGAGTGACTATTGACAAGGTCTTGTAATGACAGGATGAGGATGAATGGGTTTGAACTGTCAGAGGGGAGATTTAAACTGGACATTAGGAAGAGATTCTATACCGTGAGGGTGTTGAGACACTGGCACAGGTTGCTCAGGGAAGTTGTGGCTGCTCCTTCCCTGGAGGTGTTCAAAGCCAGGTTGGATGAGGCCTTGAGTGACCTGTTCTAGTGGGAGGTGTCCCTGCCTATGTTTGGTGGTTGGAACTGGATGATCTTCGAGTTCCCTTCCAACTTAAACTATCCTGTGAAGTGTACTTTGTATATTTCTCAGAGGTAGGTTAAATGTTTTGTTGTACTTAAATTGAAGTATTTGACTAGTGGTTTCATGTTTGTTTTTTTTTCCTAAGTAGTACAGTTGCTGTGTGCTGTTTTAATGCAGACCACACATTCCCCAAAGAATTTTACATTATTCTAAAAATAGTTTCCTTCTGGTGTCTCCAGGCATCACAGACGAGTTTTGGTGGAGTGGTTGCAGGATCCATCCCAAGAGCTTGAGTTCATAGCTGACATTCTTAACCAAGATGCCAAAAATTACCATGCATGGCAACACAGACAATGGGTTATTCAGGTATAGTATCCACAGAATTCTTGATGATCAGGGTACTTGTAGAGAACTCATAGAGTTCTGCTTCTTAAATACAATCTGCAGTTTGTTTCTTAAGGCTGGAGGAAGAAAAACAATTGCATTTTGATGTGTTAGGCATTTACTATAAAATTGCCTGTGTCACACTGTTAGGTGCATGAAATGTGGAATGCAACTGAATGGTATAGCATGCTCCTAGTGTGTGCTTCCTTGTTTTTCTTCGAAGTAAACACAAAGTTCAAAGGAAGCCTCTGTATCCAGCATCCAGAGAACTTAGGAGCAAAAGGAATAAATACATAGATACATACAAACAATCCCCCAAAACTGAAATTGTGGTGTTCTCTCTTCCTTCCTTTTCTGTAGGAGTTCAAATTATGGGACAATGAACTGGAATATGTAGACCAGCTTTTGAGAGAAGATGTGAGAAACAACTCAGTTTGGAACCAACGTCACTTTGTAATTTTCAACACCACTGGCTACGATGACCCAGCAGTCCTAGACAGAGAAGTCCGGTTAGTAATGTTGTTCATGCTAACACTAAACATTCTCCACTACATGAAAGCAAATGAGAGAGTCATTGGACACTGGAATGGGCTGCCCAGGAAGGTGGTGGAGTCGCCGTCCCTGGAGCTGTTCAAGGCAGGATTGGATGTGGCACTTGGTGCCATGGTGTAGCCTTGAGCTCTGTGGTAAAGGGTTGGACTTGATGATCTATGAGGTCTCTTCCAACCTTGGTGATACTGTGATACTGTGAATACTTTGATAGTCCCCACAGGCTTGTCTTACATGATTTTAGTTCAGTGTTTGAGCTAACTTACATAGACTGCAGATCACAATGTTGGTGTATGTACAGACCTATTCAGTACTGCAGACTTGAATAGTACTGATGCTTACCTTGGGCAATCTATTCTTAGGCATACGTTTTCCCACCATGCTTGCTTTTGTGCAAACAAAACTTCAGGCTTTTTATAGGCAATTAGCTGTAGTGCATATTTTTTCCTGGAACTACACAGAGGAAAATTGTGACACTAGAACCATAGAAGTTGTGCTGTTCATTAGTGTCTTTCATCTTAGCCCTAGAAAACGTGAAAGGAGAAGCACTCTCAGTGTTGTACTAAACTGCTGGTTTCATAGAATCAACCACGTTGGAAGAGACCTCCAAGATCATCCAGCCCAACCTAGCACCCACCCCTATCCAGTCAACTAGACCATGGCACTAAGTGCCTTGTCTAGCCTTTTCTTCAACACCCCCAGGGTTGGTGACTCTAATACCTCCTTGGGCAGCCCATTCCAATGCCAATCACTCTCTCTGCCAACAACTTCCTCCTAACATCCAGCCTATACTTCCCCCGGCATAACTTGAGACTGTGTCTCTTTGTTCTGTTGCTGGTTGCCTGGCAGAAGAGACCAACCCTCAGCTGGCTACAACCTCCCTTCAGGTCGTTGTAGAGAGCAACGAGGTCACCCCTGAGCCCCCTCTTCTCCGGGCTAGACAATCCCAGCTCCCTCAGCCTCTTCTCACAGGGCTGTGTTCCAGGCCCTTCACCAGCCTTGTTGCCCTTCTCTGGACACATTCCAGCACCTCAACATCTCTTGAATTGAGAGGCCCAGAACTGGACACAGTACTCAAGGTGTGGCCTGACCAGTGCTGAGTACAGGGGAAGAATAACCTCCCTTGTCCTACTGGCCACACTGTTCCTGATGCAGGCCAGGATGCCATTGGCTCTCTTGGCCACCTGGGCACACTGCTGGCTCATGTTGAGCCTACTATCTACCAGTACCCCCAGGTCCCTTTCTGCCTGGCTGCTCTCCAGCCACTCTGTCCCCAGCCTGTATCACTGCTTGGGGTTGTTGTGGCCAAAGTGATGTAACAGTAAGGGAGAGAAACTGCCTTTTGTGAAGAATTTGATGCAGGGAAAAGGAAGGCACTTTCAGGGGTATCTGGTCAGCACAAGACACAACCTGTGCAGGCTGGCTAGTTTTGAGGAAAATGAGCTCTGAAACTCTTTCAAGGTGTGTTTCTAACTGAAGACAAACTGGGCTTCTAGCCATTTAAATTTTACTGCTGACAGCGTAAAGGGACAATTTCTTTTATGTTTTTCACATCTCAGATTGCTCATTAGGGTGGGTAGGTAAATACATTTGCATAACTAAAGTGAAGAAGCAATGAAAAGAAAGAACTGCCTTTTTTTTAGAATTACTCTTCAGATCAAAGACTGAATCTCTGAATAGATCTATTGGTAACGTTGCTCATAGAGGATCCCAGTCCCCAACCCTTTCATGTTTTTTGTCAGCTGCTGTAAATTGTACTCCCAGTTTATAGCTTTTCTTTAGATGTATTAATCTGTCCAAGCATGGATATTTTCAGGATTTTCTCTCCAGAGGTTAGATCTGACATGGTCTCTTGATCTGCTATACGTAGTGCTATGTTCAAGATAACTGGATCAGACCTCCCAGATGTCATTACAGAGCTGTAGTTGGGCTGCTTGTTGCTTGATAAGTTCAGTCTTCAACAAAGTGGCAACAGAAGTTTCAAAAATATTAAAGAGTCTGGGGGTTTCATTTCAGTACTGCTTACAGAACTTCTTGTCAGTGTCCACTGTCTCTGACAACTACCTGCATCACAGAATCACAGAGTGGTTTGGGTTGGAAGAGACTGCAAAGATCATCCAGTTCCAACCCTCCGCCATAAGCAGGGACACCTCCCACTAGAACAGGTTGCTCAAGACCTCATCCAGCCTGGCCTTGGACACCTTCTTGGAGGGAGCATCCACAACCTCCCTGGGCAACCTGTGCCAATGTCTCACCACCCTCACTGTAAAGAACTTCCTAACATCCGGTCGAATTCTCCCCTCTGCCAGCTTAAACTCATTTCTCCTTGTCCTGTCATTACAAGACCTTGTTGATAGTCCCTCCCCAGTCTTCCTGTAGGCCTCCTTCAGGTAGTGAAGACTGGA
The DNA here is from genome assembly GCF_015220805.1 of Pogoniulus pusillus. Taxonomy (NCBI): domain Eukaryota; kingdom Metazoa; phylum Chordata; class Aves; order Piciformes; family Lybiidae; genus Pogoniulus; species Pogoniulus pusillus. Next base: position 109,655,796 of record NC_087309.1, read on the forward strand.
TGGTTATGCTGGACAAGAACAGAGTGTAAAGTTTGTTTTGTGAAAGTGGAGTGGCTTTCTGACTGTAGGGCAGGTACTTCTTGTTACTTTGCTTTCAGAGTTGCCTGACTGAAATGACTGCAGCAGAAGGCTGTGTGATCTGTGAGCTCAAGCTCTGCATTGCGGTGAGCTTGCTCAGGTGCAGCCTTGTGGGTACAGACCATGACGTTAGGTAACCTTGGGCTTCAGTTACTCCAGCCCTTTTCAGCCACTTCTGAGCACCAAGACACTCTCTCCATATGCTGTTTTATCACATTGCTTCTTCCTGTTGATAATAGCATTTCAGACACCAATAAAGTATAAAGCCCTGTACCTGGATGGGCACAATCTCAAGCACAACTCCAGGTTGGGTGACACATGACTGAGAGCAGCCCTGAGGAACAGGACCTGGGGTCTGGGGTGATGAAAAGCTCAACATGAGCCTGCAGTGTGAGTGCAGCACAGACAGAAACCCTGTGCTGGGCTGCAGCAAGAGCAGTGTGGCCAGCAGGGCAAGGGAGGGGATTCTGCCCCTTTGCTCTGCTCTCTTCAGACTCCACCTCGAGTACTGTGTGCAGTTCAGGAGCCCCAAACACAAGAAGGGCATGGAACTGTTGAAGCCAGTCCAGAGAAGGCCACCAAGATGCTCAGAGGGCTGCAGCAGCTCTGCTATGAGGACAGGCTGAGAGAGTTGGGGCTCTGCAGCCTGGAGAAGACAAGGCTTCAAGGAGACCTTGGAGTAGCCTGAAGGGGGCCTACAGGACGGCTGGGGAGGGGCTATTAACAAGGTCTTGTAATGACAGGATGAGGAGGAATGGGTTTAAACTGGCAGAGGGGAGATTTAAACTGGATGTCAGGAAGTTCTTTATGGTGAGGGTGGTGAGACACTGGCACAGGTTGCCCAGGAAGATTGTGGATGCTTTCTCCCTGGAGGTGTCTGAGTCCAGGTTGGATGAGGCCTTGAGCAACCTCTTGCAGTGGGAGGTGACCCTGCCTGTGGCAAGGTGGTTGGAACTGGGTGAGCTTTGAGGTCACTTCAACCTAAACCATTCTATGAAATCACTGCATAAAATGCAGCAAACTGAACCCTTCAGAATTTGAAACAATGCCTGCTTCTCTGAGACTCAAGAGACATTTCTGATCTGTGACCCAGCTGAGATAATCTGTGAAAGTTTTCTGACCTACAGACTAGAGGCTGTATTTGGCAGCATCTGCACACATTAAGGTAATCTCTAACTGCATTGTTAGTGGTTATGTTCATGATCTGTTATCTTTTTCTTGTAGATACACTCTTGAGATGATCACAGCAGTGCCACATAATGAAAGTGCTTGGAACTATTTAAAAGGGTGAGGCATACTTCTTTGTGGAGCAAAGAGAGTATCTGTAGGAGGTGTCTTATGCTTGTCTCTTAATTGGAAAGAGCTTGCTGCTGTTCATCCTAGTCTGGTGTGCTTAAGCAGGCAGGCAGAGACCTCCACAAGGAGTTAGTATATTAACCTAATTTCTCTGTAACTTTCCACTGTTTCTGTCCCTGTAGTGTGTGTAGGAGGAATTTCTTATGCTTTTAAAACCTTGACCTGTAATGTTACTGGGTTGGAAAGAAGTTGGAGTGAGAAGTAATGAGAACACTTTTAGTCTAATTTCTGTTCATTTGAACATGGGTATAGTATCTTACTGCAACATTAGGCTGTATTATGGCTGCATGTTGCTTACTCTCTGCCTTACTTGCATTTGCAACCTCATTTCAAAGCTGATCTCCAGATAAAGGAGTTGTAAGAAAAATGTGATTCTTCACACTGGATTCCCCATTGTGTTTCAGACCTGTAAATTTCTCTCCTAGGATCCTGCAGGACTATGGTCTTTCTAAGTATCCAAATCTGTTGGAGCAGCTGTTGAATTTACAGCCCAGCCACAGTTCACCCTATCTTATTGCCTTTCTTGTGGACATATATGAAGATATGCTTGAAAACCAGTGTGATAACAAGGAAGAAACACTAAACAAGGCTTTGGAGGTAGGTTTGGAGAGCTTGGCTTTACTTCTCAGGGATGGCATCTTTTGCTTTTCAGTATTCCAACAAAATGGGACTGATTTTTCTACTTAGAACTGGTTACTTGATCACAGGAGCTCTCTGAAGAGTTGAACTTGAAAGTCAAGTAATCTCCAGGATCATAGATAAATAACTTCCCAGTTACAAAATCCCTTCATTTTCTTCACCTGGTAGTGAAGGAAGGTTTCTAATATTGCCTGCAAAAGAAAAAGAGTTATTTGAACAGTTAAGTGGTAACTTTGTAGCATGAACTTACTTTCTTAAATCTTGTTTTTTAGTGTGTCTGTGTCTAAACAATCTTAAGCTACCTTTGCATTTCTTAGCTGTAAGAAAGCTGGCAGAATTAGCTTTACGACCAGCAGGCACTGGGGATGTGAGTGTGGAATGTTGGCCACCATTTCCTACAGAAAATAAATTGCTTTAGCAGTATTCTTTGTCTGCCTGTGCTTGGAGAGCTCCTTGCCATAGTTAGCAGCGTGGGGTTTTTTTATAAGAACATTTTTCATTCACTGTGAGACAGTCTGGAACTCAGTGTAATGAGAACTGCACTTCTTGCCTGGAGTCTCTGTGTTCCAGCATTGTTCTTAAATTTCTTTCCTTTCTGTTCCAGAATCAGTGTAAACAAGCGCAGAACCTCCCAGATTCATGTGCCTTTATACTCTCTCACAGAGTTTGACTTCTTTATCAGTTTAGGCATCAAAGAACTTGTTTCTCAGCTCTGGTTCACTGAGTAAGGCGATGTCATCTGCATAATGAAAAGGAATTAACTGGAACATTTGTAGGCAGTGTTCATATAAATTTTACACAGCACATCATGTGAATACAGTTGACTTCTGCTGTGACTTGCTGCCTACCCTGATTAAAATAAAACTCAGAATGTATGCAGCTACCTATGTGGCACAAGCTTTAACAGGTTGTAAGAGGTTACTGACTTGCATGAATCCTTTTGGGGCAGTCTAAAAGAAAAAGCATAAACAAAATATCTCCTGTCTTATTGAGTGTAGTGAAGATTCAAGAGCATGATGTTCCCCCACTGCTTTGAATGAAGTGATTTACAGCCTACTAGATTGCTAGAAGACAATCAAACTTCTCAGGAAGTATACTGCATTATACTGCAAGCTGAATAGGCTGCAATTTATAGGGGATAGGCATGGAAAGGAGTTATAGGGAAGCAGTTCAAACTGGAATTATAGAATCATATAATGGTTTAGGTTCAAGTGACCTCGAAGTTCATCCAATTTCAAACCTCCTGCATAGGGACACCTCCACTGGAACAGGTTGCTCAAGGCCTCATTCAGCCTGGCCTTGGACACCTCAAAAGGAGCATCCACAATCTCGCAGGATAATGTGTGCCAGTGTTTCACCACCCTCACTGAAAAGCACTTCTTCCTAGCTTCCAGTTTCAATCTCCCCTCTGCCAGTTTAAACCCATTATTCCTCGTCCTATCATTACAAGACCTTGTTAATAGTCCCACTCCAGCCCTCCTGTAGGCTTCCTTCACATACTGGGAGGCCACTCCAAGGTCTCCTCAAAGCCTTCTCCAGGCTGCAGAGCCCCAGCTCTCATAGCCTGTCCTCATAGGAGAGCTGCTGCAACCCTCTGAGCATCTTCTTGGCCTCCTCTGGACTCACTCCAACAGTTCCATATCCTTCTTGTGTTGGGGTCTCCAGAACTGTACACAGTAGTCCAGGTGGAGTCTGATGAGAGCACAATAGAGAGGTGGGGTTTTTTTTGTGCAGTATCAGACTGGCTGACTGCCACTTGGGGTTAACGTCAGTTTGAGGTGGTTGGGCACTTGGAAATACTGTAAATAAAACAAATGTTGCTAAGGCATCTCTAGTACTGAACTAAACTGCATATTGTATGCACTTTATAGTGAAGGATTCTTTAAGCTTTTGGTGTAACAGCCCAATCTTTGGATTTTCTTTCATAGCTGTGTGAAATCCTGGCCAACGAAAAGGACACCATTCGAAAGAAATACTGGAGATACATTGGGAGGTCACTGAAGAACAAGCACAGCTCGGAGAGAAAACAGACCCCACTGACAGACCAGCAGCAGTAAATGACCAAGGGACAAAAGAGTGCTAAACTCTGAAGCTGTTCTGAAGCAGTACTAAGTAAGGTCATCAACTAGGTTAAAATGCAGTGTTGTGTTCCCTTGGTGGAGAGGTATTGCAGTGAAAGAGAAGGGCGGAGTACTGAGTAACCTCAGGTCATTTCTGCTACCGGTGTTAGCTCTAAGTGTGTTCAAGAAATGTGTTAAAGCTTAATTACAGAAGTGTATTTAAGGATTTATTTATCAAAAAACTGAGTTCACAGAATCATGGAATTAACCAGGTTGGAAAAGACCTTCAAGGTCATTGAGTCCAGCCTTTTATAAGGCACTAAACCAGTTTCTCATGCTGTTGCTTAGCTAGTTGAGGTTCCTAACAGTCACATCTGATAGTGCAATAATGACTGCAGGAATAAAATCATAGGAAGTTTTGGTTGCAAGAGACCTTTAAATTAAACTAGTCTAACTGTTAACTCAGCATTGCTAGGTCACTCCTAAGCACCTCATCTACATGTCTCTTAAATCCCTTCAGGGATGGGGCCTCCAGCGCTTCCCTGAGGAGCCCATTCCTGTGCTTTACAACTGTCTGTGAATAATTTTGTGCTAATATGCAACTTAAACCTCCTCATGCACAACTTTCCTCCTGTCATATGGCTCCTTACCTGAGAGAGGACACTGCCCCCTGCCTTGCACAACCTCTTTTTTAGTAGTTTTAGAGAGCAGTAGGATGTGCCCTCAACCTTCTTTTCTCCAGGCTAAACAATGCCCATTCCCTCAGTCACTCCTAAGAAGACTTCTGCTCTTGACCCTCCGGCAGCTTTAGTGCCCTTTGAATGTGCTCCAGCTACTTAATGTCTTGTCTTGTAGTGGATATGAAGTAACCTATGGATAAGTGCAAGGAGATTCAGGAGTTGTTGCTTGTGGGGAAGCAGCTGTGAGATGCTGACAGTAGATGGGGATGTATGCAACTAATAACAAGTGTCATTTTGTAATAAAACACTTGACTGAATGTTTTTAAACCTGTTTCTTTTTATCTCTTTTTAATGTGCAGACTCTCTTTTACTCAGATGCTACTGGAGATAAAATATCCCTTTTTAGAGATTTTTTTGGATTCTGTTGAATTGCAGTTAAGTTTTGTCCTGGAGTATTCCCATTCCAGAAGACTTCCATGCACTTGATGTATTCAGTGGAGCCTTAAATTCTCATCTGCCCAGCCAAGAAAAAATGTTTTGAAGATCTGCTTAGGGTTTTGTTGGTTTGAGGTTGTTTTTTAGGGGTTGGGGTTTTTTTTGGTTGGTTGGTTTTGATGGGTTTGTTTATGTTTTGTTTTGGGGGTTTTCTTTATTCTGTTTATATAGATGAAAATCTGAAATGTTCTGGGTTTAGTTCTTTTTCACACTCCAACAACAGACCACACTGAGTTGGTCTGAGTTGCTGACCTGTGGGCCAGAAGAGGTAACAAGCTAGTTATTGTATGTATCTTCATTGAACTGGAAGGAAATGAATGGTTTTATTGAAGACCTGCTCTCATTAAATGTCTTAACCTTGTTGCTCCTGTAGGCTTTTTATATCTTCTATGTGTGTATTCAGCCAAGAAATATTTTTTTCCTCTCCTTCATGAAAGACTGAAGGCATCGACAGTACTGGACTACAAAGGGTGTGTATATCTGTCCAGGGAAGCTGCTGTATCTGCCCTCTTTTAAGTAAATGGCTGTTTGAGACTATGTTCTTATAGAGTGCTTGCCCAATGATTTATTTCCTTCGTTATGATCCCCCCGAAGCCAGGATGAGGAGGTGGATGCTGTATTGTTCAGGTACTTGGAGTAAGGTCTCAGAAGCACTAGACCTCGTTCTTGTGGGCAACTTTCAGTTTAGACAGGAAGCAGTCCTGCAGGTTCTTGGAATGTGTGTAACCAAGGAGCATCTGAGGGAGCTGGGGTTGCTCAGTCTGGAGAAGAGGAGCTTGAGGGGAGACCTTATCCCTCTCTACAACTAACTGAGGGAAGGTCGGAGTGAGGAGGGGTGCAGAGGGCTGGAGCAGCTCTCCTATGAGGACAGGCTGTGAGAGTTGGGGCTCTTCTGCCTGCAGAAGAGAAGGCTTCCAGGAGACCTTGGAGTGGCCTTCCAGTATCTGAAGGGGGCCTACAGGAGGGCTGGGGAGGGATTATTGACAAGGTCTTGTAATGACGGGACAAGGAGGAATGGGTTTAAACTGGCAGAAGGGAGATTACAACTGGATGTTAGGAAGAAAAGCTTTTCAGTGAGGGTGGTGACACACTGGCACAGGTTATCCAGGGAGGTTGTGGCTGCTCCCTGCCTGGAGGTGTTCAAGGCCAGGCTGGATGAGGCCTCAAACAACCAGTTCTAGTGGGAGCTGTCCCTGCCTGTAGCAGGGGGTTTGTAACTGAATGATGTTTGAAGTGCCTTCCAACCTAAACCATTCTATGGTTCTTGGAATATGTGTAATCAAGGAGCATCTGAGGGAGCTAAGGTTGTTCAGTCTGGAGAAGAGGAGGCCAAGGGGAGGCCTTATCACTCTCTACAACTACCTGAGGGAAGGTTGGAGTAAGGAGGGGCACAACCTCTTCTCCTTGGTGGCAAATGACAGCACTAGAGGAAACGGATGCAAGCTGTGTGCGGGGAGGTTTAGTCTGGGTGTTAGGAAATATTTCTTCTCTGAAGGGGTTATCAAACATTAGAATGATCAGCCCAGGGCAATGGTAGAGTCACCATCACTAGTGGTGTTCAAATGGCATGTTATCTTGGCATCTGGGGACACGGTCTAATGTTGACCCTTTGTTGTGAGACACTCCAAATCCCTTCTTCCCCGCCTCCTGTCTCTGGAGGAGACCACCATCTTCAATACTGCCTTTGGTTTTGGGACAGTAATCAGCTGGAGAGAGTCCAAAGAAGGGCTATGAGGATGGTTAGGGGCCTGGACTGCTTGTGACCAAGAGGGAACCTAGGGTGCATTGAGAAGAGTGTCCAGCAGATCCAGAGAGGTTGACCTTCCCCTCTATTCTGTGCTGGTGAGACATCATCTTGAGTACTGCATTCAGTTTTGGGCTCCCCAGTTTAAGAGGCACAGGAATCTGCTGGAGAGTTTCCAGTGGAGGGCTACAAGGATGATTAGGGGACTGGAACACTGCCTGATGAGGAGAGGCTGAGGGACCTGGGGCTGTTTAGTCTGGAGAGGAGAAGATTGAGAGGGGATCTAATAAATGTCTATAAATATCTGAGGGCTGGGGTCAGGGAAGGAGGGACAGGCTCTGCTCACTTGTTCCCTGGGGTAGGACAAGGAGCAATGGATGGAAGCTGCAGCACAGGAGATTCCAGCTCAACACAAGTGGGAACTTCTTGAGCGTAAGGGTCACAGAGCACTGGAATGGACTCCCCAGAGAGGTTGTGGAGTCTCTTTCTCTGGAGCCTTTCAGGGCCTGTCTGGATGTGTTCCTGTGTAACCTGAGCTAGATTGTATGGTATCACAGTGTCATCAGGGTTGGAAGAGACCTCACAGATCATCAAGTCCAACCCTTTACCACAGAGCTCAAGGCTAGACCATGGCACCAAGTGCCACGTCCAACCTTGCCTTGAACAGCCCCAGGGACGGCGACTCCACCACCTCCCCGGGCAGCCCATTCCAGTGTCCAATGACTCTCTCAGTGAAGAACTTTCTCCTCACCTCGAGCCTCGATTTCCCCTGGCACAGCCTGAGGCTGTGTCCTCTCGTTCTGGTGCTGGCCACCTGAGAGAAGAGAGCAACCTCTTCCTGGCCACAACCACCCCTCAGGTAGTTGTAGACAGCAATAAGGTCTCCCCTGAGCCTCCTCTTCTCCAGGCTAAGCAATCCCAGCTCCCTCAGCCTCTCCTCATAGGGCTGTGCTCAAGGCCTCTCCCCAGCCTCGTCGCCCTTCTCTGGACATGCTCAAGAGTCTCAACGTCCCTTTTAAACTGGGGGGCCCAGAACTGAACACAGTACTCAAGGTGTGGTCTAACCAGTGCAGAGTACAGGGGCAGAATGACCTCCCTGCTCCTGCTGACCACACCATTCCTGATGCAGGCCAGGATGCCACTGGCTGTCTTGGCCACCTGGGCACACTGCTGGCTCATGTTCAGGTGGGTATCAATCAGTACCCCCAGATCCTTCTCTGTCTGGCTGCTCTCCAGCCACTCCGACCCCAGCCTGTATCTCTCCATGGGGTTGTTGTAGCCAAAGTGCAGCACCCTGCACTTGGAGCTATTGAATGCCATCCCATTGGACTCTGCCCATCTGTCCAGGCAGTCAAGGTCCCACTGCAGAGCCCTTCTGCCTTCCAACTCAGTCACATCTGCCCCCAGCTTGGTGTCGTCTGCAAACTTGCTGATGACTGACTCCATGCCCTCATCCAGGTCATCTATGAAGATGTTAAAGAGGATGGGGCCCAGCACAGATCCCTGAGGGACACCACTAGTGCCAGCCGCCAGCTGGTTATGGCACCATTCACCACCACTCTCTGGGTCCGGCCCTCCAGCCAGTTCCTAACCCAGCACAGAGTGTTGCCATCCAAGCCATGGGCTGGAGTTGATGATCTCCTTGGGTCCCTTCCAAGGACTAACATCCTGTGATCCTGTAAAAGGGGAAGAAGACGCAAGACTGCTTTCCCCCCACTTTGCAGGCTTGAAGGGGGAACAGCAAAAGGCCCATTCCACACATGTGCTGACTCATGGGAAAGCCCACACTGGAATCAGCTATTGGTTGACTGGATTCTTCATGCCCAGTATATATATATGGCAACAGACACAATGTCTAGAAAAAGTTACAGAGTGAAGACAAAAGCATGCGGTTCCTGCCTTTGCACCGCGCTGTGCAGGTCCACTCTAGTCGTGCTCTTGCACAGTTCATTCTGCTCCCCCACCAGTCTGCAAGTCCAGCCAGTCCTTAGGTCCATTTGAGAGAGAGCTGCCAGCAGCACCCAGACCTGGCTGCTCTTGGATCACCATACCCTAGCGTCCCGCTCGCTGCCCTGAGCTGGGGGGCACAGCAGCAGTTTGGCTTTCTTCCCTGCACTGCTAAGACAGTGCTGCTCTACCATCTTTGTCTCCTGGAAGCTGTGTCTACAGACACTTTGGCAGGTTGTATTTGCCATGTGGATCCATGATTGGATATAAGTTGCAGTTTCAGAGGCTGAGGCAGAGAAATTCACCAGGGATCATCTCTAAAGCCTTACTTCACCTCTGTGAGTAAAATCTGTTGTTCCCTAGTGTCTTGGTAGGGCATAAATCCAGCCAGGCCAGTTTAACTCTTGCTCTTCATCTCCTGTTGTGGGTCCAGGAAGTTGAGTAGATGAACAAACAGTAATGGTTTTGGCCTCAGCAAAGCCTTGAGGGTTAGGGACTTAGCACCACGTGCCAGGTGCCTTGTGCCTGCACGCTCACACCAGGCATGAAGTTTTGACTCCATTGGCCAGAACAGTGATGCTGGTGCCTATTGGCCAGTTTGATTTTCAAAATGAAGTATTTAATGGGGGGCAATTTAGAAGCCGCTTTTCTGCGCTGACCCTGCACCAGGAGCAGCACCTCATTTGCAGCTTGTTATCTGGGAATCACAGTGGCCACCTGTTTGCAGCTTGCACTAGCTCAGCAGGAGCAACTCAGTTCTTCTGTCCTTCCCTCTGCCTGGAATATTTTGCATTTTACCCTGGGGTCTTTATCATAGAATCATAGAATAAACCAGGTTGAAAGAGACCTCCATGATCATCCACTCCAACCTAGCACCCAGCCCTAGCCAGTCAACCAGAACATGGCACTAAGTGCCTCATCCAGTCTTATCTTCAACATCTACAGGGATGGGGACTCCACCACCTCCCTGGGCATTCCATTTCCATGACAATCACTCTCTCTGTGAAGAACTTCCTCCTGACATCCCCTGGCAAAACTTGAGACTTTATGCCCTTGTTCTGGTGCTGGTTGTTTGGCAAAAGAGACCAACCCCACCTGGCTACAGCCTCCCTTCAGGTAGTTGTAGATGGCAATGAGGTCTTCCCTGAGCCTCCTCTTCTCCAGGCTGCACACCCCCAGCTCCTTCAGCCTCTCACGGAGCTTGTGTTCCAGGCCCCTCACCAGCTTCATTGCCTTTCTCTGGACATGTTCCAGTATCTCAACATCTCTCTTGAATTGAGGAGCCCAGAATTGGACACAGGACTCAAGGTGTGGCCTGACCAGTGCTGAGTACAGGGGAAGAATAACCTCCCTTGTCCTGCTGGCCACACTGTTCCTGATATTGTCAGTTTTGGAAGCATTTTTTTACAGGAAACTTAGGGACCAAAGCATTGTGAGTGCTTATGCTGGAGTTTATGCTTCATAAGCATAGTTAGATTTTTTTCCTGTTTTCATGTTCCTATTTCTCCAAGTTCTGATTGCTTAAACTCTTTAATTCTGTGTTTATAAATACCCTCTGTGCAACTTCTTCTTGTTGACTGAAAATCCAAAGAATCTCAGGGAATTTCCCCCAATTTTTGAATATTAATAATAAAAATGAATATTTGTACAGAAATTAACATTCATAATTCACAACCAACTATTGATTTCCACCACACCTAGGTTGCCTGCTCTGTGTATTGCTTTGGTGTGGGGCTTTTGGGCAAAATCATAAATAATTCTATTTTTGTGATTCCTGCCTCAGCCAATTAATTGCCAAGCAAATCACCCTTCAGTATTGACTGAAAGGTTGGAGTAGATGATCCTGAATGTATTTCCCATCCAAATCTGTTCTGTGAGAAAGGGAACAAATAGGATTATTTACACCATAATATGAATACTCTTTACTGATGATCTGGACGAGAGGATTGAGTCCAGCATCAGTAAGTTTGCAGATGACACCAAGCTAGGAGCAGGTGTGGATCTGCTGGAAGGTAGGAGAGCCCTGCAGAGGGACCTGGACAGGCTGGATGGGTGGGCAGAGGCCAATGGGATGAGACTGAACAAGACCAAGTGCAGGGTTCTGCACTTTGGCCACAACAACCTCAAGCAGTGCTATAGGCTGGGGACAGAGTGGCTGGAGAGCAGCCAGGAGGAAAGGGAACTGGGGGTACCAGTGCATAGTAGCTGAAGATGAGGCAGCAGTGTGCCCAGGTGGCCAATGGCATCCTGGCCTACATCAGGAACAGTGTGGCCAGCAGGACAAGGGAGGTTATTCTGCCCCTGTACTCAGCACTGGTCAGGCCACAGCTTGAGTGCTGTGTCCAGTTCTGGGCCCCTCAATTCAAGAGAGATGTTGAGGTGCTGGAGCATGTCCAGAGAAGGGCAACAAAGCTGGTGAGGGGCCTGGAACACAAACCCTATGAGAAGAGGCTGAGGGAGCTGGGGGTGTGCATCCTGGTGAAGAGGAGGCTCAGGGGTGACCTCATTGCTGTCTACAACTACATGAAGGGACATTGTAGCCAGGTGGGGGGTGGCCTCTTCTCCCAGGCAACCAGCACCAGAACAAGGGGACACAGTCTCAAGTTGTGCCAGGGGAAGTATAGGCTGGATGTTAGGAGGAAGATCTTCCCAGAGAGAGTGATTGGCATTGGAATGGGCTGCCCAGGGAGGTGGTGGAGTCACTGTCCCTGGAGGTGTTGAAGAAAAGCCTGGATGAGGCACTTAGTGCCATGGTCTAGTTGACTGGATAGGGCTGGGTGCTAGGTTGGACTGGATGATCTTGGAGGTCTCTTCCCACCTAGTTGATTCTATGATTCTAGGATTCTATAATACTAAACATTAAGAGCTGCTGTTGTAATTAAACCATAGTGAGTATTACTGTAAGCACTTAAGAGTACTACATTAATTCAATGCATTCTTCAAATGTAGAACAACTTACACAGAGAGGAGTTCACATATGAAAGCTCTATCTTTTTTTTAATGCTTTTTCCCCACCCCCACCCCCCCATTTTTCACCCCCCTCTCCTGATTGAAACTGTACTAAATGTGGAGTACTGATTGGACAGGATTTTCAAGACCATCAGTGTTGTGGAGTCAGAGAATTAATGTGGCTGAGTCAGGAATTACATAAATAGAATGATCTTATTTTCCTGAAAACCCTGCCCCCAAACTATATACAAAACTAGTTGAGGTTTATTTACAGATCCTAATTCTATTGAGAATTCTTCAGAGGATGTTATGGACAAATCCAGAGATTTATGAAGTCAGGAAATGGAAAAGGCTAAGCTATAAACACAGCTTTACCCCACTACCAATCAGGCTGAGCAGAAAATTAAGGGAACAGCAGGCTTTACTCACAGAAGTGAGAGAGGTATTTGGCGAAGACCCCTGGCTGGATTTCTCTGCAGCTCAGCTGCCTTCTGATGCTGCAAGCAATATCCAATAGTCTGGATCCACGCAGCAGAAGCCCAAGGCAAGTGGAAAAGCTGCCAAATGAAATGTCTGGAGACACAGCTGCCACAAGACAGGGAGTCATGGAAGCAACACTGCCTCAGCAGCAGGAGGAGAGAGCCAAACTGCTCGGGTCCCCCAGTTTGCAATAGCAGCCAGCAGATCAGCTGTGATATGGTCCAACAGCAGCTGCATCTGGATGCTGCCAGCAGCTCTCTAAAAAGGACCCCAGGACTCACCAAGCTTTCAAGTTTGCACAGAATGATGCAAAAGTGGGAAGAACCATCCAAAGGCTGGGATGGTGTAAAACCAAGAGCCGTGCAAAAGGTAGGAACCATCCAAAAACAGGGACAGTCCAAAACAGGAATTCTGTTACAGCAGGAACCTGTCCTGCCAGGAGCTCTGTCAAGCCACCTCGTGCCTTCTCCCTTGCTGTATTTATGCTCTTTTAGACAAAGTGTCCATTTGCCATTTTACACTGGGCACAAAAACCCAACCAAACACAATCGCAATTCCAGTGCAGGCTTCCACATGGATCAGCACACATGTAGAAAGGTGCCTCCTGCTGTTCTCCCTTCAAGCCTGCAGGACAGGGTGGGGAAAGCAGTTTTCACACCTTCTTCTCCTCCCCATTCAAACCCTCTGTTGGGGGAAGAAGAAAGGAATTTGAGTGCTGCGGAACAGTCAGGACAAAGCAACATACTGCCAGTCAAGAAAAGTCAGAGAGGTACAACAGACAAATACCATCCTTGAAGTAAATATCATCAATTAAGAGAGAGGAAGGCTTTGCCTCTGCATGTGGTATTAAAAAGTTCTGATATCTTTCATTTAAATAAAGAAGTCAGCACTTGAAATAAGGCAGAGTATTCTTTAATAAACACTCACCTGTATTTCAAAGAAAATAACTTATCCCAAGGGGACAGTGTATTTTGGGGTGTGACCTCTTATTCTGTTGTGGTCTGAGGAAAGATTTAGCCCTTTCTTCACTCTTCTGTGTCAAGAACATTGGGATTCTCTAACAAAACTCTTGGGTTTATTTTCTTATTCTGTGATCAACTTACAGCTTCTTCCTACTTGAAAATTAGAAGTAACCTGTCAGGAGGCATCTACTGAAAAGGTTAATAGGATTTGATGCTGGTAATGCAAGTGCAGGTGTTACTACAAAGACAACATCACTTCTGAGCTAGGTTTACTCATGAAGGAATAATCAAATAGAGTCACAGAATCAACCAGGTTGGAAGAGACCTCCAAGATCATCCAGTCCAACCTAGCACCCAGCCCTAGCCAGTCAACTAGACCATGGCACTAAGTGCCCCATCCAGTCTTTTCTTGAACACCTCCATGTGTCCAGTACAAAAATATGTACTCTTAACAAAAATACTTTGTCTCATGGTAAAATAAATCATGCAAACCTGTTGCAGAGAGGTACTCTGCCCGTACACCAATTGGGGCAGAGGGGAGAAATTAATTGGGGCGAGATAATGTTATATAAAAATATATATTTATTAAACTCAATATTCTGAACTCTCTCCACCCCCACCCACTGTATATTAATATTAAAGGATTCTTACATGGTTATGAAAACATTCTAGGATAAAATATCTACAGTGACTTATTAATTAACCAGCAAACATTGAAACTGTAAACAGAGAGAGGAGTTTTCCCCATGGCTTAATGCCATTTGGGGTCTATATGCTATTTGCCCAGCAGAGTGGGATGAAACTGATTCTGCTCTATGGCAGAGGCAACTTACATTACAGAGGCATTAAGCTTTTACTCACAATTCTTATTAATTATCAATCACCCTCCGGGGCTATGTCACAGCCTGTGCCAGTGTCCAAACTTCAGGGGATCTCTGCCCATGGACTTTGAGGCTGGAATCCTCCCGGCTTGAGGGGAAAGGATAAATCTTCCTGGCTTGTGGGGAAATGATGGTCTCTGACCTTGTTCTCCTGGTGATGGATGCAATCTCTGCCTTGGTGCTGCTGGCTTCTCCTGGATGCTCTGTCCAGGGATACATAGGCAGGATCTCAGGTGCAGAAGGAGGATATCATGCAGTCTCTAGCACGGTTCTCACACAGCTAGCAGGCCGCTCTTGTGCAGACAATCCAGAGTCTGCTTCCTGGTTGTCTCAGCAGCAGTGGCACTTACCAGGCAATGATAGGCAGTGGGCATGCAGGATGTGCTCAGCTGCTGGGAGTCTGAGCTCTGCAGGTAAAGGCAGGCAATACAGGATCTGGTCCTGATAACTCAGTGGCGTGCAGATGTGCACAGCTGGCTTAGGAGACTATAGGCTCCACATATATATAGAGAGAGAGGCAGGCTTAAATGAGCTCTGCAACTAAGATACACAGGCAGGGAGAGTCTGTGCTGTAAGTGGGTCAGAGCATGAGGGTCTGAGCCTCTCAGCATTGGAGCTATGCAATGGAGTTCGAACGTGGGGGTCTGAGCACTTTTTTTACCTGTGCACCCATATTTATTGACTGTGGGCTGAGGCTAATGGCCCCTTGGCCACTAGAATGACCAATCAGGTTGGCAGTCAGCCAAACCTTACCATAATAGGCAAATGCCACTTGCCTGGACTTTCCCAAATATGGGGATCACATGGGCTTACCCCAGGGAGACACAAGCTGGGTGTGTGGGGGCTTACACAACCTGTTTACAGCCAGGGGTCCTGGCAGAAAACATGTCCAGGCAGGGCAAGGCATAAATAAGCCTATATTTGGGCCTACAGGCCCTCCATGACAAAATCCCAACACCTCTTCAGGTGTTTCCATGAGGCCATGGATTCAGAGGGTCAGGCAGGTGACACTGAAGAAAATAATTTGCCTGTGGACTCTCTCAGTTACAGCTTTGTGTGTCAGAGAGATCACTACCTCTAGTATTAAAACACAAAGTAGAATCATAGAGTGGTTTAGGTTGGAAGGGACCTCAAAGCTCATCCAGTTCCATCCCCCTGCCATAGGCAGGAACGCCTCCCACTAGAACAGGTCGCTCAAAACCTCATCCAACCTGGCACTGAACACCTCCAGGGAGGTTGTGAATCACAGAATATTGGATCACATTCTGTGATTCTGTGATTCTGTGATCCAGAATCCCTCCCTGGGCAACCTGTGCCAGTGTCTCACCACCCTTACTGGAAAGCCCTTCTTCCTAACACCCAGTTTCAATCTCCCTTCTGCCAATTTAAACCCACTACTCCTCACGCTGTCATTGCAAGACCTTGTGAATAGTCCTTCCCTAGCCCTCCTGTAGGCCCCCTTCAGATACTGGAAGGCTACTATAAGGTCTCCCCGAAGCCTTCTCTTCTCTGGGATGAAGTAATAGGTGACTCCCTTCTGAGAGGAACAGAGGAACCCTGTACACAGTCTGGACCCATCCCACAGGGATGTCTCCTGCCTGAGCGTTGTTCAGCCCCCTGCTGGTTGTCCGGGCCGGCGGTGACGAGGTCGGTAAGAAGGGCACCAGGGTAATTAAAAAGGAATTCAGCGTTCTGGGTGAATTGATTGATGGGTTAGGAGCACAGACGGCGTTCTGCTCCGTTCCCTCAGTGGCAGGGATGAAGAGCTGAAGCCGTGGAATAGAAACCTGCCGATTATCTCAGCCTTGTGCGGTCAAGATCTTCGCTGCCTCCTCTGGCTGATGCTGCGGAGCAGGGAGAGGGGACCTCAATCAGTAGATGGCAGTGTGAGACTCGCCCGGAGCTGACTGACGTGGGCTGTGTGTCGGGTCGCTGAGGTGTAACTGGGACGATTTACCAGCGCAGTAACATCAGTGTCACAAGCTGACAATTCAGCGTGGAATAGTAAGGGTACAAATATCTGAGGGGTGGGGGTCAAGTGCCTGGGGCCAATCTCTTTTTGGTGGTCAGCAGCAATAAGACAAGGAGCAACAGCTGCAAACTGGAACAGAGAAGGTTTCAGCTCAACATGAGGAAGAATTTCTTTAAACTAAGGGTGACAGAGCCTTGGAGCAGGCTGCCCAGAGAGGTTGTGGACTTTCCTCCTCTGGAGACTTTCCAAACCCATCTGGATGCATTCCTGTGCGAACTGCCCTGGGTGATGCTGCCTTGGCAGGGGGGATTGGACTGGATGATCTCTGGAGGTCTCTTCCAACCTATAAGGTACTGTGATTTTATGCTTGGTAAATAAATTCATAGCACGACAAAGGGCTCAAGCACAAATATGTTGGGGGGAGGGGAAAGAGGAGGGGGAGGGGAGAGGGCAGCTAAAGCATCACAGAATCATAGAATGGTTTGGGTTGGAAGTGACCTTGTAGTGGTTTAAGGATGAATGACAGAAATCAGATCATTGGTTCTTAAAGAATAGTAATGATAAGGTCTGTATCATTCATTGCTTTGCTAAAAGGGATAAAAAGACAAAGTCTGAACAATTCTTCTCTCTTTGCTTCTGGGTGATGGATCTCTTTGCTTCTCTCTCTAATCTCTTCTAGCTTTGGCTAACAGGTAACAGGTGAGCTTTGCTGGTTGTTTTCTGCCTGAGAGAGAGGGTTGTGTTTGGCCTCTTAAGGGCTTTCTTTGTGCAGGGGCAAGTTTGGATCTCTGTGTTATTTCTAAATTGTATGTAACTGTAAATGTATTGTGTATCTATGCTTGTAAATTTAGCTCTGCTGTAAATAGAGCTTTATCTTTCTTCCAACCTGTCTGAGCTGGTCTGGTAAATTTCAACTAGGGGAGGAAGTTCCCAACCCACTGCAGACCTTGAAGATCACCTAGTTACACCCCCCTGGCATGGGCAGGGGAACCATCCACTAGACCATGTTCCTCAAAGTCCCATCCAATCTGACCTTGAATTCTTCCATGGAGAGGATATCCACAGCTTCTCAGGGGAACCTCTTCTAGTGTCTCACCCCTCTTACAGTAAAGAATTTATTCCTAATATCTAATCTAAACCCACTTTTTCAGTTTAAAATCTTTATCTGTCATCCTATTGTTACACTCCCTGAGGAAGAGTTCCTTCCTCACCTTTCCTATAGGCTCCACTTAAGCATCAGAAGACCACTATGAAGTCTCTGTGGAGCCTACTCTTCTCCAGGCTGAACAACCTCAACTCTCTCAGCCTGTCACCCACAGCAAACGTGTTCCAGGCCCTTGATCATCATTTTGGCCCTTATCTAGGCCCACTCAAAGAGGCCCATGTCCTTCTTAAATGGGGAGATATGACCACTGAGGTGCTGGAACGTGTCCAGAGAAGGGCAACAAGGCTGGTGGAGGGCCTGGAACACAAAGCCTATGAAGAGAGGCTGAGGGAGCTGGGGTTGTTTAGCCTGGAGAAGAGGAGAGTCAGGAGTGACCTCATTGCTGTCTACAACTACCTGAAGGGAGGCCTCTTCTCCCAGGCAATCAGCAACAGAACAAGGGCATAAAGTCTCAAGTTGTGCCAGGGGAAGTACAGGCTGGATGTTAGGAGGAAGTTCTTGCCAGGGAGAGTGATTGGCATTGGAATGGGCTGCCCAGGGAGGTGGTGGAGGCACCATCCCTGGGGGTCTTCAAGAGAAGATTGGCTGAGGCACTTAGTGCCATGGTCTAGTTGACTGGATAGGGCTGGGTGCTAGGTTGGACTGAATGATCTTGGAGCTCTCTTCCAACCTGTTTGATTCTATTCTATTCTATTCTATTCTATTCTATTCTATTCTATTCTATTCTATTCTATTCTATTCTGTTCTGTTCTGTTCTGTTCTATTCTATTCTATTCTATTCTATTCTATTCTATTCTATTCTATTCTATTCTATTCTATTCTATCACAGTACTCCAGCTTGAGGTCTCAACAAAGAGAAGTCGCTCCCCTTGATCTGCTGGCCATGCTCTTTTCTTTTTTTTTGTGATGCACCTCAAGGCTTCTGGGTTGCAAACTCACTTTGTTGACTCAGATTCAGGTTTTAACCCACCAGCACCTCCAAATCCTGCAGGTCACCTAAATCTAGTCTTGTTACAGTAAGTTTCTCTGGTCTCTCTGTAATGAAGTGCTAGGCATTGCTGGTTGCTTCTATAAATACAGGTTGAAGAACATGGACCTACCGGAGCAGGTCCAAATGACCAGAGGGCTGGAGCACCTCACCTCTGCAGACAGGTTGAAAGAGTCAAGGCTGTTCAGCCAGGAGAAGAGGAGGCTCTGGAGAGACCTTATAGCAGCATTCCAGTACCTGAAGAGGGCCTACAAAAGAGCTTGGAAGGGACTTTTTACAAGTGCTTGTATTAACAGGACAAAAGGCAACAGGTTTAAGCTTGAGGACAGCAGATTTAGGATGGATATTACAAATTTTTTACAATGAGGGTGGTGAGACACTGGAACAGGTTGCCCAGAGAGGTCATCAATGTCCTCTCCCTGGAGCTGTTCAAGGCCAGGTTAGATGAGGCTTTGAGCAACCTGGTCTAGTGGAAGATGTCCCTACCCATGGGAGGTCCTGTCCAACTTAAACCAGTCTATGAATCTGAAACAAGAGGACCTGCTTCTGCTTCCTGAAAGCCATGTAAGCACTCGGGCCTAACTGAGGATGCCAAGCATGCTGTTGCAGGTTCAGAAGTGATTTCAGGAGAGGTGGACACTACTAAACCAGGCAGAGCCACCCAGCACAGCCAGCACTTCTGTGTATTTACACTAAGAATAGTGTTTTCCCTGTAGGTTAGTCTGTGTTGACATTCATGTTTCTCATTTTAATTGATAATACATTGGAGTCTTTGTGCTGGTCTGAGCTACTCAGGTTTACATTTATGAGGAGAGAGGAGGAAGGAAAAGATGAGACATAACCTGCAGGATTGTTACTCAGCAACCACAGTCAAGGCATAACCCTCACCTCCTGGGCTTTATCACTGTGATGGGCTAAAGAACTGTTGAAATTTACCAGATCAGCTCAGACAGCTTGGAAGTAAGCTATTTACAGCAGAACTAATTTTACAAGGATATATACACAATATACTTACATCTATTTACAACCTCCAAACCAAACCTCTCTGAACCTCTCCTCTCCGAACCTCTCCTATGCAAACCTCTCCAAACCTCTCCTCTCCGAACCTCTCCTATCCAAACCTCTTTGAACCTCTCTTCTCTGAACCTCTCTTATCCAAAACTTTTTGGACCTCTCTTCTCTGAACCTCTCCTCTCTGAACCTTTCTTATCCAAACCTCTTTGAACCTCTCTTCTCTGAACCTCTCCTCTCTGAAGCTCTCCTATCCAAACCTCTTTGAACCTCTCCTCTCTGAACCTCTCCTATCCAAACCTCTCCAAACCATTCCTCTCTGAACCTCTCCTCTCCAAACCTCTCCTACCCAAACCTCTTTAAACCTCTCCTCTCCAAACTTCTCCACTCCAAACGTCTTTGAACCTCTCCTCTCCAAACTTCTCACTCCAAACCTAACCTCTCCACACCTAACCTCTCTGAACCAAACCTCTCCAAACCAAATGTCTCTGAACCGAACATCTCCAAGCAAAACATCTTCTCACCAAACCTCACCTCTCCGAATATCTCTGAACCTTTCTTCTCCAAACCAAAGTTCTCTGAACTGAACCTTTACAAACTTCTCCTCTCCTAAACTCTTCTCTCTGAACTTCTATGAACTGAACCTCTCCAAACCAAACTTCTCCTTTCCATTTCTCAGCTCTGTGCCTGGAAGATACAGTGCAGGGCAATGCTTTTCCATGCTGTGCTCATCTCAGGTAGCGCCAGACCTGATGAGGTTTTGTAGGGACTTCTGGAGGGCAAGGGTCCTCATGGAAAAGGACCTCACTGTGAAGGGCCTCTGTGACTTGCCCCCACCACTGGAGAAGATTGGAATACGACTGCATTGTAGCATCTCATCACAGTGACCTGCATAAAGGAACCCCACAACCTGCAGAAAGTTATGAAGCAGGTGTGTTTATTATGGTGCAAGCTATGGGGGGATCTCCCCAGCACACCCTATGCTGGCACAGGCCATTATATACCTTATAAAAGCAGACATATTCATAGAATCATAGAATCAACTGGGTTGGAAGAGACCTCCAAGATCATCCAGTCCAACCTAGCACCCAGCCCTATCCAGACAACTAGACCATGGCACTAAGTGCCTCATCCAGTCTTTTCTTCAACACCTCCAGGGATGGAGACTCCACCACCTCCCTGGACAGCCCATTCCAATGCCAATCACTCTCTCTGCCAACAACTTCCTCCTAACATCCAGCCTATACTTTCCCCAGCACAACTTGAGACTGTGTCCCCTTGTTCTGTTGCTGGTTGCCTGAAAGAAGAGGCCAACCCCCACGGGTCTCCAGCCTCCCTTCATGTAGCTGTAGACAGCAATGAGGTCACCTCTGAGCCTCCTCTTCTCCAGGCTAAACAACCCCACCTCCCTCAGCCTCTCCTCATAGGGTTTGTGTTCCAGGCCCCTCACCAGCTTTGTCACCCTTCTCTGGACATGTTCCAGCACCTCAACATCTCTCTTGAATTGTGGAGCCCAGAACTGGACACAGTACTCAAGGTGTGGCCTGACCAGTGCTGAGTACAGGGGAAGAATAACCTCCCTTGTCCTACTGGCCACACTGTTCCTGATCCAGGCCAGGATGCCATTCCTTCTCTTGGCCATCTGGGCACACTGCTGGCTCATGTTCAGTGACAACCAGAACCCCTAGGTCTCTTTTTTCTTGGCTGCTCTCCAGCCACTCTCTCCCCAGCCTGGGATTGTTGTGACCAAAGTGCAGAATCTGGCACCTGGACTTGTTAAAACTCCTGGCACTGGACTGCCCATCTGTCCAGCCTGTCGAGGTCTCTCTGCAGAGCTCTCCTGTCCTCCAGCAGATCCACACTTGCTCCCAACTTGGTGTTATCTGTAAACTTACTGATGCTGGACTCAATCCACTCATCTAGATCATCAATGACAATGAATTGCTTCATCATGTTCAAGGTCCCAGTTTCTTTTTATCTCTGGGCCAGCATCTTCCTCTTTGTCAAGAGATACAAGCTTTGACATTTAAGGTTACACATTATGTCTGTGGGGCTCTGTATTTCTGAAACTTAAAGGGCCCTTCATCAATATTCTTTGATTTTATACTTTTCCCTTCATCAATACCAACTTACCTGTCACAGAATCCCAGCAGATGAGTTGAGAGGTCTAAGCATAAAGCAGTGTTGGCTTGAATTTTGTTCAAAATGTCATAGAATCAACCAGGTTAGAAGAGACCTCCAAGATCATCCAGTCCAACCTAGCACCCAGCCCTAGCCAAACAACTAGACCATGGCACTAAGTGCCTCATCCAGGCTTCTCTTGAACACCTCCAGGGATGGAGATGCCACCACCTTCCTAGGCAGCCCGTTCCAATGCCAGTCAGTCTCTCTGTGAAGAACTTCCTCCTAACATCCAACCTAGACCTCCCCTGGCACAACTTGAGACTTTATGCCCTTGTTCTGTTGCTGATTCCCTGGCAGAAGAGGCCACCCCCCACCTGGCTACAATGTCCCTTCAGGTAGTTGTAGACAGCAATGTGCTCTGCCCTGAGCCTCCTCTTCTGCAGGCTGCACACCCCCAGCATTCCTCAGCCTCTCCTCACAGGGCTGTGTTCCAGGCCCCTCACCAGCTTCATCACCGTCTCTGGACATATTCCAGTATCTCAACATCTCTCTTGAATAGAGAAGCCCAGAACTGGACTCAGCACTCAAAGTATAGATCAAAAGATTAACCATTGTGCTTTGGAAAGAGCCCCTTCTCTCCTGTGTGATACAGCAGTATCCACTGTAAGAACAGTCACAGACCAACACTCAGAGGCCAAAGAGGGTCACACAGAGATTTAAATTAACAGTGAACCTGCCTAAGCGTGGGTATTGGTTTGAAGGAGGCTATGGGCAGTAGAGAAGACAAAGGCAGAAAAACACAGAGGGTGATAAAAACCTAGCTCACAGCCTGAACCAGTGTTCACAGGATCACAGGATGTTAAGGGTTGGAAGGGACTCAAAGTGATCAGCAAGTCCAAATCCCCTGCCACAGCAGGACCATACAATCTAGCTCAGGTCACACAGCAACACATCCAGATCAGCCTTGAAAGTCTCCATAGAGGAAACTTCACAGCCTCTCTGGGCAGCCTGTGCCAGTGCTCTGTGGCCCTTAAAGGAACGAAGTTCCCCCTTGTGTTGAGCTGGAACCTCCTGTGCTGCAGCTTCCATCCATTGCTCCTTGACCTATCCCAGGGAGCAAGTGAGCAGAGCCTGTGTGTCATCCCCCCCCCACCCCAACCCCCAGCCCTCAGTTATTTATAAACAGATTCCTTCTCAGCCTTCTCCAGGCTAAACAGACCCAGGTCCCTCAGCCTCTCCTCATCAGGCAGTGGTCCAGTCCCTTAATCATCCTTGCAGCCCTCTGCTGGACTCTCTCCAGCTGATCTCTGTCCCTCTTAAACTGGGGAGCCCAACATTGAAGGCAGTATTCCAGGTGGGGTCTCACCAGGGCAGAGTAGAGGCAGAGGAGAACCTCCCTGGATCTGCTGGTCACACTCCTCTTAATGCAGTCCAGGATCCCATTTGCCTTCTTGGCCACAAGGGCACATTGCTGTGCCATGGATGTTACCCAGCAGCACTCCCAGGTCCCTCTCCACTGGGCTGCTCTCCAGCAGATCATCTCCCAAACTGTACTGCTGCAGTCTATTATTCCTCCCTAGATGCAGGACTCTGCACTTGATCTTGTTGAACCTCATTAAGTTCCTGTGTGCCCAACTCTGTCTGTCCAAGTCTCACTGGATGGCCACACAGCCTTCAGCTGTCTCAGCCAAGCCTCCTAGTTTGGTGTCATCAGCAAACTTGCTTAGCAGACTCTGTCTCTTTGTCTGTCTGTTCTGTCATCAATGTCATTGATGAAATATTGAGCAGGACCAGACCCAGCACTTATCCTTGGGGGACTCCACTAGTTATAGCTCTCTAGCTGAACCTGGCACCATTTATCACCACTCTTTGCACTCTAGTGTGTAAGCAGTTCCTAACCCACCTCACTGTCTGCTCTTCCATCCCATGTTTCCTGAGCTTGCTCACTAGGGTGTCCTAGGAGACAGTGTCAAAAGCCTTGCTAAGGTTAAGGTAGACCACAGTGTTGTAGCATGGCCCTGAGAAACACCTGCACTAAATGTATCTGCATGAGTGTTTATGTTAATAAGCAAATATAGTTCTACTTGCTTCCTCCTGCTTCCAGGAACAAGCCTTGTAAGTAAACAAGATGCATCACTGGAGCCATGATTCTGACACTGTGTTTCCGATTCTTTCACTCAGAATGGAATAAACCCAGCCACAGCTGCAGTTATTAAGCAGAGGAGTATCAGTTGGTCCAGCAGAAACCTCAGAATAAACAGTAAAGATAATTTCCATAAATGATAAATTCTAACAGGGAGCCAAGCTGTAATTTGGAGAAAAATTTAAACCTGATTTTTATTTCCTAGCACATTTTGACCTGAGGTCTCCTCAGAACAGTGTGTCTACTGGAGCTGATATTTGATCATCTTGGAATACTTTTGCAAGAGGATGGACTGATGTGATCAGTTTTCAGTTTTATGGTTTGGCTCAAATTTTCCATAAGGGTTTGTCCAGAAAAGTAGGAGAGAAAGAAGTAGCTGAGCCAACACAAGCACTACACAACAACCTCAAGCAGTGCTACAGGCTGGGGACAGAGTGGCTGGAGAGCAGCCAGGCAAAAAGAGATCTAGGGGTGCTGGTAGATAGTAGCTGAACATGAGCCAGCAGTGTGCCCAGGTGGCCAGGAGAGCCAATGGCATCCTGGCCTGCATCAGGAACAGTGTGGCCAGCAGGACAAGGGAGGTTATTCTTCCCCTGTACTCAGCACTGGTCAGGCCACACCTTGAGTGCTGTGTCCAGCTCTGGGCCCCTCAATTCAAGAGAGATGTTGAGATACCAGAACGTGTCCAGAGAAGGGCAACAAAGCTGGTGAGAGGCCTGGAACACAAACCCTATGAGGAGAGGCTGAGGGAGCTGGGATTGTTTAGCCTGGTGAAGAGGAGGCTCAGGGGTAACCTCATTGCTGTCTACAACTACATGAAGGGAAGTTGTAGCCAGGTGGGGTTGGCCTCTTCTCCCAGGCAACCAGCAACAGAACAAGGGAACACAGCCTCAAGTTGTGCCAGGGAGGTCTAGGCTGGATGTTAGGAAGAAGTTCTTCACAGAGAGAGTGACTGGCATTGGAATGGGCTGCCCAGGGAGGTGGTGGAGTCACAGTCTCTGGATGTGTTCAAGAGAAGCCTGGATGAGGCACTTAGTGCCATGGTCTAGTTGACTGAATGGGGCTGGGTGCTAGGTTGGACTGGATGATCTCGGAGGTATCTTCCAACCTGACTGATTCGATGATTCTGTGGTACATCAACATCAAAAACTGACTGCTCATGAGGATGAAAGCTCTCAGTGGTGAAGGACAGATCTGGGATAACCTCTGAATGCTGATTCCAAGAGGAAGCGGTCTGGAATGGTGAGGAGATTAATGAGACAGTTCCTGGTTTTGCTGAAGTTGATATATGCACTGATAGAGGGAAAAGAGCAGCAGTATTAGAATTCTGTGCATGTGCTTGACAGCAACTATCAGGTTGACCTTTTCATGGCACCTATCTGGCTTCCAAAAACATTTTGTGAATGTGCAAAATATGTCACAGATGGCCTAAGGAGAAAGCAGCAGTCTCAAGGCATGTGCAGGTGAATAATGGGAGTGCCACTACTCAGGAAAGATGGCAGACATGGCATTTACATCTGGGCTGCATGTCAGAAAACTGGAACAGCTTCTCAGATGCTCATTGTCAGTAAAACACAGGCAGAGCAGTGTGGCACTTGCATTGCATATTCTAGCAGTGTCCAGCATTCAGAAGAAGTTCTAATATAAGTTTAAATTGTGATT
Organism: Pogoniulus pusillus; assembly: GCF_015220805.1. Classification (NCBI taxonomy): domain Eukaryota; kingdom Metazoa; phylum Chordata; class Aves; order Piciformes; family Lybiidae; genus Pogoniulus; species Pogoniulus pusillus. The sequence continues at coordinate 109,681,132 of NC_087309.1, forward strand.
CTTCCTCTTTAGTCTGCTCTCCTGAGACCCCACCTGGAGTACTCTGTGCAGTTCTGGAGCCCCCAACACAAGAAGGACATGGAGCTGTTGGAGCGAGTCCAGAGGAGGCCACCAAGATGCTCAGAGGGCTGCAGCAGCTCTGCTATGAGGACAGGCTGAGAGAGTTGGGGCTCTGCAGCCTGGAGAAGAGAAGGCTTCAAGGAGACTTTGAAGTGTGGCTTTCCAGTATCAGAAGAGACCCTACAGGAAGGCTGGTGAGGTATTATTGACAAGGTCTTGTAATGATAGGATGAAGAGTAATGGGTTTAAAGTGGCAGAGGGGAGATTTAAACTGGATGTTAGGAGGAAGTTCTTTGCAGTGAGGGTGGTGAGACACTGGCACAGGCTGCCCAGGGAAGCTGTGGATCACAGAATCACAGAATGTGATCAATGATCAACGATCAACAGTCATGTTCTGTGATTCAGTGATTCACAACCTCGCAGGAGGTGTTCAAGGCCAGGTTGTATGATGCCTTCAGCGACCTTTTTTAGTGGGAGGAGTCCCTGCCTATGGCAGGGGGCTGGAACTGGATGATCTTTGAGGTCCCTTCCAATCTAAACCATTCTATGATTATAAGCATTTTACAGCATACTTGGTTCATTTTAGCTCCAAGGCCAAATAACATTCCCACAGGAAGGACACCTTCATTAAAAATCCAAGCCCCCCTCTCTTGCAGTAGGATGCCTGCATGCAAAAGCTCTAAATGTGCCCTATTAGACAAAGCCACCTGATGTTCCTGATGACTCCAGGTTTGCTTGTGCTGTTCCTCAGCACTTTGGACACTCTAAGCTGAATTACAAGGCACCATCAGTAGGTTTGGGAAACATGGAAGGATTCACTTCACAGTAAGTGTTTATACAAATACACCGTTTCTTGTTAGAGAGATTCTTGCTAGCAGAGGACACGAAATGATCAACATGAGCAACCCGTGCTGGGAAGTGTCCTTGGGCCTATCTCTGGCTCAGGAAACCAAACTGTAAACAGTGAGCACCCCACACAGAGCTGCAGTGGGCAGAGTTAGCCAGCCCAAGGGGGCTGGGTTGGCCAGCCTGGGGGCTGACCCTGTAGAATGTTATTGTATGTCACCCTATCCATGCCTCACATGTAACCCTGTACCCTCTATATGTAACCAATCTTAGCTGTGCACGCCTCTTGCAAGAAAGCATATAAGTCTCTGTAACACTGGAAATAAATGGACTATGACCATCTAATCATATTGATGAACAAAGAGTCATTTTACCCAAGCGCTCCACCGGCAATTTCTAGCATCCAGTCACAAGATCCCCAGAGCCTTTGTGTTTTCTGGTACATTATCACATAGAACAGGTGTCCCTGGCACACATGTCAAAAGAGAAGAAGTACAAAAAGTTCTTTCAGGCATTTCCTTATAATTTAGAAAGCAGGAAGTCGACAGCCAACTCAACATGAGCCAGCAGTGTGTCCAGGTGGCCAAGAAGGCTGATGGCATCCTGGCCTGCATCAGGAACTTAGTGTGGCTAGCAGGACCAGGGAAGTCCTTTGCCTGCCTCAGGAACTTAGTGTGGCCAGCAGGACCAGGAAGTCCCTTTGCCTTGTACTCAGCACTGGTTAGGCCACACCTTGAGTCCTGTGTCCAGTGCTGGGCTCCTCAATTTAAGAAAGATGTTGAGGTGCTTGGACATGCCCAGAGAAAAACAGCAAGGTGGTGAGGGGGCTGGAGCACAGCCCTGTGAGAAGAGGCTGAGGGAGCTGGGGATGTGCAGCCTGGAGAAGAGGAGGCTCAGGGCAGACCTCATTGCTTTCTACAGCTACCTGAAAGAAGGTTGTAGGCAAGTGGGGTTGGTCTCTTCTGCCAGGCAAGCAGGGACAGAACAAGAGGACACAGCCTCAAGCTGTGCCAGGGCAGGTTTAGGCTGGAGGTTAGGAAGAAGTTCTTCACAGCAAGAGTGATTGGCATTGGAATGGGCTGCCTGGGGAGCTGGTGGAGTCCCAGTCTCTGAAGGTGTTCGAAATGAGACTGGATGAGGTACTTAGTGCCATGGTTTATTGAATTAGAAGGTATTAGGTTGGACTCGATGATCTCAGAGGTCTTTCCCAACCTGATTAATTCTGTGATTCTGTGTATCCCACCACGTAACTGCTGAGCAAGAGGAGGTATCAATGCAGCAGTTAGAAAAGACCAAAAAAAAGCCTAATGTAAGACCTTGATGTGTACCACTGTACAAATGTAACAGTTAAGCATCTATGCAGAGCCACATATTTCTCTTAGGACAACCAGACAATGGAACTGATTTATGTAAATCTTGTACTACTGTAGTGACAGCAGTTCTTACCTTCAGGTGTGAAGCTGAACTATCAAACCAACAAGGACCTAGTGATGAGTGTAGTAGTGTGCCCAACCTTGGTAATTGCCAGATCAATCTAAGTGAAGTAGAGATTATTTCCTCAAATGGATAAAGTCTGGTAGGTATAGTGCTCAAAACAAGTAAAATCATTGTTTCTCTGGGCTCCCAGTAACCCACAAATAAGTAAATCATCATCAGTGACACTGATGAAGGGACAGTGTCTGCTCAGCAAGTTTGCTGATGACACCAAACTGAGAGGCTTGGCTGAGACATCTGGAGGCTGTGCTGCCATCCAGTGAGACCTGGACAGACAGAGTTGGGCACAGAGGAACCAAATGAGGTTCAACAAAGACAAGTGCAGAGTCCTGCACCTGGGAAAGAACAATAAACTGCAGCAGTACAGGCTGGGAGGTGATCTGCTGGAGAGCAGCCCAGTGGAGAGGGACCTGGGAGTGTTGGTGGGCAGGAATCTCTCCATGGGACTGCAATGTGCCCTTGTGATCAAGGGGGCCAATGGGGTCCTCAGGTGCATTAAGAAGAGTGTGGGGAGCAGATCCAGGGAGGTTCTCTTCCCCTCTCTACTCTGCCTTGCTGAGACCTCACCTGCAGTCCTGCAGTATTACCTTCAGTGTTGGGCTCCCCAGTTGAGGGGCAACAGGGATCTGCTGGAGAGAGTCCAATGTTTTGGTGAGAAGAACTAGATTGCAAGCTCTGAAAGAAAAACAGTGGTGATGTCTACTTCACTCATAGGCTTGCTGAGATGTATAAGAACAAGAATCCAAACATAGATAAGGGAGATGCTCTCTGACCAGGCTGTGGGCTGCATCTCTCTCTAACCTAACCTGGGGTGGGAGAAGGTGGAAGGGCAGTTGAGAGCCCCTCCTGGGGACTCAGGTTTCTGGCCCGCCGCAGGGTCTATTTCTGTCTATAACTGTATATACTGTAAATATCTGCTTGTATATTGTGATAAGTTGTAAACATAATGCTTCATTCAATTTCCAGAGCCAGATGAATCAAATCTGTGGGGGGGGGCGGGTAACACTCAAACCATCACAGCTGCCCAAGGAGGTCACGGAGTCTCCTCTGGAGAACTTTCCAAGCCTGCCTGGATGCATTCCTGTGCAGACTACCCTGCATGACGCTGGTTTGGCAGAAGGGTTGGATTTGACGATCTCTGGAGGTCCCCTGTAACGTCTGATGTCCTGTGACTCTGTTAGAGATGGGAACTGGGGAAAGGCCTGAGAGTCATAGCAAGAAAGGGACGTTGAGATGCTTGAGCGTGTCCAGAGAAGGGCAACGAGGCTGGTGAGAGGCCTTGAGCACAGCCTTATGAGGAGAGGCTGAGGGAGCTGGGATTGGTTAGCCTGGAGAAGAGGAGGCTCAGGGGAGACCTTATTGCTGTCTACAACTACTTGAGGGGTGGTTGTGGCCAGGAGGAGGTTGCTCTCTTCTCTCAGGTGGCCAGCACCAGAATGAGAGGACACAGCCTCAAGCTATGCCAGGGGAAATTTAGGCTGGAGGTGAGGAGAAAGTTCTTCACTGAGAGAGTCATTGGACACTGGAATGGGCTGCCCGGGGAGGTGGTGGAGTCGCCGTCCCTGGAGCTGTTCAAGGCAAGGTTGGACGCGGCACTTGGTGCCATGGTCTAGCTTTGAGCTCTGTGGTAAAGGGTTGGACTTGATGATCTGTGAGGTCTCTTCCAACCCTGATGATACTGTGACACTGTGACACTGTGATACTGTGAAGAAAGGCAGCACAGAATCAGGACACTTGACGTAAGTACTCCACGAAAGAACACAGCCGTGCCGCAGTTTTTTTCTTCATCTCAAGACTACTCTGCTTTCATGGCTGAGCAGGAAGCAATTACGAAGGGATTAAAAGTTCTCCTGGTGTGGAGAAACCGAAACACTTGTGTGGAGCGCGATGACAGACAGCACGTCGGTTCTTCTCCTTACCGAGCCGGAGCCTGACTGGAGGACACCTCCGGCAGGAGTACTCTTGTAGGCCTGGCAAAGAGCGAAGGGGGGAGAAAAAACCAAATCACTAAGAAAAAGAAGAACCCCTTGCGTCTGTTCTGGAGCTGGCAGCAAACCGTTCCCAAGGCTGGCGGGACGAATCAAGCGCCCAGAGACTGAGGAAACCTGCGCTCAGGGCATGCGCGCTGACCCCTGCCGCGCTTCACACTCCTCTTGCATAAAATGCTGATTAACGCGCGCCTCCCGCGGGTCAGCTTGGCGCCGGTGGTGGGCTCCGTCATTTCGGCCAAGTCTTCACTCTCGGAGTCCGCTTCGCCGCCTCTGGCAGCCGTCAACCTTCCCCGGACGCTCCGCCGGCGCAGCCGAACGTCGCCGCCCTCAGAACGCTGGGCCAGCAGCCCGCGCGGGAGGGCCGCCGCCCCGGTGGGGTATTTCCTCTTCCTCTGGATGAGGCCGGGGCGGTAGGGGGAGGAGGAAGAGGAAGGGAGCCAGGAGCACTCCAGCGCGGCGAGCGGCCTCGCAGCCGCCGTCGCTGCGGCAGCGGGCGGAGCAGAGCGGGAGGCGGCGCCAGCAGCCGGCCGGACCCAGAGTCACCGTGTCACGGCGCCCGGGAAGCCGCTGCCGTCGGATCCGCCCCCCGCAGGGCGAGCAAGAGAGGAGGGGGAGGGAGGCCGGCCGCTTGCCTTCTCGTATATTTTTGCCCCCCTTCTCAGCCGTGCTCCTGACCCTGCTTCTTTCTCACCAGGGCTCTGTGCGCGCAGCGGCGGCGGCGGCAGGGGGCCAGGCCGCAGCGGCGCCCGAGGAGCCCGCGGGAGCCCCGAGACGGGCCTGGGCCACCGCCTCTGGACTAGGATGTCCCGACATGAAGGTGAGCGGCGCGGGGCGCCAGGCCGTGGCGGCGGAGGCGCGGCCGGGCCCGGGCCGGCGCTGGGGCCTGGCGCGGCGCCCTCTCGGGCGGATCATCATGGCGTCGCCGCCGCTGGGAGGGGGCCCGCGGAGCCGGCGGCGGAAGGAGGCCGCGGCGGCGGAGGGCGGCGGCCGGGCCCCGCTCTGCAGTGTCATGGGAGGGGAGTCGGCCGCGGCCGTTACGGCCCGTCTGTCCGCACGGCCTGCTGTGGGCCTGGCCGCCTCCCAGACTGTCCCTCCGAGGCACGGAACCGAGGCCTGCCGGCGCGCAGTCCTGGGAGCGACCCGCCGGCGGGCGCGGGGAAGTAGGTGGCAAGGGCTGGCCGCCTCTCTCTTCCCGCTCCTTCGCCTGAAGAACGGGCGGAGGGAAGGGGGGCCGGGGCGTGCGTGCGGGGAGCCCCGCCGGGCCCTGCCGGGGTGGGCGGCGGCGCGGGACGGCCTGCCGACGTGTCGGCTGCCGCGGCGGGTCAGGCCGGGCACGCACGTCGCCCCGGGGCGGATGGTGCGGCGGGGTTCCGCGCCATGAGGGCACCGAGCACCCCGAGGTGGGTGTGGGGCCTCGCTTAGTCCCGTGGAGTCACGGGCGGGAAGAGGGCGGGGGTCTGGCGCGACGCGTGGGGATAGAGATGTATGGGTCAGCCTGCGTGGCTCTGCCGAGGGGTAGCTTGTACGCTGAAGGCCCGGGGAGCTGCCTGGGTTTTGCTCTGTGGCAGAGGAAACGGGTGCTGGTGTAGTAGCATGTCGTGAGGCGTTAAGCGGGGCCGTCAGGGAAAAGTGTTCCGTGTGTTTGCGGTGGTCCCGCCCCGAGTTCAGTGAGTAGTTTGGAATTGCTCAAGAGGAGCAGGATGAAGTGAGTGCTGGAAGCGAATAGAGGAATTTCTATAGGAGGAAAGTGTGAGTGTGAAAATGGGGGAGAGAGTGGCTTGAGGGTTTTTATGCTTTCTTATCAGCGGGTAAGGTGCTTGATCTGACTAGTAATAAAATATTCTATTATAAACCCGAGGTTTGTCACCTGAGAGATAACTTTCTGCCATGTTAGAAACTTAATTCAGCACCTGACACCATCTCCTCCGACTTGCCTAATTTCATATTTCACTGATTTAATCTTAAAATACGACAAACATTATAGAATTGTGTATTTATGGTTAATAATGCAGGCTTCTAGTTTATAGCTTGGTACTGGACAAATCGTGTGTATGGTGAATTTTTGGTGTGCCTTCACTATGTTTTGCATTCTTAGAGTTTGTGCAAGTGTATGTATTTCTGTATCAAAGGACTGGCTTCCTTGAATCCACGAGCTTGTTTGCTTTTTCAAGTTACAAGTTGGAGTAGGGGTACCGAATTCTTTGTCTCTCTCCCTCTTCCCCCACTCTCCCCACCTTTTTTCCCCGAGGTGTTGAAGGTGTTGAATTTCATTATGATTAAAGGTGTGTTTTGTAGTGGTAGCAAGCGTAACAAACACTGATCATGAAGTTGTTGCTGGTGGTGATGTGGGATTTTGCAGTGTGCAAGTCTGATGTGATGCACGTTTCCACAATACTCTTAAAAGTACAGGAACGGGACACAAGGTTGTTTATCTTGAGCAGCTGAAAACTGCAGGGGTGATACTCTGTTTAGTGTTTTTCTTCTTTAGTGGTTTTCAGTGGCAAGTGCATGAACTGTTACTAAAGGTGGTGATGTTTGCTAAAATGGTGTTTCAGCCCTGGAGCATAATTTTTAAGATAGAAGGAAATCTACTTAAAACCAATTCTAAATGTGTTTCTAATGGAGGCTGTATCGCAATTGTTTTGAATGGTGTCTTAGATTGTACTTGTAAACAGAGAGATTTACATTCCCTTGCTTGGATATGTGTTGGTGTTTTTAGGAGTGACTGTTGATAAAACTAGGCTTAATAGTCTACTTCTGAAGCAGATAGGTTTTCTTTTTTCCTTAAGGGAAAAATATACCTCTTTCCTGATCTCTGTGTGTGAGTTTTGATAATTTTGTATAGTGGATGTGGACTCCTGAGGTGTGTGTGCACATACACGTGTGAGTGAAACTGTGAGAATACTGAAATGGGGAAAATGGAATCTTTCACCGTATCCTTGTGATGTGTTTTAATAAAAAAACATCTACTCGTTCTCTTATCAGTTTCTCCCTTTGCTTCACACTTAACGATGTTTTGGTTTAGTCAGCTTTAGTTACAATGTTACAGTAACTCTGTGTGGGAGGCATGGTTTTTCAACTTTGTGGTGGATTGGAGACTTAATTCTGTGAGCAGTCTGTAAATCCTTGGAGACAACACATGGAAAAAAGAGTAACTTGTTTCAGTCCTTCACCTTGTCATTCACAGCTGACAGTTTTTGATCTAGGGTGACTAGTTTTGGAAGGACTGTGTTGGAAAAGTTGGTATAAGGAGAAAGCAAGATTTAATAATGTTTAACAAGTTGTTATCTTTTCTATGCATTTCCTTTAAAACAGTCCATCATCAGAATTGCAGATAAGATCAGTCGATTACTTTCGACAGTATTTGGATGTTATTTTATGGTGGGAAGGGATGCTTCTGGAAGAGGAGGTGCTAGCAAAGTTGTAATTTCAAAATCCTGAATTGCTTTTGCTTGAAATGTTCATTCATTGTTTCTGAGACTTTATTGGTAATGCTGTAAGGAATAGCTGTTAGTGTTTACCAGTCTCTCACTATTGTTAATGGCTTCTCATTTTTCAAACCCATTTTTGTTCTGTGATTTAGCATTAAGAAGCTAGCCATTCCTTGCCTTTAGTTTTCTAGAATGCAACATGGGGTCATCTGCTGGTCTTGGATTTTGTGTTGTTCCTTCTATAGGAGCTACATGTTGTATTTTTCTGGGTTAGCCCCTCTGTTGAGAACTATATGATGCTGTAATATTTGGCAGCCTACAAAGAAGAGGTAGGTAATTTTTTTTTTTCTTCTTATACTCTAGAAAGTGTACCAGAGGGTGCTTTGCATTTCCAGATCTTCTTTCTATGGACATGCATCTGGCAGTGACTCTCTTGTACAGCAGGGCGCACAATCCAGGATACCTGGAAAATAGAGAATCACAATTCCCAGGGGTAACATCAGAAGACCACTTTTTTGCAGCTTTTTTTTTGGATGAAAATAGATTGCTGGCTTCAAGCTGCACTTGGCAGGTCCAGAGTCCTCCCAGTGCCATACTGCCTGCACTATTTGGTCTCCCACACTCAACACCCAAGTCCCAGTCCCTTAGTGAAAATGAGAAAGTATATATTTAAGCATCAAAGAGCTGGCAGCAATGCAGGTGGTGGTTGGCTTTGGTGGTGCCCATGTGTCAGTGTCTCTTCTGAATCAATAAAACTTTGCATTAAGTCCTAGTCCTACATGAGGTGAAGTTGTGGGTGAATGATGGTAACAAAACTAGGAAGGGAGGGCAGTGACTGACAGGACTGTGTAGACTTTCCAGATGTTCTCTGCTGGATTCAAGCAACTTGTATTCAATGGAGATGAAGTCTCAGTGCTTCTCTTTTGTATGTGTAAATGTTTTGTGTAGAGATCTTTAAAGCCAGTGATTATTTGAAATAGGTGGGTAAATAAGTATGTCTTTAAAAGAAGTGTACAGAGCTTTGAAGTTGAATAAATCTTTGAGTTACACTTGAATACCTACAAATCACTTGAAAACAGCTAGTGTAAGAGTAACGTTAGTTCCAGCCTTCTAGCTATACAGTGAACAGATGGGAAAATGGGAACAATGACATGTGTAACTCTTTAACGTTTTATGTAGTATGAGTTATAGAATTGCCACTAAATGCAGAATTTAGTTTTGTGTGTGAAGCTATTAACTCAGGTAACAAGGCTGAATATCTTTCATAAAAAGTACTCAAGATACTGTGTTGGTGAAGTATTACATTTAGTAATGAAATGTGCTTCTGTGAGACTGTCACCTGCTGCCTTCTGAGTTTTAATGTTTTGCTTAGGTTTTCTCCAAACACAGCATTTTTCTGTGCCATGAGACAGAGTAATCGCAAAGTTTTTCCTATGTTGTGTCAACTTAGATGTGTTTTGTAGAAAGTAAGTGTAGATTAAGTTGTATGTGTAGCAAACCAGTGAGGTTTTTGGAATTTGCAATAGTATTTGACAAAACATTTTCTGGTTGTATATGTCAAGTATTTCATAGTGTTATTTTAGTCTGTGGTAGCATATCGGAGCACATAATTGCACATCCAGTGTAGTAGCTGAAAATGAGTTACTGTAATCACTTAACTAGCAAGAGCTATGTCTTAAGGCACAACAATGTCAAATGTAAACAGCTGCAAGTGTGATTAGAAATATTGGAACACAGTAGTTTGCTTTTGTCATTAAACGATCGTTCAGTTTCTTGCTGAAATCAAGTAACAGGTTAATAAGAGCTGGACTCGTCAGTGATACTTTAACTGGCAGGATGCTTACTGGTTTTGAGGAAGGCAGGCTTTAATTTGAAAAAAGGCTTCTCACTCTGATGCTTTAGGAAATGTTGCATAAACCAGTATGCTACAGTCCCTGTGTAATCTGTGAATACGGTTCTCAAAAATACTTGATGGTCTTCAGGGACAGGTTCTCAAAAATACTTTATGGTCTTCAGGGACCCTGTTTCCCTCAAGTTTTGTGATAAGTAGTGCCATGGATGGACTAGTCTTTGGAAGACAGGAGGAGAGTCTTAGATGTAATTGATCAGTGTTGAAAGGTGATGGCCAGTATGACTGGTTGAGGCCCTTAGACCATGGCACTAGTTGATTGGATAGGGCTAGGGTGCTAGGTTGGACTGGATGATCTTGAAGGTCTCTTCCATCCTGGTTGATTCTGTGATTCTATCTTAAGCAAAAAAAAAGGAACAAAACTATGATACTTCTAACATTACTGGATAGGAGTCAAGAGAGAATGCAGTGGTGAAATAACTCATATTTCCGTGGTGGTGAGTAGGAGGGTTCAGCAGACTTTGAGAGCACCATGCAAACTACTTGAGCAGTACTGGGCAAATAAAATTTGTACACATTAAATCAAAAGAAGAAAGCTTTTCAAATACCATTGCATGTTTACATTACTGATAACATTTGAGGAAGAGAGATAGGGGTGCCACTGTTCATAGTTGTCTCTGTTGTTTTTACTTACTGTTAAGTAATACAAAAATGGAATAGTTATTAGTACAAAAACTGTTATTATGTTCAGGAAGCTTCTGGACAGAACAGTAGATTTGAAGAACAGTGCTGGGTAGCTGGGATGTGCCAGAATGTGGTTACACAGATAGTACTAATTCAACTTTCCTCATGTATCTGCATTGTGTAATTACACAGCTGTGTGTTATCTGCTCCATACCACACCTAAGGGTGTTTTTTTGTACATTAGACTACTGTTCTGTTTGGGAGTGTACAGCAAATGGGCAGGTAGAGTAATTGAAGAAAGAAAAGGTGTTTGCGGTATCAGCAGTGGAAAATTGTTTCCCACATCATTCTCCTGGAGAAGATGGCTGCTTGTGGCTGGGTAAAAAAAAAAATTACTGGGTGGCTGGCCCCCACGGGTGGTGGCGAATGAGATTAACTGGTCACAAATTGTGTTCCCCAGGATTCAGTATGGAGGACAGCTCTCTTTGTCAGTGATCTTTGAGTGAAATTGGTGCACTCTCAGTAATTTTACAGGTGACACTAAATTGAAAATGAGTGTTGACCTGCTGGAGGTTGGGAAGAGACTCTATGGAGTGATTGATATAGGCTGCATTGATGGATCAGCAAGGCCAACTGCTGGGTGCACACTTGGGTCTCAGCAATCCTATGCAGTGCTACAGGGGGAAGAGTGTCTGGAAGTCTGCCTGGCAGAAAAGGCCCCTGGGGGTGTTGGTCAACAGCTGGCTAAATATGAGCCAGTAGCATGCCTGGGTAGCCAGGGAGACGAAGGGCATCTTGATTTAAAGCAAAAATAGTCTGGCCAGCAGGACTAGGGAAGTGATTGTCCCACTGTTCTCCAGCACATGAGAGGCATCATGTCAAATACTGTGTTCAGTTTTGGGCCCCTTACTACAAGAGGTGCTAGAGGATGCTCAAAGAAGGTTAATGAAGCTGCTAAAAGGTCTGTAGAACAAGTCTTAGGAGGAGTGGATGAGGGAACTGGGGTTGTTTAGCCTGGAGAAAAGGTGACTGAAGGGCAGACCTTATTCCTCTCCACAGCTGTGTGAAAGGAGGTTGCTGTAAGGTGTCAGTGTCTTCTCCCAAGTGACATACTACAGGACAAGAAGGAACAGTCTCAAGATGTGCATGAGGAGATTTAGATTGGATATTAGGAAAAAATTCTCCACAGAGATGGTTGGAAAGTATGGGAATTCAGGGAAACAGTTGAGTCACTACCACTAGAGAGATTTAAAAGATATGTAGATGTGACACTTAGGGACACAGTTTAGCGACAGACTTGTCAGTGTTATCTTTGTGGTTGGTCTTTTCCAGCCTAAATGAATTCTACAATTCTAAAGTTGCATTGGCTGTGGTGCAGAATTCACATGAACTACTAGGCAAATCACTTCATTAAGAATTCACAGGTGACTGTTAGCTGGCTCTTTGTTCTGAAGATCTGTTTGGGAATTTTTAAGTCTGAGCATTTATGAAAGCTGCTGGAATAAGGGACCAATCACCTTTGGGGAAAAACAAAACAAAACACTCCAGAAAACCACAGATCTGAAAAAATCTATCCTTTGGCATCTTAGATTGAGCAGTGTGGTTCAGTGGACTTGTATTTTCAATCTCTATGTGGTTTGATTTCTTTCTTTTCAAAAGAAGGAAAATACTGAGTATAAGTGGTGGTCAAGTTAATTCATTGATACTTGTGCTGCAATGAAATGCTGTAGAGAAATGCTTGTAGGAAAAAAGCAGTGACAAAATCATCAGTCAGTCTATTTTTTTTCCAGAGTGTGTAGTAAATGTTCAGTGGCAATAAAACAGAGGCTTTTCTGTTTGTTTACTGAAAGCCATATGCCTTGGTGCACTGAGTGAGGTGGTACTTTTCTGGAAAGTAATATAATTGTGTGTGGTTGTATTAGATTGCATTTCTTGTGGATTCTGACAATGGGTTGATGGTAAGAAACATTGTATTTTAATACAGGAAATTATGTGTTTTTCATGGGTTTTGTCCTTGGAATTGCTTGTGCCAAATTCTTGATGTACAATGCATTTTCTCCCTCTATAGGATTTAGGGAAGAAGAGTGGATTTTGGTAGCTGTAGGTTCCAAAAATGGTATCATAATGGAGAAGAGCTGTATAAACTTAATTATGAGCATCAGTATCTCTCATTTGTACAGAAGCTACATTATGAGACATTGTGAGCAGCTTGGACCTGCTGAGTTCAGAGAGTTCAAAAAGAGTGCTGTTGGTGACTCATGCCACTAACATGTGAGGGAGAGTTACTGCTTGGATGAAAATCGAGAAGGTGTTTACTTCAGGGTGATGTGGAGAAGGAATCTGACAGAGAGGCATCATCCGTGTTAGTTTGTAATCTTCCCTTCTTTCCAAATATAAAGGAAGATATTTCATTAATTCAAGAGTAATTGAAAAGTAAGTGCTTTTTCATACAGTATGTAATGAGATTGTGGAGAATTCTTCACTGGATATTCTTGAGGCTGCTTGGTATCCAGATTGAACAATTCTCTGGGGTTTATCTTGGTACTTCAGGTGTCTTCACTGTTCCAGATTCAAATGTGGCTGTTGAGTATCTCAAATCTAATGTCCCATTTGGTGTAGACCTTTACCTGAAACCTCACTTGAACATCTGGTTTGTCATTTTTTGGTCCATATGATCATTTCAGTTATTTGCACTTCTGCTCTGTGTGGCATTATTACAATTCATTTTGATGCAGTGAAGTAAGACCATTGTGAATTCAGTGTGGATCAGGGACAAGCTCATTAGTTTCACTGTTTTGGAATATATGTGTAAATTGAACACGTTAAAAAAATGACGTTAAGTTGGTAAGCGAGGTTTGTACCAAGTGAAGGTGGTGTGGTGTCATCATAGAAATGTCCTCAGTTATTACTATCTGATTGGTATCACTCACATAACTTCTCTTTGTAGGTCTCAGTATTGTATTTCAGTAGTGTGTACAGGTGAGGTCTTGATTTCTGTCACTTGAGGTCACTGCTTGTAGGTTGGAATTCATTTATAAGTATGGGTAGAGGTCATTGGAGCCTCTGACATTTGGAAACAATCCTTCACTCCTAGATTTGTTCTGAGAATTTCTTTTGAATGAATTCTAGAGGGAGAATAGATTTATTTTTTCTGATTGTGCATGTTAACATATGTAATTTTTTTTAACGCTCAGGCTATGATTTGCCTTTATAAAATAATTACTCCTCTTACTCATTTGTCACCCTGTAGTGAATTACATTGTTAGTTGGAGACCTGGGTAAAACTCGTTTGATAAAGAACCTGGGCACTGGAGACCACAGTTTATTCCATTTGCACATAGGTAACAGGTAGAAATTTTTGTCTTCTTAAGAGGCACTTGAAGATCTCCTGAAGACAGGAACTAGTGGTCTTGAACGCCACGGCAGTGAGTTTTGTAAATAGTGGAAGATAAAACTACATTTTTTGATGAATTGGGACACTTCATTGACATATACTGTTTGCAGCTTATCAATTCATACACCTTCCCTGTAGCATTTTAATTTTATTTTTAGTTTCACTATTCACCTAGTATTTTGATTAAAAACACTAAACTGTGTTGATCCTGTTCCACGTTTGATTTCTGTGTCGTCACTGTAATGACTAAGAAAATCCAACCAAAGACAGACATTTAAAAAACAATCACAGTCTTTTAAAACTGCAAAAGTAAGATGAAGTAACACCTTTTTCCCCCCACAAGAGAAAAAAAATCGTAACTCCCTTTTTTTTTTCTTATCTCAGGTCAGACTTGGTCTTCCCCCATCACTTCTGCCACTTCCTGGTGCCAGATTCTTTTTGGGAGGCAATGTTTCTTGTCTTGACTGACAAGAGGTGCTGTCTCTGGTAGGATAAATTATCTTCTTTGGTTTCCTTCTTTATTGATGTTTTTTCACCCTCTTATTTCTTTGTCATTGTTCTTCCTTTTGCTATGCTCTCCCTCTCCTCCTTTACCTCCTGGGAGTACGCTAGTGTGAGATTTTCAAAACCACATGGGGAAGCTGTAGACCCATGTTGGGTTCAAGTGCAGTAGAAGTTAATACCTGCATCTGTAAGCCTCTTTCAAAAGCAATGTTTTTAGGCAGCATTTCTCTGACCTGTTACAGAGATGATTTTTTTTTAGGTGAGTGGTAGTGGCTTGAGTAGTGAAAATTTTACTTTGTAGCCCATTAGGACATTCTCTTAATTAGTTGTTGAAAGGAGTCATTGTTTACAAAACTTCTCAGTAACAGCTGATTACTAGTATAAGTAGTATTTAAGGTCTGACTTCTGTTAGCTTACTGATACTGAAGCAGCCAGTATTCTGCCTGAAGGTTAATTGCTGTTGATTAGTTCTTAGACTGTATTTACCCTAAAAAATGGAAAGGATGAAGTCCTTATGTTAAAGTTAGTATAGAAATTAGCATGAATTCATGCTAATGAATGTTAGCATAATCCCATGCTAACAGATGGGATGAAGCTGTTAGAGAATATCAATATTCATATTGTGATTGTAGTTCTAAGACAATATCTGGACAGATTTTGCACCTCTAGAGACCTGTAGTAGTTGCTTGATAGTATGACTGGAATTTGATGTCGTGTTCTGGAAGTAAACACTTGGGTGTGTGCCTATAACAGCATTGGAATTATTTGAAGGCTGAGTGGGGAGGCATCCTGGAGGTGGCTGGTTGAAGAGCAGTGTTGCAAGCTGTTAAACAGGTGGTAATCTGTGGATACCTATCTCAAATATCCTAGCTCTAGCAGGAATAAATCACAGATTTTCAAGATCACATGCATTATGATATAGTCATGTAAGGACTTGTGTGATTGTCAGTATGTTCTATCTTTGGAATAAGGTCTGAAGAAATCTCTGGTTTGGGAACAAAGGCTTGTCTTTGCTTTGGATACCTTCACTTTCACTTCAACAGTGCAAATATTTGAATTATGCTTTATGTATATGTGCTTTAAATATAGGCAGTAATGATGTGCATAATACAAGTGGTGCTTGGTGTACAGGTATTATGTGTGTATCAGCATGCTGGCCGAGATGTGTGTTTCTCAGCAAGTGTAAAGTTTCTGTAGTGAGAAGCACCTTGTGATGCACTGATGAAATTTGGTCTGAGAGCAGCTTCACCAAGAGTAACAGTAGTAAACATAGGTCATAACTGGGCAGACATAGTTCTGTCACTGCACTTTCTAAAGTTCCTTTGGACTATCACTTCAGTTTGCAAAACTAAATAAGGCCACTAACTTCAGCAGCTGAATTACTGTTAGTATTATTTTTCACATGGGTAGAGCCAACTCTCTGCCCTGAACCTAGCTGTGGAAAACAAGATTGGAAAGGAGAGTACAGGATGCCCTTGAAGAAAGATACCTAAGATTTGCAGGAGTAAGCTGCAGAGAATGTAGAGCTTTGTGTGACATGAGTAAACTCTTTTCAATCTACATGTGTGTAAAATAGCTTACGTAACCTTCATATTGTACCTGTCCCCTGCTGTTGTTTGTACTCTTCTGATAAGATGAAACTTTGAGTATAGTTTGATCTCTAAATGTACAGATGCAAATTGGTTACTTGTGCTGTAAACCATGACCAATTTTTTGTTGATGTTTTTGTTTGTTTGTTTAGACTTGTTTGTTAATTATATGAATTAGATACCTTACAGATTTAAGAAGACAGTAGAAACTCTGCAGAGTGTCTTTACTCTGGAGGAGGTCAGATACGTTTTCCTGCTCTCTTCTCCCTTGATTATCTTCAATTTTGGAAAACTGCAAAGGTGAATAAACTTATTTACCCTCCTGAATTAAAAAACAATGGATGCTATGATCTGCAAGTATCTTTTGGTTGTTTTGGCTTAAGAATTGCCAGGCAGGATCTGACAGTGTACCAAATGTTCCTTACTCTGGAAGGCTTTTGTGAGGATCTGAGTAAACAGCTTGAGATTTTGCTATACAGCAGTGGCTTTATAATTGAAGATTTCTGTAGAATAATTGGCTGTTATTACTCAAATTTGTAGCAGAAGAGATTACTGCTGATATTGTGTTACTCTGGTGTTGCTTAGGTTTATTTTGAACTAGAGGATCTGCAGGGTGCAGTGTTTCTCAAGATCAACTCATGATGTCACATGAAAAAAAAAGGATTCTAGTAGTTTTTGGGATTGTTTTGTAGTCTGTTACAATATTATTCAGCCCTTAAGTATTTGGGCCAGTTACTGGAAGGTGTAATTTTCATTGTACCTCAAAATTCAATTAAGAGTTGAAGGAAAGTGATTGGAAAGTTAAGAGCAGATTGTTGAGAATAAAATGACAGAAATTTCTGTCCAAGAATGACAGAAATGGGATGATAATTGATTGAGATGCTGGATTCCAGATTCTAGCTTTAAGTGATGCTGTGATGGTTTTTCTTTTCAGAGCAAACATTTCATACTAGCAACTGATGAATACTGTTTGTATTGCTTGCATTAAACTTTGTGCTGAGCTTCCAGACCTATTTTTCCTTTCCTCTAGTGTCCTTATTCACAAATTAATGCTTTTGAGGAAAACAGACACTTCATTAACTTACTCAATACCACATTGTGTTAAATGTCTGTAATGTGTAGAATGACACTGAGAATGCAGTCATAATGCTAAGTACTCAGAAACCTTGGCAGTGTGTAGCAGTTGTAAAGGTTAGTACTGTATTTTTTTTCCCAGTTAATCCACCAGCTCTAGAGAAGTTACAGGGACTCTGAGGAATGTCTCAGAAACAAGAAACTGAGGCATAGAATACCTTTGTCTCCATCTTCTCCAGCTTCATTATCTACTGTTTTTCTTTCAGTGAAATGTTTATATTGTAACATTCTCTTTTTTTTTATACTTAAGTGATGCTTTTCTTTTTCCTGTGTTGAATTAAAAGTAAAATTGCTAGTGTTTTTCTTGCATTTTTTCTTCATTAATATACTGTAGGTTTTTAACCTCTTATTGCCATTTTAAAAATAAGTTTGTTATCATTCTGTCTCGTTCAGAGAAGGATTGGTTTGAACATAAATATTTTTTAAAGCAGTTTTTCTTAGAAAAGTCTTGTTTAAGAGATTGAGCTAATTACAATAAGACGACTGAATACCGAAGAATCATGAACTGATCTGTAAATCTGTGATGCCTTTTAGGCTTTAGTGGTAGATTGAAAGCTATTTAGGAAAATGATCTGACTTGCTGTTCTCAAGTAGTTCAAGTCACTACAAATTATTCTGAAAAGTAATTTAAATATCTGTATAAAGGATGGATTAGACTTCCAAAGAAATGTTGAGAAGGCACTGTTCTAATGATCTTTGGTTCTTTATGCATATCTGGTATAAGAGGAGACATAAAAAGAAAGTATGATTAAGAAAACTGTATAAAACTCTTCATAATGAAAAGAGGAAAGAGAAGGGTAGGTATATGGTATGGCTAGGTTGCTAATCCAGGGAATGTATGAGCAATTAGCAAAGAGGTATGTGCCATGAAGAGTCAAGAGGAATGAGAGAGAGGAATGAACCAAGCTCAAAACCTGACAGAAGTTAGCCTGGAATTTCTTATTTTGCTTTAAGGTACTGTGGTTCCCACAGCACTTCTGGTGTGGATTTCATGTTACAAGCAATTGTTGTTTCTGCAGACATGTTAACTGCTTGAGAAGCTGTTCTCTGTAACAGAGTGGGAGCAAAACTGACTGCCAAAGTAGTCTATGTTCACTGCAAAAAAATGCCTGAAAAAGTAGCAATGTTCTACCAGTGGCTACTTAAATGAATATGCTGTAGGTTTTTAACCTCCTATTGCCGTTTTATAAAGCAGATTTATGTTACCATTCTATCATGTATTCAGAGAAACTCAATTATTTTTCCAAGTTCCTTGAACTCTTACGGTGTTAAGAAAAGTTTTTTGTCAATCTTCTTAACATACTAAACCAAAATATACAAAGATTTATGTTGTGAGAAGACTATCTCTTCTTGCAGGGCTCAGCAGAGAAGTACCAGCTCTTCTGTTCAATTTCTTTTTAGGACTTTCTGTATTTTCTTATTGTTTCTTACACCTGTAAAACTCATTTGTGTGTGTTGTTCTCGGTTCTTTTTCAGTTGGTGTTTGCCTGAGCTGTTTCTGTTGTCTCTAGTCTGGAAGAAACTAGGGAACCTGTTCTCATCCTATAAATGAGAAACTTTGCTATAGATTCCATTAGATACGGAGTTCAGCCCAGTGCTGCCACTGTTATTTTCTTGCCTTGGTACTGTTTACAGCTTCCTCAGTTCAAGTGCTTTTCAGTTAATAGAATTCACATGCTGTTTGCCGTTTCCAGATTAACAGAGTTGTTAAATAAGATCATGTCTGGTGCCAGTTCCCTTTGCTGCCACAATACAGACCTTCTGCGCTCTGATAAATGTGTTGCAGTTGTTTGAATTTTAATGTGCTGACTTTATCAGGCTTTCGTGTTGTGGTAGTTTTGATGATCAAATTATATTAATAGAATGCTGAGCTGTGAGACAGCATCAGGTATTACATTAGAAATCCAAGTTTGCGTCATCAAAAATCCTTCCATTGTACACCAGTTTTGGTTCTTCTTTCTCAAATGTCTCCGGCAAAACCTTTTGCTGTGAACCGGTTCCCATGACAGATTAGCAGTTCTGCTGCTTTCTAAATGTTATGTTAAATGTAATACTTTGTTCATAGAAGATACTTGAAATTCTTTGCTGAAAATACAGGAATCTGTGATATGTGGAGTGAAAATACTTTTTTTTTTTTCCTGTAAGACTGGGGGTGAAAACTGTAACCTAGTTTCTGTCTGAATTTAAGGAACAGTTAGTGAAGAGTCAGATCAGGTTATGAAGGCTAGAAAACACATTTTAGATGATCCCTGTCTAATTTAAAAGCTGCCCCTTTCCCCCTCTTACATATTTGGAGAGTGGTTTAATTCTGTTTTGTGGTGTTTGCAATAGCTTGCAAAACTCAGAAAACCAGAAGAAAGACATACTCCTCCACTGGAGAAGGTGGATTCCACTTTTGTATTTGCTAAACAAAATTCCTTAAAGGGATGTGATTTCTTTATTCTTTAGATTAAAAATAATGCAGCTTGAGGATTGATCTCCTGCAGCTATTTTTTCATCTTACTTGAAGGAGTCCTAATGAACTTGTTCAAGTCCTCCTTTCACTCACACTTGCTGTATTTTGGCCAGGGATGTGTATCATTTTTTATGTCTTTTTTTCTTAACTGTAGACAAGTTTCTTCTCTGCGGAGGATGGGAAGTTATTCTGCCTAGCTTGTCAGGAAACAGGTTTTTTTTTTTGTGTGTGTCATAGGCTGTGTAGTGATTCTTGGTGAAATAATACCTAGATGGCAGTCCAAACTGCCTTTAGAGCAGTTTTCTGATTTATGAGAGTCATATCCCAACATCATATTTACAGAGAGAATATGCAAGTTTGTATGTAAGATGTTTATAAAGTGATTGATTGCTCTTTACACAGAGAATATGTATTTAATATTGATAAGAACTCACTGAGGTTTTGTGTGGGCTGATACAATCCCGATTTTGTCCTCTTTTGGGACAGAATAAATGTGTGCTATTTAAACCTTATCTTACAGAAGTGTTTTTATAGCATCTACTTTTTCAGTGATTGGGTACCTGGGCAAAAGAACTCTCAAAAAAAAAAATGTTGCAAAGTTATGAATAAATACATATTGATTTTTATTTTTTTTACTTTGTAGAAGTTGATACTTGTAAGAAACTTGCATGCACAAGGTTTACTAGTTGGCTGTTACGTAGTCCTCCTGGAGCTGTAAGACAACAGTATATAGAATCAACCAAGTTGGAAGAGACCTCCAAGATCATCCAGTCCAACTTAGCACCCAGCTCTAGCCAGTCAACTAGACCATGGCACTAAGTGCCTCATACAGGCTTTTTTTCAACACCTCCAGGGTTGGTGACTCCACCATCTCCCTGGCTGCCCATTCCAATGCCAATCACTTTCTGAAGAACTTCTTCCCAATATCCAGCTTGTACCTTCCCCAGCACAACTTGAGACTGTGTCCCCTTGTTCTGTTGATGGTTGTCTGGCAGAAGAGGCCAACCCCACCTGGCTACAATGTCCCTTCAGGTAGTTGTAGACAGCAGTGAGGTCTGCCCTGAGCCTCCTCTTCTGCAGGCTGCACACCCCCAGCTCCCTCAGCCTCTCCTCACAGGGCTGTGCTCTAGGCCTCTCACCAGTTTTGTTGCCCTTCTCTGTACACATTCCAGTATCTCAACATTTCTCTTGAATTGAGGAGCCCTGAACTGGATGCAGCACTCAAGGTGTGGCCTGACCAGTGCTGAGTACAGGGGCAGAATAAGCTCCCTGTCCTACTTGCCTCACTGTTCCTGATCCAGGCCAGGATGCCTTTGGCTTTCCTGGGCACACTGCTAGCTCATGTTCAGTTACTATATACCAGCAACCCCAGGTCTCTTTCTTCCTGGCTGCCACTCTGTGCCCAGGCTGTAGCACTGCTTGGGGTTGTTGTGACCAAAGTGTAGAACCCTGCACTTAGACTTGTTAAATCTCATCCCATTGTCTTCTGCCCACCCAACCTGTCAAAGTCCCTCTGCGGGGCTCTCCTACCCTCCAACAGATGGACACCTGCTCCTAGCTTGGTGTAGATCTTTCAGTCAGTTTTGACTAAGGTTGTAGTGAAACCATCAGCATTTCTGGAACATGTTGTTAAAAATGTGAATGTTCACTTGATGTTTGTGCATGCATTGGTGACAAAGTTGTTCTTGGACGTACTGTTTAGGTGTCATTGGTGTCATGAGATGATATTCAGAGATTCATAAATTGCATTGGGTTGGAAGGGACCCTCAAAGGTCTTCTTGTCCAACTTCCCTGCAGTAAGCAGATATACTTCCTACGAGAGCAGGCTGCCCAGGGCATATAAAATTTAATCTTGAATGTCCCTATGGATGGGGCCTCAACCACATCCCTGGGCAACCTGTTCCAATATTTTACCACTCTTATTGTAAAATAACTTCTTCCTCGTGTCTAACCTAAATCTATTCTGTTCCAGTTTAAAACCATTTGCCTGTGTCCTGTCATTACCCCATCCTATCAGACATCTACTGAGCAGTATGGTTGGTAAATACAAGGTACATAAAACCTGCCTGTGAGAGCACTAAATCTTACAGTAAGACTACTTAGATTATTTTTTTTTATAAGTTGTTGAAGACCTGCAAGTATTTTGTTAATATTTTGATGTGAAAGTGAACTGCAGCACAGTTATTTTTACAGAGATGAGCCAGGGGCTCCTGAGTTAGTAGGATCTAAAAGGGAGACGTTATCTCCCTTGAGGAAAATAATTGGTGTTTCTCTAAGAGGGTGACATGGCTGACAGCCCACCTGAAGTGCCTGTGCATCCATGCAGAACAACAAATGGGAGGAGGAGTGGGAAGCTACTGTGCTGCTGGAAAACTAAGATATAGTGCCCACTGAAACTTGGTAAAGGGATCCTGTGACTCTGTGGCTGTCAATGAATACAAGCTGTTCAGAAGTGTCAGGAGGTGAAGGGAGGAGGTGTTGCTCTCCACATTAAGAAATGGATAGTGTAAAGAGATGTTTCCAAAGAGTAGTCAAGTGCAAGTTCAAAGCTTGTGGGTAGGAATCAGAGACCACAGCAAGAAGGGGGGAACCTGTGGTTGGTGTCTACTTGTGGCTGCCTGATCAAGGGGAGCTTCCTGATGAAGTCTCCTTACTCCAGCTACAGGAGATGTTGTACTCGCAGACTGTCATCCTGCTGGGAGACTTCCACGATGCCAGCATCTGCTGGAAAAGTAGCACAGCTTTAGGCTATGGAGGAGTCTCCTGGAGTATGCTGATGATAACTTCTTGAGACAGGAAATAGCCCTACCTGAGGGGCTGCATCCATTGGTCACCAATGAAAGCAAGCTCATCAGGGATGTCAAGATTGGCAGCAGTTGGGACTGCAGAGTTCATGCACTGGTGGAATTCACATCCCTAAGGGATACAAGTCAGACAAGGAGCACAGTCAGGATGCTGAATTTAAGGAAAGCAAATTGCAGCTCTTCAGGGAGTTAGTCAATAGGACTTCTCGGGCGATGGCCCATAGATGTTCAAGGGAGTAGAACAGAGCTGTCAGGACACTTCCCATAGAGCAGTCGTGGCAGTCAGATTAAGTCCCTGGTGAGTGAAAAAAGGGAAACAGTGAACCCATTTTTAAAAATTATAGAAAGGATGACCCTGGGAACTACTGCTGTGTCAGCATCACCTCTGTGCCTGGGAAGATTGTGAAACAGATGCTCGTAGAAGCTCTACTAGAGTACGTGGAGGACAAGGATGTGATTTGAGGCTGCCAGTGTGGCTTCACCAAGAGAGAGCAAGTTGTGCTTTAGCAACCTAGTAGCTGTCTATGATGGAGTGACTACATCAACGAACAAGGGCACAGCAGTGGATATAATCTGGACTTCTGCAAGGCCTTTGACACAGTCCCCCACAGCATCCTTCTCTCTAAGGTGAAGAGATAAGGATTCAGTGGGTGGACTGTTTGATTGATAAGGAATTGGCTGGATGGTCACATCTAGAGGGTAGTGCTCAATGTCCAGGTGGAGATAGCTGACAAGTGGAGTCTCTTGAGGGTCCATATTGAGAACATTGCTGTTTAATATTTTCATCAAGGGTGTACACAGTGGGATTAAGTCCACCCTCCGCTACTCTTCAAATTGCACCAAGGTGAGGCTGCAGTTTATATGCCAGAGGGGATAGGTTGTCATCCAGTAGGACCTGGAGAGGCGACTGCAGGTGAATCTTATGATCAACAAGGCCAGGTGTGTTGTCCTGCACTTAGGTTGGGGCAATCCTTGTTATCAATACAGGCTGAGAGATGAAGTAATAGAGAGCAACCCTGCAGAAAAGGACCCGGGGTGCTGGTGGATGAAACATGACCCTGAAGTGTGTAGCTGGAGCCCGGAAGGCCAGTTGCATCCTGGGCTGCATCAAAAGTAGCATGTCCAGCAGACTGAGAAAGGCGATTCTGTCCCTTTGCTCTGGTGAGACCTCATGTGGTGGAGTACTGTGTTCAGCTCTGGAGTCCTCAATACAAGAAGGATGAGCAACAAAAATGGTCAGAGGGCTGGAGCGTCTCTCTTATGAGAGCAAGTTGAGGGATTTTGATCTGTTTGGCCTGGAGAAGAGAAGACACCAGGGTGGCCTTTTAATAGCCTTCTAGGGGACCTATGAGAAAGCTGGGGAGAGACTATTTACAAAGACATGTAGCAGTAGTACAAGGGGCAATGGTTTTAGACTATAGCAGGATACATTTAGATTGGACATTAAGAAGTTCTTTACTATATGAATGATGAAACATTGGGTTGCCCAGGGAGGTGGTGGAGGCCTTGTCCTGGAAGCATTCAAGGTCAGGCTTGATGAGGCTTTAGTAGCCTAGTTGGGAATGTCCTTGCTTTTACTGCAGGGGGTTGGACTGGATAGCCTTGTGAGGTCCCTTCCAACCTAAGACATGCTATGATTCAGTGCTCTTTGAAAGAGTAAACCCAGCCCTACTTGTTATGCTTAGATATTGTGGCTGCCTTCTCAAAGTTGAACCAGGAGAAGAGATGCTTAGGCAATTTTGTCAGTATTCAGTGAATTTTGGTAGTTTTTGAGGGAAATATGAAAGAGTGTAGTAGCTGCCTTTATTCTTTGGCTGACTTAGTATTACATTGGTCCAGCTTACACACTAGAGGGAAGGGATGCCATCCAGAGGCACGTGGCCAAGCTTGAGAGGTGAGCCCAAGCCAGCCTTATTGTCGTGGTTTTTAAACAGAGCTGGTGGAAATGAAGCTTTCAAATGAACTGGAGGAAAAAGACCCACAATTATATTTGGAGAGAGAGAGTGGTACAGAGAAGAAATTACAAAGCAGATACAGCATCTATGGCAAACTCCCTTGAATTTTTTTTCCAGACCAAAACTAGATCTGTAATCCCTAGTCCTTCAGTCCTCCCCCCATAATGCCTCTGCCATCCAAGAGGCCTAAAACACAAGCCTCTGGAGGCCCCAAAACAGGCCTACTGTATTTGTCACAGTAAAGTGGCTCCTGCTGGACTCAGGGCTGGAGGGGAATGAGAATGAGCTGGCCTTGCCATGAGTTTATAAAGAGATAGCAGAATCATGGGATTGAATAACAATTTTCTAGTCCCCAGAGGATTATTAACCCTATAGTTCTCAACCTGGGACACTAAGAAAGTTCAGCAAGGCCAAGTGCAAAGTCTTACACCTGTGTGTGGGCAACCCTAAGTAAAAAGAGAGGCTGGAGAGTGAGTGGCTTGAGACGAGGATTTGGGGGTGTCGATTGATGAAAATCTCAACATGAGGCAGCAGTGTGTGCTTGTAGCCCAGAAGACCAGCCATGTCCTGGGCTGCATCAAAAGTGACCAGCAGGACAAGGTATGTGATTCTCACTCTCTACTCTGCTCTTGTGCAACCCTGTCTGGAGGACTGTGTCCAGTTCTGGTCCCCAGCATAGGAAGGATCTGTTGCAGAGAGTTGGAGAAGGGCCTGATGTACCTCCTCTATGGGAACCTGCTGTGAGAGTTGGAACTGTTCAGCCTGGAGAAAAGAAGGCTCTGGGGAGACCTTGTGGCAGCCTTCCAGTACCTGAAACACGGTCACAGGATGATAGGGGTTGGAAGGGACCTCCACAAATTGACTCTAAGTCCCTTCCTAGAGCAGAACCATAGAATCTAGCTCAGGTCACACAGGACCACATCCAGACTTTGATCTCCAGAGAAGGAGACTCCACAACCTCTCTGGGGAGCCTGTTCCAGTGCTCTGTGGCCCTTACAGTAAAGAAGTTCTTCCTCATGTTGAAGTAGAACTTCCTGTGCTGTAGTTTACATCTGTTATTTCCTGGGAGGTGTTCAAGGCTAGGTTGCATGAGACCCTGAGCAACCTGGTCTAGTGGGAGATGTCCCTACCCATTGGCAGGGAGATTGGAATTAGATGATCTTCAAGGTCCCTTCCAATTCAAGCTGTTCTGTGATTATTAAAATAATTTGTGTAATCAAATAAAAAAGGGTGGGCCAACTTAGAGAGTTTAGAAATCTATGTTAGCAGGGAGCAGGCTGAAGCTAACTGGCATCCTTTCATCCCTTACACACAGGCCTTAATATAATAAGTTTTGTGAACTGACCAGTGTCTGGGACACTCCTCACTGGCTGCTTCTGTATGCAGGATGCTCTGATGATGAAATAGAGAGACTTAAACTTCCACCAAAGTGAAATGGAGATAGAGACAGCAAAGCTGTGCAAGGTTCTTCTTGTTACATTGAATTTGAAAGGCATGATGAAAGAATTGCAGATTCCAGAGAGAAATACCATTTCATTTTTCTCTCTCCTGCCTAATTCTTTCATAGTGTTTTGCAGTGCCTGCTAATTGCTTGTTCCAGATGTCCTTGATGACTAAAATAGTTTTGTGTATAACTCCCACAACTTGGGATGTGAAATCAAAAAGAGGAAAAAGCCTTTTGGTAGCTGGCAGGCTGATGCTAATGTGTCAGGACCAAGGCTGGAACTCTCTGGGCCAGCTGTACTCTTCAATTCGTTTTTGGATCAGCACTAGAGAAGCACCAAACATAGTGCAAGTACCCTTCATAAAACTTCTTGTTGATGGGGAGATGACAGGATTCAGGAGCCTATTTCTGGTCCTGAGAGGAAGGAGTATGATTAAGAAAAACAAAAGCCTTTTGACCTTTCTGGTTTAACATGGGCCTGATTCCTGCACTTCCCACCATTTTTCTTACGAGTGCCAAGTCCTGTTCAATATCTTTATTAATGATCTGCACCAGAAGATTGAATCCAGCATCAGTAAGTTTGCAGATGACACCAAGCCAGGAGCAGGTGTTGATCTCTTGGAGGGTATGAGAGCCCTGCAGAGGGACCTAGACAGGCTGGATGGATGGCCAGAGGCCAGTGGGATGAGATTTAACAAGGCTCAGAGCAGGGTTCTGCACTTTGGCCACAGCAACCTCAGACTACAGGCTGGGGACAGAGTGTCTGGAGAGCAGCCAAGAAGAAAGGGACCTGGGGGCACTGGTAGATAGTAACTGAACACGAGCTATCAGTGTGCCCAGGAAAGCCAAGAGAGCCAATGGCATCCCGGACTGGATCAGGAACAGTGTGGCCAGTAGGACAAGGGAGGTTATTCTTCCCCTGTACTCAGCACTGGTCAGGCCACACCTTGAATGCTGTGTCCAGTTCTGGGCTCCTCAATTTAAGAGAGATGTTGAGGTGCTGGATTGTGTCCAGAGAATGGCAACAAAACTGGTGAGAGGCCTAGAGCACAGCCCTGTGAGGAGAGGCTGAGGGAGCTGGGGGTGTGCAGCCTGGAGAAGAGGAGGCTCAGGGCAGACCTCATTGCTGTCTACAACTACCTGAAGGGAGGCTGTAGCCAGGTGGGGTTGGACTCTTCTCTCAGCCAATCAGCAACAGAACAAGGGGACACAGTTCTCAAGTTGTGCTAGGGGAGGTCTAGGCTGAATGTTAGGAGGAAGTTGTTGGCAGAGAGAGTGACTGGCATTGGAATGGGCTGCCCAGGGAGGTGGTGGAGTCACTGTCCCTGGAGGTGTTGAAGAAAAGCCTGTATGAGGCACTTAGTGCCATGGTCTGGTTGACTGGCTAGGGCTGGGTGCTAGGTTGGACTGGATGATCTTGGAGGTCCCTTCTAACCTAGTTGATTCTATGTTTCTAAGTCAACATCATCTCTGACTGCAACTGTAACCCTACTAGACCCCCCCCCCCCTTTTTTTTTTTTTTAGCAAGTGTGCTTATATAGTTGCTGCTGCTTCCACTCTGTGTAGGCAAATGTTGTGTGCTCATCTCTGTTGAACAGCAGATGTGTGAGAGGGTGGAACATTTGTAGTTACTTCAGAGGTGTGGTGTGTGAATTTTTTGTTCAGTACTTGTGGCTGAAAGGGTGATGGGGTATGTTCATTGTTGCAGGTCTTCTTGGTGTTTGTTTTCAGAATCTACTGTAGTAAATACAAGGAAAAAAATTAAAAAGCCCACCCCAAAATGAACCAAGTTTTATGGTTTGTCTGAATCTGTGGTTTATATTTTCACAGAAACAGCAGAAGCTTTGAGTTTTTAGAAATGGCCCTTAAACTGGGCAGTAATCTGCATTAAAAGATGAGGCTATTAAGTAAGAAACTTTTGTCTCTTTTGATGTTAGCAAATGACATGTATTTCCTTACCTTCAGTCAGATACAACTGAACCTAGGATTGCCATGTCATTTGTTTACTATAGATAAGATAGTCGGTGTCAAGCAAATTCAACAAAACAAAAAATAACCACCAAACAAAAAAAAACTCAAACCAAAACCAATCCAAACACCCCTGCTCATTTAAAAAACACCCCCAGAACTAAACCACCAACCAAACAAAAACCCCGACAAAACCCAAAACCAACTCACTGAACTCTTCCATCTTGCGAGGAGGTGGATCAGATACAGATTAAAAGTAGTTTCTTACAAAAGACAGAATATAAAAAACAATACAGAAGTTGCAACCTTTTGTGCCATTGTGTGCTGGGAGAGAAGTTCCATCATGGGTAGTGAAAAGAAAATTATGATGAACGAATCATTCACTGGCTTGCTGAGAGAGATAAAAAGCTAAAGTGTAAATAATTTTCCCTTGCTCTATCGTGTTACGTTTCCCTATTCACTCTGCTCTAATCTCTCCACTAACAAATAACAAAAGTTTTGCTGCTTTTTGTTTGCCTGTTTGGGACAGGAGATAGAGTGGGAGAAAGAGAGGGTAGCTTTGAGCCCTTCTGGGCAGTTTCGTTTGTCCAGGAGGGAGTTCAGATTTCTGTATGATTTCTAACTTGTATGTGATTGTAAATATCTGTAAATATATTGTGTATCACAGTATCACCAAGGTTGGAAGAGACCTCACAGATCATCAAGTCCAACCCTTTACCACAGAGCTCAAGGCTAGACCATGGCACCAAGTGCCACGTCCAACCTTGCCTTGAACGGCCCCAGGGACGGTGACTCCACCACCTCCCCGGGCAGCCCATTCCAGTGCTTGTAAATTTTGCCATACTGTAAACACAGCTTCATCGTACTTCCGGGCCAGTCTGGTAAATTTCAGACAGTAGGAGGGAAGTTTCTAACCCCTGTTGTGTTGAAGAGGCATCACAATTTTCTAAAGTTTCCATTTCATGCTTAAGTTGAAGGTGTTTGGAAGGCAGAATCATTAAAGTTTGTCTTGTCCTCCTGAAATTGCATATTCTTAGGTAGTCTGTCAGTCTTTGAGAAGGATGAACCACTTTAGTGACTCTGGTAATGCAGGAAGAGATACTTCAAAGTAACTGCTGTTTTCATTCTGAAGAGGTCATCATCAGGCTAGTGCTGGACTTCAATGCAGTGATCCTTAGTCTGAGCAACTGAAGTGGACATTTTGGACATTTGGTTGCTTACAGGACTATTAAATGGTGGAAATAACCATGAACTCGCTCTCTTCAAAGTGTTGTTAAAACAAAGGTGTTTTCCTCCTAAGGGATAAGAAGTAAATGCTGATCTCAGGAGCTAAATACTACTGTATTTACTGTTTCAGTATTGCAGATGCAGGTTTCGTATGCTTGAAATGTTTTCTAGTCACTTTTGAATAGCATATTCTCTGAAATTTCTAAAACCTTAAATGATACATACAAATTATCAATGAAGTTTAGCAACTCACCTTGTTTGAGGCAGGAGTTAGATTCCAGTGTCAGATATAGCTTATCTTTGACTTCGTAAGAAAAAGCAAACCGCCAACCCTGCTGACCTGGGCTGGATTATTGGGCACTTAATATTGTTATTTTAGTTGCCCATAGTACCTAAGGAGGCCAATTCGGGGCGGGGAGGGAGGGGAAGCTATCTGTCATACAGATTGGTGTGTCTCAAAGGTAGTAGTAATGGATTTGGGACACTTAGGACACTTCAGTTGATGTTATACCTTAGCTTTGATTGGAACTGTAAAATCAAGTAAGTTAATCCTGTCATAGGTCTCATTTGAACCACAAGTCTGTCCAAAATTGTTCTTTCTGTTGTGAGAACAAATTACATGCTTTGTCTAGTCTCCCTGTTAAACCTAGGAGAACTTGCTTTTATTTTAGTTCATTCCTAGCAAAAATGTGCTCTGTTTACTCTGTAAGAGTAAATTCTGCCTTGACTATTAGAATTGAAGTATGGAAGATTATGGGGAGGAGACTGTTTTGGGTTTCTTGGGGTTTTGTTTTGTGTAGTTTTGGGTTTTCTTTTTTCTTTAAAACAAAACAATGAAACAACCCAAACACCCCTCCCTCTGCTAAAGCCATAAACAAAAACAATTCAATGAAATGAAACAGTCACCAAACAGAAAAATCCCCTCCCCTGCCCAGAACTCATCACCATAATGTTTCCTACATGTAAAATGATTCTGGGATAGTATCTTCCCTGATAGTGGCCAACCTCTCCATTAAGTGAAGAGGTAGGATCACAGGATATTAGGGGTTGGAAGGGCCCCAAGGAGTCCAACCGCCCTGCCAGAGCAGGACAATACTATCTAACACAGACCACAGAGGAACATATGCAGACAGGCCTTGAAAGTCTCCAGAGAAGGAGACTCCACAACCTCTCTGGGCAGCCTGTGCCAGTGCTTTGTGACCCTTACAGTAAAGAAGTTCCCCCTTGTGTTGAGGCAGAACCTCTTTTGCTGCGACTTATACCCATTGCTCCTTGTCCTATCCCAGGGAGCAAGTGAGTAGAGCTTGCCCCCACACACCCCCAGCCAGTCTTCAGATACTTATAAACATTCGTCAAATCCCCTTCAAGTCGTCATCTTTTCTCCAGACTAAACAGCTCCAGGTCCCTCAGCCTTTCCTCATCAGCCATGCTCTCTTGTTCCCTAATCATCTTTGTAGCCCTCTGCTGGACCCTCTCCAGCAGATCATTGTCCCTCTTGAACTGAGCAGCCCAAAACTGAGCACAGTATTCAAGATGGGGTCTCACCAGGGCAGAGTAGAGGGGGAGGAGAACCTCCCTTGATCTGCTGGACTCACTCCTCCTAATACACCCCAGGATGCCATTGGCCATCTTGGCCACAAGGGCACATTGCTGTGCCATGGTTAACTTGTTATCCACCAGGACCTCCAGGTCCCTCTCCACAGGGCTGCTCTCCAGCAGATGACTTGATACAGAAGTAGTAAGACCTCTGTATTGAGGGAATAAAATATTTTTATTAATGAGACAGTTAATATCTACTGATTCTTTTCATTGTACATGTGAAACTGGAGAGGCTGCAGTGCTGTTGGAAGAAACTTTCAGAACCTGAAGTTCGGTAATTAAAGATGAAGTGAAACCGAACTCCTTAGGCTTTTTTAGCACAATGCTACCCTCTAGTGGAGCAGCGTTGCAGTAAGGACAAAATTCTGCCTGAACAGCAAGGTTCTAATTAGACATATGTGAATACTTGTATGGCAATAACAGAAGAGAATTTGAGAAAGCCAGTTCTAACATCTCTGATGCAAATGTAATCTGTAACTGAAATGGGTGTCTCTTACTCTGATCTTTGTAAAGCCATTGCTTTGCAAAAGGTGAACCAGCCATTGCCACTGAATAGCAATCAGTTCAAGGTTAGTAGAGTTTCATCCAAGGATTCTCCTAAAAGCAGTACTTAATGCAAGTCAGAACTGTATCCTGCATAGCCAGTTGTGTCACACCAATCAGGTTTTTCTGTTTGTTGGTTGCTTACTTTTGTTCCCTGCTTTGAAGTGAACTTCTTCAGACTATTATTTCTTCTCAAAACCTGAAGATTAATATGGGTGCTTCCAGTTCAATCTTACATTCTTCCATCTGTAACATATGTCCTGTATTTGCAAGTGAGAGAGAAATGCAAGAAAATGTTGGATAGGCATGTGGTGAAAGTTGTGCTGTCTGGAATATGTTACTTTTAAATGCTTATGTTTGTGCAGGGCTTGATTACTATAGGAGAAATGGTAGGATCCGAGGAGATAATTTGCCTGGGTGTTTCAGTTTCCAGATCCCAGACTGGATATATGGGTGAGGATTTGGCAGCTAAGAAGAGCAGGAATAAAGTTGTAAGACTGTTGAGAAAAGAGAGAAATAAGTGGTGTAACTCTTAGCAAAGAGATTCTGCTCAGAGGAAGGTTTGGAGACTTAGGCATGGGTTCAGCATCCAAACTGAGGATTTTTAATTGTAATTTTCTCTTTTAAGGTTTTCATTCTCTGTTGCACAAAGGGATATAAAATTAGCATAGACATCCCCTGCTGTTAGCCTGTTTCTCATAGGGAAGGATGTGGTAATTGTAGCAAACTGTTTTCCTTGGGAGTTGGAGTAAGCATGCTGTCTTTAACTGTTACTGTCTTGGTATGACTTCACCAGCCATAGTAATGTTTTATGCTGATGTTAGTTTTTTCCGTTCCAATTAGACTGTAGACTTCTTAATTGACCATAAGAAGCAGAATTCATCTGCTGGGTGAAAACCTTTCAGTATGTTTCTACTGGAAGTGTTCTTAAGTTTTAAATACAAACAACACTGTTGTGGTTTGTGTGTGGCTGAATGTCTCCAGAGTTCATGCTACAAAGTTTTTTGAGTTTGCAGTGTGGGATGACGTGGAGAAATAATTACAGGAAGACAACCACACCGGAGGGCTGTGCTGCCTTTCAGCAAGCCTTAGGCTGAGAGTTGGGCAGGGAGAAATTGAATGAAACTCAACAAGGGCAAGTGTAGAGTCTTGCACCTGGGAAAGAACAACCCCAGGGATCAGTATAGGTTGGGGACTGACCTGTTGGAGAGCAGTGAAGGGGAAAAGGACCTGGGGGTCCTAGTGGATGGGAGGTTGACCATGAGCCTGCAGTGTCCTCTTGTGGCCAGGAGGACCAGTGCCGTTCTGGGGTGAATTAGAAGGGCTGTGGTTAGTAGGTCGAGAGAGGTTCTCCTCCTCTACTCTACACTAGTGAGGCTGCATCTGGAGTACTGTGTCTAATTCTAGGCCCCTCAGTTCAAAAACGGTGTATACCTGCTTGAGAGAGCCCAACACAGAGCCACAAAGATGAGGGAGATGGAACATCTCTGGTAAGAGGGGAGACTAAGGGAGATGGTGCTCTTTAGCTTGCAAAAGAGGAGCCTGAGAGGTGACCTTAATGATTATAAATATGTAAAGGATGAGTCCCAAGAGGCTGAGCCAGGGTCTGCTGGGTGATGCCCAGTGACAGGACAGGTGGAAGCTGAGGCATAGGAAGTTCTATGGAAACAAGAGGAGGATTTTTTTATCATGTGAGGGTGAAAGAATTCTGGAACAGGGGCTGCCATGGGGGGTTGTGGAGTCTCTTTCTCTGGAGATACTCAAACCCTGATTGGATGTGTTCCTGTGGGATCTGGTCTAGGTGATCCTGCTCTGGCAGGGGTGTTGGACTGGATGAGCTTTGGATATCCCTTTCAACCCCTAACATTCTGTAATTGTGTGAAACTTAGGAACCTGTCTCTCTCCAGTAGGAATGACCTAGATGTTTGAGAAGACATGTGACAGGAGTTTGTTGCAAAGACTCTTACATCTGCATTAAATTAACTGCTCTGGTCTTAAAAAAGGGAGGAAAGGAAGAGAAGAGGATTTGTTGGAAAACCATGACTTAATACTTGATCTGAAGGACCATGTCTCTCAGAGACTCTATGTTAAACTAGATAGCTTACTTCAGTGTGTTAACTTCTTGATCAGCTGTTCACTAGAAAATTTAGTAGGCAAGTAAAAGACCTGTAGTACTGTCAATGATTAAGACCTTTATAGCTAAGATTATTGGAGAGGTGTGGGTGATATATAGGTAAAAATTCATAGATCTCTGTGGTGCACAAGCTAATAAACCGTCTGAAGCAGTAAAATTTGTTCTAGTTGATTGGGTAGGGCTGGGTGATAGGTTGGACTGGATGATCTTGGAGGTCTCTTCCAACCTGGTTGATTCTATGATTCTGCAAAGTTAACAAGCAGGTATTCTCAGAAGTTAGGTTGTTCTTGGTGTCCAAATTGTCAGAGATTATTATAGAACCTTCTGAGTTCATGGATGCAATGTCAGAGAAATCATGGCTGGTGAGACATAAAAAAATATAAGTAAAACTTTGGAGATTATAACAAAACCATCCTTAAAATGTAGTTATTTGATGCTATTAACTATGATTCTTCTTGTGTTTTGTTCTAAGACACTGTTTCATAAAGTGGTGCTTTCAGAGGAGATACTAAGAGGAAACTAAAGTATTCATATAAGCACAGTGCTTACATGTTAGAAACAATTAGATAATGCCTCAAAGTGCCCCTGTAGATAAAGAAACTAAAGGGAGAAATGGCAAAATCATTTTGCTCACTGTTCTTCTGAATGTAATGATGCAATAGTGTGAACAAGTAGCAGAGATTTTAAACAAATTACTTATTGTTACTTTCTTGTATTATGTGTGATGAAGCTTCTGCTCAGATCATACAGTGCTGAGTAGCACAACAGAAAGACACAGAATTTGATTTTGCAATTAGTAGCAGTCCTGTGGAAGTTAGGATTAAAATAGGGAGCTGACTATTTTTTTCTGGTGGTTGTTTTTTTTTTCTCTAAGGATGGCTGTGCTTGTACCAAATATGAAGAACTTGCCTTAGCTGATCCTGAAAGAGAGTGTTAATCAAAATCTCCTGCCTTAATTGTCTATATTGACTGCTTTTGTGGAGGCCCTTAATTTGTTGCAGACAGACTGCAAGATGATGATGCTTCTCCTGCACTTAAGTAACCAAAAGAGAACAGAGACCACAGAGAACAAAGAAAACCTATAAAGGCTGTAAAGCCTTTCTCTGACATGTACAGTGTGGCTAACTTTACAATGCTAAGTTTGAACATGAGAAAAAGAAGGTGAACAGAGCTAATGTAAGCCTTACTTCAGTAAACAGCTTCACTGTTTTCTGTTGTGTAAAATAGAAAATCATAGCTTCTACCTCACATGGAATGTTAGGGATGGTTATGACATTCTTCAGAATATAAAGTCCTGCAGAGTGAAAGCTGAAAAAGCAGTGGATTTTTGTCAGTGGTTGGTTTGCTTGTTTGTGGTGTGTTTGTTTTTTGTTTATGTTTTTTTTTGTCTTGATCAACCATTATACCATTTATCTTTCTGAGAATGGCTTGACCTGAGATTCCTAACTGAAGAGTCAAAAATACCCAGTCAATACTGCTGTAAATGTGCACGTAGAAATGTACATCCAAAGGGATTTTATAACTCGGTATATATCTCAGGTGCTTGAGTTTGCTCTTCCAAAATTAGAATATTGAATTCTTTAAGGAGCATTGTCTCAAGACATACACTTAAATATCGAGATTTGTCAGCCGCACATGTCAGAGACTGCTGGCTCCTCCTAGGTGCTAAGGGGCAATCACAACAAATCTACATTTAAAGAAAAGAAAAGTGCATTTATTGTTGTTTCAAAGCAGTTTTGTTTGTTTGCAGGTGTCAGCTGTGATGCATGTTTAAAAGGCAATTTTCGGGGTCGCCGATACAAGTGTTTAATTTGCTACGATTACGATCTGTGTGCAACTTGTTATGAAAGTGGCGCAACGACGACGAGGCATACGACTGATCACCCGATGCAGTGCATACTAACCAGAGTAGATTTTGGTAAGTGGTCCTTTCAAGCTTTGATGTAACTCCTGTCTGCAATCATAACGTGAGTTTTCATGTTTCTGCTTACAAAGAATGCTTTCCCTATCAGCACCCAGAAAATAAGAGCAAGTTCTCGTCCTCTGAAAAACAGGCAAGATTCCATTGATTTAGCTGCAAGAAAATATTGGTTTTTTTAACTGGCATGTGTCTCTGTGTGTGTATATATATATATATATGTATCTTACTCTTCCTTTTGGTCTGATACTTTGGCTTGGGGCAGTGTGGCTGAAGAGCTGCCTGGCTGGGGGGTGGAATAGACAGGCAGATGAATATGAGCCAACAGTGTGCCCAGGCCAATGGCATTCTTGCTTGTGTTAAAAATGCTGCGGCTAGCAGGAGTAGGGAGGTGATTGTCCCCTTGGACTTGGCTTTGCTAAGGCCACACCTCAAGTATTGTGTTCAGTTTTGGGCACTGCATTACAGGACAGATATGGAGGAGCTGGAGTGGGTCCAGAGGAGGGCAAGGAAGCTGGGGAGGAGATATAGAATAAATCTTATGAGGAGGGACTGGGGGAACTGGAAGTGGTTAGTTGGAGGAAGAGGAGGCTGAGGGGAGACCTCATTGCTGTCTACAACTACCTGAAGGGACACTGTGGTGAGGCTGCTGCTGGTCTTGTCTCACAAGTAATTGGAGACACTACAAGGGGGAATGGCCTCAAGCCATTGGACATGACGAAAACATTTTTCATGGAGAGAGTGGTCAGGGACTGGAATGAGCTGCCCAGGTGGTGGAGTCACCCACTGTAGATGTGTTTAAGAGTCATTTGGATGTGGTCCTTAGGGATATGGATTAAGGTAGATCTTGTAGAGTAGGGTTCTAGGTTGTACTTGGTGATCCTGAGGGTCTTTTCTGACCTGTATGTTTCTGTGATTCAGTGAATGCAGGTTATTAGAATAATAAATATGTTTTAGAACAATGGCTGCTGCTAATTAACTTCATGTTTAGAAGATGAGGCAACATCCTCTGCCAATATGCTTTGCTTAGGTGCCTCAGTGCCATGTGTCACAAAATCTTGGTGAGGTTTTGCAGAAGTGTTTTTTGCTGGTAGGTAG
This sequence comes from Pogoniulus pusillus, assembly GCF_015220805.1. Taxonomy (NCBI): domain Eukaryota; kingdom Metazoa; phylum Chordata; class Aves; order Piciformes; family Lybiidae; genus Pogoniulus; species Pogoniulus pusillus. The sequence goes on from NC_087309.1 coordinate 109,717,253, forward strand.
GTCTGTAGGTACAGCAGGTGTAGTGAGTATAAACGAAGAGTGGGAGGGACTACCCTGTAGTCTTCTTGGAACTGCTTTGAAGATCTACTAATTCTGCAAATCCATGTCAATATTTGAAATAATAAATTACCTTCTCTGATGCTTGTTTCTGTTGCACTGTATGTGATAGGATGTAACTCATGAGTTCCTTCTGTGACAAACTTGTTGCTGGAGATGAGTTTCACTTTTAAGCCCAGGGGGATGTCATGTTACTTTTTTAGCAATTCTGTCTGTATTTATATTTTGAATTATTTAAATGTTACCAAGCTGTAAATTTCTCCTACCTTTTTGATTAAAACAGAAGTAGAATCTGTTTTATTGCTTTAAAGATTAGAGTATAGCTTTGTATAGAAGCATGCAGATGTGTTTTTCAAAATGACCTTTCAATGAAAATTTCTTTTATTTTAATTCTTAGGCCATCTTTTGCCCAATACTGCCTGGGCATGATTTAAAAAAATGCAGGCTCTGGGACTCTAGAGTTTGAAAGGAAATAATTTGTGTATTATCAAAAATTCATGTAGCTATTTTAGCTTGCATATCTTCTCAGGTTTCGTTCTTTTTGTGTTACAGTGTATTAATTCAGAATTCTGCTCCTTTATTGTTAGAATTCAAACCTCTTAGCAACAGGTATTCTTGGGTGTTTCACATAAACTGAAAGGAATCCTGTGCTGTAAATGTTAAATGCCAGTAGAGGTAGGAAGGCTGAAGCCTTATGCCAGCACTGAATGTCAAAGCTTTCAGTGTACTGCAGTGAGGACACTTGTTCTAAATACTGCTCTCTTTTAAAAATGCCTGTCTTCAGAACTAAAGAATGTCTAAGAAGCATATTTTGTTTCTTGCAACTTGGATATTTCCGTTTTGGAAGTCCTCAATAAATGTATCTCTTGGTTTAATACATTTTATTTGTGTGCCTTGTAGGGGTAGACAGGTTGCTTTGTGCTTCTTAAGTCTGTGTGAGGAATGCAGATTGCAAATTGGAAGAAGGTTCTCAGTGAAGTATTGAGGCAGTACTTCAACAAAAGGAGTAAGATTCCAAGGGCAACTTCTGCATTGCTTGGTTATTATGCAGCTGTGTTTTCTTTAAATCAGAATAAAAAAACAAGCTCTAGAAGTTTCATTTGGTTAATTTCAGAGCATTTGTCCCACAAGTAGGAGAAGATAAAGCTCCAGGGAGACCTTACAGTGGCCTTACAGTACCTGAAGGTGGCCTACAGGATAGCAGGAGAGGGGCCACTTAGAGGTCTCTGCTGATAGGACAAAGGGCAGTGGTTTGTTGTATTTTTTAATAAAGCATGGTGTGTTTACATTGGACATTAGGAAGAAGTTGTTTACTGTGAGAGTAGTGAGACACTGGAACAGGTTGTCCAGAGAAGCTGTGGATGCCTTATATCCCTGGAAGCATTTAAGACCAGGCTGGGTGAGACTTTGGGGAAGATGGTCTAGTTGAACATGTGTCTGCCTATGGCTGTGTTTTGGAACTAGAGGATTTTTAAGGTGCTTTCCAACTCAAGCCATTTTGTGATGACTTTCCTTAAGTAAGCAAAACTTCATTAGAAACACAGAAGAGAATGCTGGTAATATAGGTAAATGTGTGAACTGTAAGTTATCTTTTACTTTTGGCTCTAATAGTGTTTAATTCAACAATATGAAAACTGTTTTTAATAGAAGTAAACTTAAAGTTTTTGCTGATGGTTAGGAGAGTAAGAGGTGAGTTTTTCACTAAGGAGAAGGAAGTGGAGTTAGGAATCCTTCCATAGCAAAACTGATCATAGAATTGTCAGGGCTGCAAGAGACCTCAAAGATCAACTAGCTTCAACCACTCTGCCTTCACACTAGATCAGGCCACACCCAGCCTGGCCTCAAAAACCTCCAGGAACGGAGCTTCCATCAGCTCCCTGGGCAACATGTTTCAGGGTCTCACAATCCTAACGGTGAAGAACTTCTTCCTAACATCCAGTTTGAATCTACCCACTTCTAGCTTTGCACTGTTCCCCCTAGTCCTGTCGCTACTCAACCTCCTAAAAAGTTCCTCACCAGCTTTCTTGAGATACTGGAAGGCCACAATAAAGTCACCTCAGAGCCTTCTTTCCAGACTCTACAGCTCCAACTCTGTCTGTCTCCATAGGAGAGGAGCTCCAGCCCTCTGATCATCCCTGTGGCCCTTCTCTGGATGTGTTCTAGTATGTTCAGATCTTTCATGTAATAGGGGTTACAGAACTGGACACAGTTCTGTAGGTCAGGTCTCACCAGAGTGGAGTAGAGGAGCAGAATCCCCTCCCTTGCCCTGCTGGCCACACTTCCCTTGCTGCAGCCCAGGCTCTGGTTGTTCTCTGGGCTGCAAGTGCACACTGCTGGCTCATGTTGAGCTTCTTATCCACCAGCACCCCCAAGTTATTTTCTTCAAGGCTGCTCTCAAGTCAGTCTGTATAAGTGCCTGACATTGCCTCAACCCAGATGCAGGACACTGAACTTGGTCTTGTTGAACCTCATGAGGTTGACTTGAACCCGCCTGTCCAGGTCCCTCTGGATGGATCCCTTCCCTCCAGCTTGTCAGCTGTATCACACGGCTTGGTGTTAGCAGACTTGCTGAGAGTGCCTTAGTACCACTGTCCATGTCACCAATGAAGATGTTGAACAAGAGTAGTCCCATTACTGATCCTTGAGAGACTCCACTTGTCCTTGGCCTCCACCTGGACATGGACCCATTGACAGCCACTCTTTGAGTGCAGCCATCAAGCCATTCTTTATCCACTGATGCAGGCACTTAAGAGGAAGCTAGTGTCATGTTTCTTATTTTCTAAGTATGTGCATGGATCAGTGAGTTGTTTGCTGAAGGTCTGTCTGCAGCTGATTAAAAGGACTCTGTGTTACCTCCATCTCTCATCACTGTTCTGGCCAGTGCTATGTGCAGAAATTGTGGAGTGTGCTTAGCTACTTTGTGCCTAAAACTGTGATCAGAGTCTGGTTTGTGGTAAACAATTGATCACATGGATAATCCTGTGTGCCTGGGCTTGATTCAGCACAGGGAGAGTTAACATTGTTTACCTCCATGAAAATTATTGCAGACTGCAATACTGCAAGAAGATGGACTTTTTCAGGTGCAGTGAAGATTCAGTTGTCACCTTCATGTTTTTTGATTTATTCTTCCCACTTCATTGATACTTGGACTAGTACAGGAACCTGTATGAAAACACTGTAAACAAACCCATGTGATTTCTGGCTACATCTGTTCACTCTTGCACCATCAGGTTGGCAAACTTGTCTCTCAGTGTATGACCTAGTATTAATGATGAAGCAAGATGGTATCTAGAACAACGACAGTGCTATTTTCTTCAGTCCCCGCAAGAAACACTAGGAAGAACACTAACACACACACATACAGTGTGATGTGCAGCTGTAACAGGAACAAGTCCTAAAATAAAACAGAGTCTCACATGACAACTGGCTTTTATAACGCAAATCCAGTGAATTTATTTCTGAGGGGATCACAGGAGTTTCCTTACTGAGGAGCCATTGTGATTTTGTGCTTTCTGTTGAAGACAGTTTTTCAGGACAGTGGAGAAGGTCAAAGCAAATTTCTATTCTTCTGAAAAAGAATCCTAAACTGTTAGGATGCTTTATGATTTTAAGGATCTGGGTTGCATGTTACCCCCACAAAAAATGGAGAAATCACTAAATCTTACAAGATAGGGTGCTAGAAGAATCATAGAATCAACCAGGTTGGAAGAGACCTCCATGATCATCCAGTCCAACCTAGCACCCAGCCCTGTCCAGTCAACTAGTCCATGGCACTAAGTGCCTCATCCAGTCTTTTTTGGAACACCACCAGGGATGGCAACTCTACCTCCCTTGGCAGCCCATTCCAATGCCAATCACTCTCTCTGCAAAAAACTTCCTAATATCCAGCCTATACCTCCCCTGGCACAACTTGAGACTGTGTCCCCTTGTTCTGTTGCTGGTTGCCTGGGAGAAGAGACCAATCCCACCTGGCTACAACCTCCCTTCATGTAGCTGTAGAGGGCAGTAAGGTCTGCCCTGAGCCTCCTCTTCTCCAGGCTAAACATCTCCAGCTCACTCAGCCTCTCCTCACAGGGCTGTGCTCCAGGCCTCTCACCAGCTTTGTTGCCCTTCTCTGGGCACGTTCCAGCACCTCAACATCTCTCTTGAATTGAGTGGCCCAGAACTGGACACAGCACTCAAGGTGTGGCCTGACCAATACTGAGTACAGGGGAAGAATAACCTCCCTTGTCCTGCTGGCCACACTCTTCCTGATCCAGGCTAGGTTGCCATTGGCTCTCCTGGGCAAGAGTTGGTTAATATTCAAGTAACATTTCCTCCAAGCTCTTAAAGAGTAGCAAGTCAAGTAAGAGATCAAGAGCAAGGCTTTTAACACTAACACACAGCAACCTCATAGCCAAACTTAAGAAGTGTGTATTGGATGGTTGGACAGAGAGATTGAGAACTGCCTGAACAACAGAGCTCTCAGAGGGTTGTATCAGTGGGACAGTGTCTAGGTGGAGGTCTGTGGGTGGTGGTGGGGACCAGTTCTGGATCCAGTCCAGTTCAGCATACTCATTAGTGATCTTAACAAAATGCACAGCCACTCAGTAGGTTTATTGATGATACAAAACTGTGAGTAGCAACTGAGAAGAAACCAGAAGGCCATGCTGCTGTTAAGTGTGACCTGGAGAGCTGGGTGGGGAGGAATCTAATGAAGTTCAAGAAGGGCAAGTGTTGAGTACTGAATCTAGGAAGAACAACCTCATATATCAGTACAAGCTGGGAGCTGATCTGCTGGAAAGAAGCTTTGGGAAAAGGATCATAGAATCAGCCAGGTTGGAAGAGACCTCCAAGATCATCCAGTCCAACCTATCACCCTGCCCTATCCAATCAACCAGACCATGGCACTAAGTGCCTCATCCAGGCTTTTCTTGAAGACCCCCAGGGACGGTGCCTCCACCACCTCCCTGGGCAGCCCATTCCAATGGGAAATCACTCTCTCTGTGAAGAACTTCTTCCTAACATCCAGCCTATACCTACCCTGGCACAACTTGAGACTGTGTCCCCTTGTTCTGTTGCTGGTTACCTGGGAGAAGAGGCCACCCCCCACCTGGCTACAATGCCCTTTCAGGTAGTTGTAGACAGTAATAAGATCACTCCTGAGCCTCCTCTTCTCCAGGCTAAACAGGCCCAGCTCCCTCAACCTCTCCTCATAGGATTTGTGCTCCAGGCCCCTCACCAGCTTGGAGTTGTGGATTGCAGGCTGACCAGGAGACAGCAGCATGCCCTTGTGGCCCAGTGCATCCCTTGTGGATTTACTAATGGCTGATTCAACTTCTGACAGGTGCATTTTTAGTTTTTAGGTTTTTTTTCCAGACAAAGGTGTGTTTATTTGGCATGTGCATATGTTTACTGTGTATTAACAGAAAGATGTAGAAGGAGGGATGAGTAGAATTTGCAAGAGTGTAATCAAAATACTGTGAAGAAAATTTGACTTTTTTGGTGGCTTGTTTCATGTTCTCAAAGCAAGGACCAGAATACAGGATTTGACAGTTTCCCCTTTGTGACAGAATAGTGTGGAAATTCTTGATATCTGCATTGAGTTAGCAATATATCTTAGGAAAAAAATAGTTTTACCTGCATGCATAGATGGTTACCATTCTCCTCAGGTTGGTTGTGAACCTGTGGCCTTTGCCCAGCTGGAAGAATCACCTGAAAATGTTAAGGGATTTTTTTCCTTCTTTTTTGATACTAGATGCAGAAATTACTTGTTTGTACAAATCTTGCATTCTTTCCTTGCATAGTTTGAGATTTCATCTTGAGGTTGGGGACCTTCAGTGTTAGCAACTGCTCTTCATCAGTGCAGAAGTGCTTACGTTCAGCTTACCTAAAATCTGCAGCCAGCTTGTAACAGATAATTGTATTTCTTTTTCACTCCCAGTCTTCTGTGTATTTGAAACATTTCAAAAGCTACTTAGTGTGAATCAGTGGTTCAGCTGTGACATAAATATTGGCATAGAGTATCACTGAGGACACACAAGTTTTAAAATGAAATTTTGAGGTACCTTCCTGTGGTGGATTGGGTGTTCCCCACCCCCCGCACACTTGGGAAATCACTCAGACTAGACTCAGCTGGCTCTGGAAATATGAATGAAGCTTTATATTTACAGCTTGGCACAATATACAAGCAGATATTTACAGTACATACAGTTACATACAGAAATATACAAGGTAAAAGGTGATACAGAAGCACAACTCCACTCCCAGAAACCTGAGTCCCCAGAAGAGCCTCCCAGCTGCCCTTCCACCTTCTCCCGCTCCCCTACCTTACCGCAGACATTGTCTTGTGCCCCAAGGACGAATGGAGGTTTGGCCAGGGGTGTTAGGAAGCAGATGGATTAATCAGAGAGACTGAGGGTAAGAGAGAAAATGCAGCCCACAGCCTGGACAAAGAACAACTCTCTTATCTATGTTTGGATTCTTGTTCTTACTCATCTCAGCAAGCCTATGAGTGAAGTAGACATCACCATTGTTTTACTTCCACAGCCTGTGATCTCATCCTTCTTACCTAAACATTTTAGCTAGCTTCAAACTAGCACACTTCCAGAGTTCAGGTTGTGCAAACTCACCTTTTGCTTGAAAAATGTCATAGGTGACCCTGATAAGAAGGGTGCAGGAAAAGTGAAGGTTTGGCAGTAACCACAGCGTCATGAGAGTCTTTGCTCCTACTCAGTGTTAGAAAACTGTGTTGTTTGCTAATGAAAATTAAATGTAATAGACTACATGATCTTGGAGGTGTCTTCCAACCTGGCTGATTCTATTCTATGTTTTTTTTTCATCAGTAGTTGAACACTCCTTGAACATGGCCTTTACAGAAGATTAACATAGCTATTTGTATTAAACACAAAGCTAATTCAGCAGTGTTTATATTGAAGTACATTTGGAAATAGGTTTACACAAACAAAACAAAGTGATGCTACTGCTATGAAGTAACCTCTGTTTAAACACTTTCTGTTACAGATTTGTACTATGGTGGAGAAGCTTTCTCTGTAGAGCAGCCACAGTCTTTCACTTGTCCTTATTGTGGGAAAATGGGTTATACGGAAACATCTCTTCAAGAACATGTTACTTCTGAGCATGCAGAAACATCAACAGAAGTGGTAAGAAGCTTCAGAATTGGCTTCCACTTGAGGTGGAAATATATAAGAAGAATCTCTCTTCTGGAAAATTTTGTATTCTCCTGTTCTTCTTTGAAGGATTCCTTCATTTAAGGGCTTTTAAAAGGGTACAATTACATTTCAGGGTGATGTCAAAACTCTGTCTTTGAGGGGTATTGTAGTAGAATGAGCTTGCTTACTATTTCACATTTGCTGTGTGTCCTGGTGTAAAGGCTGGCACGTGTAGGAGTTTGTTACCTTCTAAGACAAAGTTTAGAATGTTCTTGTGTTTGTTGAGTGCTTTTGACATTTTGTAATTATCCTGCTCATAACTTGTAGCTGGGCCAGTCTTTTGTAACTGCTAGAGACAAAGACACATAGACAGTGTATTTCTCAAACAGCTTTTGTAGTGAACCTGATAATATTTATGCAATGGAAGCTGCCATTTTTTTTAGGATGGTGCTGTTAAAACAGGGGCTTTTTCTTCCCTCTCTAAGCACGAAGACAGTTGACAAGGTTAAAAATAGGCTTTGTTGAAATATTTCTGTTGAAATTTGTTTGTCTGAGGGGTTATCACCCGCTTCCCCAATTGTTTGTAGAAGTAAGAGAAAGTAGGTTAGCACATCAGATTAACTGACTCCTAGAAAAATCGGAGTGCTTGAAAATAGGTTACTCATCACTTAATACATTACGAAGAAACTACTTCTAAAGTCTGGTGGCTCTTGTTTTCTTTTGATATTCTACTTTTCTTAACTTACATGGAATCCTGTGGGACAAAAGACACCTTTTTTTTCTGTCCAAACCTACTGAGTATCTTGTACAAAGAAGTGATATGAGAGGCAGCTTGTCCACTTTTCTGAGACCAAAAGGTGTTCTGATATTTCTTAAAGGTATGAAGTGTCTAAACTGTAGGATTGTGATCTGTGCTTTGGGATCATGATTTAACTTCCTGACATACTGCAGTTTCTGTCGTTTCTTTGATAGGAAAAACATTAGCATCAGCCACGTTTAGCATGACTTCTTTGGCGGCTTAGTGTTGCAATTCTGATTTACACCACTTGATGTCAGTGATATGTTCCTGACATGGAATGTTAAGATTCTAGGTGTTTTGATTTGGCACATCCTTGTTTGCAGCTGTGACTTGTAGCACTCGGTACATAAAGACTAAATCTGTGATTCTGGATAACCTGCTCTTGCACTGACTCCTGCATAAAGTTCTAGCTATTATATATGATTTTTTTCCTTTCTCTGAGTCAGTCTGCAACATAGTTGTATCTTTGCTCCAAGCAATGATGAAGGATCTAGTCCTGGAATATAATTGTGCTAAGTTTTGAATTTAACTTTTGTGGTAAATGTTTTGTGCATGCACACAAAACCACTCTAGGACTAATGTTTTAGTGTAGGTAGTGAAAGGCTACATACTAAAGAGGAAAACTGTGAATTCTGAGTATTTGTGGTCTTAAACTTTCAAGCAGTTAGTTCAGTTTGAATACGGGTGCTGGAGGAAAACTGATATTGTCGCCATCACTGAAACGTGGTGGGATAGCTCACATGATTGGAGTGCTGTAATCAATGGCTACAGACTCTTCAGGAGAGACAGGCAAGGGAGAAAGGGCGGGGGAGTGGCTCTGTATATTAGGGATGCTCTGGATGTCGTGGAGGTAGAAATCAAAGATGTTCATGTTGAGTCATTATGAGTGAGACTTAAGGCGAAGGCCAACAAGGCTGATATCCTGGTTGGAGTCTGTTACAGACCACCCAACCAGGAAGAAGAGGTTGATTTATTACTCTTTAAGCAACTGGAGGCTGCCTCAAGATCACCTGCCCTTGTTCTGGTGGGTGACTTTAACCTGCCAGACATCTGCTGGGACTTAAACACTGCAGAGAAGAAGCAGTCTAGAAGGTTTCTGCAATGTGTGGAAGACAACTTCCTATCCCAGCTGTTACGTGAGCCTACCAGGGGGGCAGCCCTGCTTGACCTGCTGCTCACAAATAGAGAGGGGCTGGTAGGGGATGTGGTGGTTGGAGGCTGCCTGGGGTCCAGTGACCATGAAATTATAGAGTTTTCAATCCATGGAGAAACCAGGAGGGGATCAACAGAACCTCCACGCTGGACTTCCGAAGGGCAGACTTCAGCCTATTTAAGGAACTAACTCAGAAAGTTCCTTGGGAAATAGCCCTTAGAAACAAAGGGGTCCAGGAAGGTTGGACCTGCTTCAGGAAAGAACTCCTGAAGGCACAGGAGCAGGCAGTGCCACTGAGCCGGAAGATGAGCCGACGAGGGAGGCAGCCAGGCTGGATGGGCAGGGAGCTGCTGAAGGAATTAAAGATTAAAAAGAGAGTGTATCACCTTTGGAAAAGAGGGGAGGTGTCCCAGGAGAAGTTCAAGGAGGTTGCTAGGTCTTGTAGAGGAAAAATTAGAGAGGCAAAAGCCCACTTGGAGCTCAGGCTGGCCACGGCTGCCAAGGAAAATAAAAAGTGTTTCTTTAAGTATATGAATGGCAAGAGAAGGGCCAAGGACAACCTCCAGTCCTTACTAGATAGAGATGGGAACATAGTGACAAAGGATGAGGAAAAGGCAGAGGTGCTTAACACCTTCTTTGCCTCAATCTTCACTAGTGGGACAGGTTGTCTCCAGGACAGCTGGACTCCTGAAGTGGTGGATGGAGTCAGGGACCAGTACAGTCCCCCTCTAATCCATGAGGAAGCAGTAAGGGATCTGCTAAATCACTTGGATCCTCACAAGTCCATGGGACCGGATGGGATCCACCCTAGGGTGCTGAGAGAGCTGGCAGCTGAGCTGGCCAAGCCACTCTCCATCATTTATCAGCAGTCCTGGCTCACTGGAGAGGTCCCTGAAGACTGGAGGATGGCCAATGTGATTCCCATACACAAGAAGGGTCGTAAGGAGGAGCCAGAAAACTACAGACCTGTGAGCCTGACCTCAGTGCCAGGCAAGGTCATGGAACAGGTCATCTTGGGTGCCATCACAAAGCACCTACAGGATGGCCAAGGGATCAGGCCCAGCCAGCATGGGTTTAGGAAGGGCAGGTCCTGCCTCACCAACCTGATCTCCTTTTATGATCAGGTTACCCACCTGGTGAATGTGGGGAAGGCTGTGGATGTAGTCTACTTGGACTTCAGCAAAGCCTTTGACACTGTCTGCCACAAGAAGCTCCTGGCCAAGCTGGCAGCTCATGGTTTGGACAGATTCACTCTGTGCTGGATCAAGAACTGGCTGGATGGCAGAGCTCAGAGAGTGGTGGTGAATGGTGCCATATCCAGTTGGCGGCCAAGGATCAGTGCTGGGCCCAGTCCTGTTCAATATCTTTATTGATGATCTGGACGAGGGCATTGAGTCCAGCATCAGTAAGTTTGCAGATGACACCAAGCTAGGAGCAGGTGTTGATCTGTTGGAAGGTAGGAGAGCCCTGCAGAGGGACCTGGCCAGGCTGGATGGGTGGGCAGAGGCCAATGGGATGAGATTGAACAAGGCCAAGTGCAGGGTTCTGCACTTCGGCCACAATAACCCCAAGCAGCGCTATAGGCTGGGGACTGAGTGGCTGGAGAGCAGCCAGGAGGAAAGGGACCTGGGGGTACTGATAGATAGTAAGCTGAAGATGAGGCAGCAGTGTGCCCAGGTGGCCAAGAGAGCCAATGGCATCCTGGCCTGTATCAGGAACAGTGTGGCTAGTAGGACAAGGGAGGTTATTCTTCCCCTGTACTCAGCACTGGTCAGGTCACACCTTGAGTGCTGTGTCCAGTTCTGGGCCCCTCAATTCAAGAGAGATGTTGAGGTGCTGGAACATGTCCAGAGAAGGGCAACGAAGCTGGTGAGGGGCCTGGAACACAAATCCTCTGAGGAGAGGTTGAGGGAGCTGGGGTTGTTTAGCCTGGAGAAGAGGAGGCTCAGGGGTGATCTTATTACTGTCTACAACTACCTGAAGGGGCATTGTAGCCAGGTGGGGGGTGGCCTCTTCTCCCAGGTAACCAGCAATAGAACAAGGGGACACAGTCTCAAGTTGTGCCAGAGTAGGTATAGGCTGGATGTTAGGAAGAAGTTCTTCACAGAGAGAGTGATTTCCCATTGGAATGGGCTGCCCAGGGAGGTGGTGGAGGCACCGTCCCTGGGGGTCTTCAAGAAAAGCCTGGATGAGGCACTCAGTGCCATGGTCTAGTTGACTGGCTAGGGCTGGGTGATAGGTTGGAGTGGATGATCTTGGAGGTCTCTTCCAACCTGGTTGATTCTATGGTTCTATGAATGGAATAACTTTTAATTTGCAGTTGTCGCTCCCTATTTTACAAAAAAAATGTTGTCCGTTAGATTTTGCCATTTTTGTGTTCAGGGTGGTGCAGAAAGTTCACATTCTACAATTTGTTGTTTCTTTTCCCTCAAAATATTTGGCTTTGAGTGCTGGATTCACCCAGCCCAGTGCCACAGGCTGCACCTACCACAGATGGGAGGGAAAACAGTACCTAAAAACAAAACCCCTGGGTTGAAATAAGGAGTTTAATGAGATGGTACAATTTGCAGCTACCTAAGCTTGTGTTGCAGAAAAGCAAAGCAAAAGCTGCAGCAGAAGCAGCTGATAAAATGCTGGCCCACAGATAGCCCAGTAGAAAAGGCCAACACTTGAAAAACAAATTGGAAGCAACAACCAAAACCAGGAAGCCTCTCATGTTACAATCTGAACCTCAAGCCCCATGATACTTTGCTCCAACCAGCACTGTCATTTTGAAGCTGGCATGACAGCGGCATGATCTTGAAGATTCAGCAGCAGATTCAGCTGGCCAAACCCATGACTGTGTATATGCCAGTGTTAGGTACTAGCAGGCAAGAATCACTGACTGAGATTGGCAGGGACTGCTGATGATCATGTTGTCCATCCTCCAGCTCAAGCAAAGCCACCTACAGCTTGGTTACTCAGAGCTATGTCTAGATGGGGTTATCTCTGAATATAGAGGGTCCACAGTCTCTCTGGATTGTCTGTGCCAGTACTCAGTTGCCTTCACAGTGAGGAAAGAGTTTATGATGTTCATGAGGAACCTCCTGTGTTTGAATTTTTGTCCACAGCCTCTGGTTGTCTTACTGGGTATCACTGGTACATCCTGGCTGTGTCTTCCTTTCACCTTTCTTTCAAGATCCTCCCCTGAACCTTCCCTTTTTCAGGCTGAACAGTCCCAGCTTGCTAAGCCTATTTCTTGTGGAAGAGTTGCTCCAGTCCTGTAATAATCTTTGTTGCACTTTGCTGGACTTCTCCAGTATCTGCACATTTTTCATGTGTGCAGAGAATACAAATGGGCACAGCACTGGAAGCGTGGCCTCACCAGTGCTGAGGAGAGGGGAAGGATCACCACCCTTGACCTGCTGGCAATGTTCTTCACAATGCAGCTCATGACATTATTAGCTTTCTTTGATGCAGGGTCACATTGTGGCAAGTCCTTCTCTGCAAAGATATTTTCCAGGTGAGTGACCTCTAGTGTGTGCTGGTGTCTGGGATTGCTTCTCTCAGGGTGCAGGACTTTGCGCTTTACCCTGTTGAACTTCACAAGGTTTCTGTTGACCCATTTCTCCAGCTGTTTAGTTTTTTCCCTGTCTTTTCTTTAGTGTTCCTTCTGAGTGGCAGTGTGGTGCTCTTGCACATCAGCCTTTCCTTCCAGTTTTGTCATAGAATCACAGAATTAACCAGATTGGAAAAGACCTCTAAAATCACTGAGTCCATGCTATCACCTAACCCTTCTAGTTCACTAAACCATGGCACTAAGTGCCCCATCCAGCCTTCTCTTAATTCCAGGGATGGGGACTCCACTCCAAGCAGCCCATTCCAATGCCAATCACTCTTGCTGTTAAGAACTTCTTCCTAACCTCCAGCCTAAACACAGCTTGAGGCTGTGTCCTCTTGTTCTGCTCTATCCCTGGAAGTGTTTATGGCCAGGCTGGATGAGAGTCTGGCCAGCCTGATCTAGGGTAGTGTGTACCTGCCTGTGGCAGGGGGATTTGAACTAATGATCCTTGTGGTCCCTTCCAACACTGACTGATTCTGTGGTTGCCTGGGTGCAGAGACCAGCCCCACCTGGCTACAGTCTCCTTTCAGGTAGCTGTAGACAGCAATGAGGTCTGCCCTGAGTTGCCTCTTGTCTAGGCTGCACCCCCCCAGCTCCCTCAGCCTCTCCTCACAGGGCTGTGCTCTAGCTCCCTCACCAGCCTTGGTGCCCTTCTCTTGGCACATTCTGGCACCTCAACATCTCTCTTGACTTGAGCCCAGAACTGGACACTGGACTCAAGGTGTGGCTTGACCAGTGCTGAGTACAGGGACAGAATAACCTACCTTGTCCTACTGGCCACAATCTTCCTGATGCAGGCCAGGATGCCATGTGCCTTCTTGGCCACCTGGGATACACTGCTGGCTTAAGTTCAGCTGCCAGCCTGTGACTCCAGGTCTCTGTCTGCCTGGCTGCTCTCCAGCCACACTGTCTTCAACCTGTACTGCTACATAAGGTTGCTGGGGCCAAAGTGCAGAACTTGGCACTTAGCCTTGTTAAAATTCCTGACATTGGACTGTGCCCATCTATCCAACCTTTCCGGGTCCCTCTGCAGAGCCCTACCCTTCAGCAGATCCACACATGCTCCCTGCTTGGTGTCATCTGCAAACTTACTGATGCTGGAATCAATCCACTCATCTGTATCATCAATAAAGATATTGAACAGGACTGGGCCCAGCACTGCTCCCTGGGGCACACCACTAGTGACAGCTGCCAACTGGATGTGGCACCATTCACCACCACTCTGGGCCCTGCCATCCAGCCAGTTCTTAATGCAGCGCAGAGTGCCCCTGTCCTAAGCCATGGGCTGCCAGCTTGGCCAGGAGTTTGCTATGGCAGACAGTGTCAAAGGCCTTGCTGAAGTCCAAGTAGACTACATCAACAAATCAGCAAGCTTCCCACTTACCACCCTCTGAGCCTACCCATTGTGCCAGTTGTCACCCCATGTCACTGTGTGCTTATGTAGCCTCTGCATCAACAGCTGCTGTGAGGGTCCTGTGGGAGGCTTCCTGAACTCTTGGTAGACAACACACACTGCTCTCTAGTCTTCATCACAGAAGCCTAGTAGATGTTTATGAAGTTGGTCAAGCATGACGTCCTTTTGGTGAAGTCATATAGGCTACTGTTGGTGATTTCCTTGTCTTTAACATGCCTGGAAATAGTGTCAGGGATTAGCTGCTCCATCACCATCCTAGGGATTGAGCTGAGCTGACCAGTTGGTAGTTTCCCAGATCTTCCCCACCCTTCTTTGACAGGAGTGACATTTGCTTTGCTTCATTCCTGAGGCACCTCTCCCATTCACGTTGATTGATCAAAGGTGATCAAGAGCAGCCTCACTATCACTTCTGCCAGCTTTCTTAGCACATATGGGTTCATCCCATTTTAGCCCATGGACTTAATGTCTAGTTCACTGAAGTATTTTCTAATCTTCTACCAGGGCAGTGTCTTCCTTACACCAGACTTCTCCCCTGAACTCTGGGGCCTAGAATTCCCAAAGGCTGATCTTGCTGGTAATGACTTCAACCTTGTGTGTTCTGTGTAACAAGGCCCCCTGTCTTCTGACTAATGGACTCACACGTTTCCTTTTTTTCCTCCTCTTTTTGTTGCCTTGGTACTTCTAGAAGGCCTTTTATTTGCCTCTGACATTTGCAGGATGCAGTTCTGTTTGGAGTTTGGCTTTCTGTATTTTGTCCTGGGATACTCAGACAATGTTTCTATATTCCTCCAGGGTTACCTTGGGAGAGTAACCTTTCTGTGCTTCATTTCTGTGTTTGCAGTTGCTCAGGAGAATCTTGTTCATCCATACAGGCTTCCTGGTTTTTTTTGCCTAATTTCAGATTACACAGAGTCACAGTGTGTTAAGGGTCGGAAGAGACCTCTGGAGATCATCTAGTCAAGCTCCTCCACCAGAGCAGTTTCACCAAGAGCAGGTTGCACAGGTTGGAACCCAGGCAGGCTTTGAATGAATCCAGAGGGGGATATTCCTCCAGCCCTCTGGGCAGCCTGTTACAGTACACCACCACCCTCAAGAGAAAGAACTTCTTAGATGGAACTTTATTTATTTGAATTTGTGTTCTTTACCTCTTGTCCTGCCACTGAGCACTGAGTTGAAAAATGACTGACCCCATGCTCCTCATGCCCATACTTTCATTGTTTGTAAGCACTGATTAAAATCTTCCCTCAGCCTTCTCCTCTCTAGGCTAAAAAGCCCCAAGTCTCTCAGCCTTTCCTCGTATGAAAGTTATTCTAGTTCTCTAGTTGTCTTTGTAGCCCTCTTGTGTACCCTCACAAGCAATTCCTGACCTTAACCTAGGAAGTCCAGAATTGGAAACAGTACTCCAGATAAAGCCTCACCAGAGCAGAGAGGGAGAAGAACCAGCCTTGATCTGCTGGCCACACAATTCTTGGTGCATCCCAGGATACCTTTGGCCACAAGAGCACATTTCTGATTTATGGCCATCCTTTTGTTCACCAGGTCTTCTTCCACAGAGCTGCTTTCCACCAGGTCAGCCCCCAGCTTGTACTGATACATGAGGTTATATTAATTGAAATGGAGCATTCTTGCACTTGTGATAATCCTTGAATATTAAAAAGCTTTCCTGGGGCTTCTTTACACTCCAGGGCCTTAGCATCTCCAAGCACATATTTGAAAAGGCCAAACAGCTCTTCTGAATTTTAGGGCTGTGAGCTTGTTCTTTGTCTTCCTCCATGCCCTCAGGATCCAGAACTTCACCATGTCAATGTCAGGGCAGCCTTTGACCTTCACATCCCAAATGAGCCCCTACTTGTTGGTGAGTATGCAGCTCAGCAGAGCACCTGTCCTCACTGGCTCATTGGTCACTTGGAAAAGGTAGCACACTAGAAACTTCTTGGATTGCTGTCATGCAGTGTTGTCCCTTCAGGAGGTAGCAGGGTAGTTGAAGTCCCCCATGAAGACCAGGACCTCTAAGGTTCCACACAAAGAAGAACAAATGAAGTGGTTTTAGTGAGTGCTGCAAACTCAGTAATCATCAGCACTTTTTCCTCTGCAACTGCAGAGGAATCTATTTGTCATTATGATGATTGTTACTGTTGATTGTGTTTCAGGTCACTTGGCTGTTGCAAATAAAATGCAGCATTCAATTAGAAATCTACTGGTGGTGTAGATTCAAAGTTCTTAGGCATCTTCACCAACTGTCATCTTTGAATTTCATTTCAAATCAAAGATGACAAATTTTCTGTAGCAACTTTCTTACCAAGGCACTAGCTAGGTTCCTTTTATGTGAACAGTAGGAATTAGGTTCACAGGATCACAGATCACAGGATGTCAGGGGTTGGAAAGGACCCAAAGAGATTGAGTCCAACCACCCTGCCAGAGAAGCCTGGCTCAGGTCACACAGGAACACATCCAGACAGGCCTTCAAAGGCTCCAGAGAAGGAGGCTCCACAGCCTCTCTGGGGAGCCTCTTCCAGTACTCTGTGACCCTTACAGTCAAGAAGTTCCCCCTTATGTTGAGCTGGAACCTCTTGTGCTGCAGCTTCCATCCATTGCTCCTTGTCCTATCCCAGGGAGCAAGTGAGCAGAGCCTGTTCCCCCCTCCTGACCCCTAGACCTCAGATATTTATAAATATTTATTAAATCCCCTCTCAGTCTTCTCTTCTCCAGCCTAAACAGCCCCAGGTCCCTCAGCCTCTCCTCATCAGGCAGTGCTCCAGTCCCCTAATCATCCTCATAGCCTTCTGCTGGACCTTGTTCAGCAGATCTCTGTCCCTCTTAAACCAGGGAGCCCAAAACTGAAGGCAGTACTCAAGATGAGGTCTCAGCAGAGCAGAATAGAGGAGGGGAGGAGAACCTCCCTGCGTCTGCTGGACATGCTCTTTTTAATACAGCCCAGGATCCCATTGGCCTTCTTGGCCACAAGGCTAAATTGCAGACCCTTAGATAACTTGTTATCCATCATCGCTGTCAGGTTCCTCTCCACAGAGCTGCTCTCCAGGTTGCTATATTGCTGATGAAATTGAGGACAATGTTCCTTGGCAGCAAGAAAGACTCTGTGCGGGGTTAGGAACTGGCTGGAGGGCCGGACCCAGAGAGCGGTGGTGAATGGTGCCACATCCAGCTGGCAGCTGTCACTAGTGGTGTCCCTCAGGGATCTCTGCTGGGCCCCATCCTCTTTAACATCTTCATAGATGATCTGGATGAGGGCATGCAGTCAGTCATCAGCAAGTTTGCAGATGACACTAAGCTGGGGGCAGATGTGGCTGGGTTGGAGGGCAGAAGGGCTCTGCAGCGGGACCTTGACCGCCTGGACAGATGGGCAGAGTCCAATGGGATGGCATTCAATAGCTCCAAGTGCAGGGTGCTGCACTTTGGCTACAACAACCCCATGGAGAGATACAGGCTGGGGTCAGAGTGGCTGGAGAGCAGCCAGACAGAGAGGGATCTAGGGGTACTGATTGATACCCACCTGAACATGAGCCAGCAGTGTGCCCAGGTGGCCAAGAGAGCCAGTGGCATCCTGGCCTGCATCAGGAATGGTGTGGTCAGCAGGAGCAGGGAGGTCATTCTGCCCCTGTACTCTGCACTGGTTAGACCACACCTTGAGTACTGTGTTCAGTTCTGGGCCCCCCAGTTTAGGAGGGACATTGAGATGCTTGAGCGTGTCCAGAGAAGGGCAACGAGGCTGGTGAGAGGCCTTGAGCACAGCCCTACGAGGAGAGGCTGAGGGAGCTGGGATTGGTTAGCCTGGAGAAGAGGAGGCTCAGGGGTGACCTTATTGCTGTCTACAACTACCTGAGGGGTGGTTGTGGCCAGGGGGAGGTTGCTCTCTTCTCTCAGGTGGCCAGCACCAGAACGAGAGGACACAGCCTCAGGCTGCGCCAGGGGAAATTTAGGCTTGAGGTGAGGAGAAAGTTCTTCACTGAGAGAGTCATTGGACACTGGAATGGGCTGCCTGGGGAGGTGGTGGAGTCGCCGTCCCTGGGGCTGTTCAAGGCAGGATTGGATGTGGCACTTGGTGCCATGGTCTGGCCTTGAGCTCTGTGGTAAAGGGTTGGACTTGATGATCTGTGAGGCCTCTTCCAACCCTGATGATACTGTGATACTGTGATAAATGAAATAAACAGGAGCTGTTCAGGCTGTCTCAGATTGCCTTAGTCTTGAAGACTACCGTGTCTCTCTTTGAGGTTACCAAATTACCTTTAGATAGGGAGGCAGTCATTCTGTAAGCACTCTTCAGAAACTGGTAGGTGAATGTGGTTGACTTAAGACTTTCCAGACGTCTTTTAGACATCATTCAGGGTAACAGTGATATTATTTCACTACTGTTTTAAAATAAAAGTTGTAATAGCACCAGGAAAAGCACCAGGCAATGCTTTCCTTTCATCTGCAGCATCTATTTCTGCTTGTTATGTTAACAATGATTTTGAGCTGTGCCGTGCTTAATCAGTGATGCTGCAGTCTTTGTTCTGATTTTGCCAGATCTTATGCTTGACTGAATTTCTGTTCAATAATCCTTTAGTAACTTTTTCCAGTTGGAAGTTTCATTCATATTTAGGATGCTTAAATTGCCTCCTCCCCATTGTTCTTCTTGTAGCTGATCGTAGAATGGTTTAGGTTGGAAAGGACCTCAAGGATCATCCAGTCCCAACCCCCTACTCATAGGCAAGGACACCTCCCACTAGAACAGGTTGCTGAAGACCTCATCCAGCTTGGCCTTGAACACCTCCAGGGAGCATCCACAACTTCCCTGGGCAACCTGTGCCAGTGTCTCACCACCCTCACTGTAAAGAACTTCTTCTTAACATCCAGTTTGTCTCCTCTCTGCCAGTCTAAACCCATTACTCCTCATCCTGTCATTACAAGACCTTCTAAGTAGTCCTTCCCCAGCCTTCCTGTAGGTCCTCTTCAGATTCTGGAAGGCCACTCCAAGGTCTCCTGGAAGCCTTCTCTTCTCCAGGCTGAAGAGCCCTAGTTCTTGTAGCCTGTCGTCATCGCAGAGGTGCTCCAGCCCTCTGATCATCTTCATGACCCTCCCCTGGACTCACTCCAACAGTTCAATGTCTTTCTTGTGTTGGGGTCTCCACAGCTGCACACAGTACTCTAGGTGAGGGTCTCAGGAGAGCAGAGTAAAGGAGCAGAATCCTCTCCCTTGCCCTGCTGGCCACACTGCTCTTGCTGCAGCCCAGCACATCGTTTTTCCTGAGAACTCTCTCTCTTCATGTATAGGCAGTTTGTAATGCTTTTGTCCTGTTAGCAGAAGACATTTCTGTTACTGCTTTCAAAGCATGTTCTTCTCATGCTGGAATTCTGCTTCCTCAGAGTACCCTCAATGAAAAAATACTGCTTTGGATTTGCTGTCTCTTGGTATCGCACGAAACACTCCTGAAGACTAAGCAGCTTAAGTGGTTCTAAGATCTGTGAACTCCCCTGTCCACTATATATCTGTTCCTATGTCCTGGCAGGATAGCTGCCTGATAAGTTGACATAGTTGAGTACTCATTATGTTAATGCTGTGGTAAATTGTCTTTGCCCAGAAGTGTCTGTTGGTATGGCATATCCAGCAATCAGGAATCTGGGAAGAGGAGTTGTGTGAAAGACAAATGTTTATCATTGAAAACAAAGAGGAAGACATTGTAGCAAAGATTTTAAGGTGCTTGATTTTCTGTTTAGGTCTGACTTAATATCACAGTGGCTTTCAGAGCATAGCAATTGCTATGAAAAGCCACTGAGATTTTACAGTAAACATACTTCTGTGTCTTCATCTCCCTGTGAGTAAGACAAATGTGTATGCTATTATGTAGGTGTTCTTAGTGCCTGCAGTCTTGTCAACAACTCGAGTACATAGATGAAAAGCACTGAGTGCCTGGGCTGCTTTGCAAATAAAAAATGCTCCATGAAGTAAATTTTGGATGGAACAGAGAAATTCATAGATAGCAGTTGAAGATAGCTGTTGAAGTGCTGTTAATTTGGGGGGGATGGATTTTGTGGAATGGTTTTTTTCTTTTTTCCTGCCATCTGTAAATCTTGTCTGCCATCTGTGAAACTTCAAAGTCAGTCTGTAGGACTGCTGTAAAGAGAAATAGAAAATGTTTTTCAAGCTGTTCTGCAGAGTTATTAAAAAGGCGAATCCTAGCTGGGGCAACTGTAATGTTACTATTTGCCTGCTTGATTAGTCTGTTTTGGTTTGAAAAACAAACCAGCCAAAGATGTGTGGTCACTGCCTTCATCCAGAAATACTGTTGTGAAAGGATGTGGAATTCAGCCCTTCTCTGACAGTCCTGTAGTAGAATCACAGAGTCAACCAGGTTGGAGTCAATGGTCTCAGTTTGAAACTTTAGCAAGTATTTACATGTGGGTTCATTCAGAATCCTGTGCTGAGTCTCAAGCAGGTAAATAGTAATTTTTTTTATCAGACTCTGGTTGCCTGTAGCCAAATTAGGTTACCAAGACCAGTTTTCAAGGCATTGCAAGTTGAATTTGAAAACTCTAGCTCTGATTTTCTTAGTAGTCTGAAAATCATCAAGTGAAATATGTCCAGACTCAGTGTCTACACTTGAGTATGTTTTCAGGGGTGTTTTGAATACTCTGCCTTCCAGATGTTACTGAACATGTGGAGTGTGATGTTAATGCATAAAAATCAATGTCTAGTCACTGACTCAATGATGGGAGTTCTATTTTCTGTGTAGTTTATAAAGTTGGATCTTCTTCTCACTTTGCAATTTCAGATTTGTCCAATATGTGCAGCATTACCTGGAGGGGATCCGAATCACGTCACAGATGACTTTGCAGCTCATCTTACACTGGAACACAGAGCTCCTAGAGATTTAATATCCTTTTCAGGTTGAAACAAAGATTATCAGGCAGTCATGATAACTTGTATTGACTTTTATAGTATGACCCATATATGCTTCTGATTTTCTTCAGGCTTAAGTGGATAAAGATCTGTGTGTCCAAAGAAAAAGGTTTGTTTGGCAGTTTGAAAAAGTATAGGTATACTTGGATACTGCTTTCTGCTCTAACAGCAAAAGCACTTGAAGAACCTTGACACAGTTTGTTTTGCTTGCACTTATGGTTTTATCCCTCATTAGTACTAATCTTTGACACTGCTTCTCACGTATACAGGCTCAGTAGTGTGCGGTATTTACAAGAGAATGATTGAGGATGATTTGAGCTTGTCTGACTTTGAACGATTTAAAAACTTGCTTAACTGCTTTTAGCACCATGTTTTAATAGCATAATTTCATAGTGTAACTGACCTTTTGTAATGTAACTTGGAAAGCTTTCAGATCTCCTGAGAAACAGGATGTTGTCTTTCAGTTACTTCAGCAGGAGGTTGTGCATATTTATCTATGCTCAATGGCTGAAAGCTGGAACTATTGGGATTTTATCCTTGTTCCAGAAATAATTTTCTTCCTCCTCCCCTGCCCCGGGATTAACTGATAAAATTTATTTTAATTTACTTTTTTTTTAGTGATAATGAGGCTATATATCTGCCCTACAGTAAGTAAGCTCTCTGAACTGTTCTTCTGTCTCATTTAAACAGACGAAATGGCTGCATTATTACTTTGATAGTGGGGGTTTTGTTTAAAGGTTTATAAACAGGAAAAAATAAGGGAATACATAAGCAACTGGAGTGCAAAAAGGATTTAGGTGCAAGCCCTTGCAATAGAGCTCATTAACAAAAAGAAGAGAGCATTTGAGAGATAAGTTCATTTCTGTGTTTGATTGCATTTAAGTTTGCTAGTTCTATTGTTTCGCACCAGGACAAGCTAAGTGCACATTTGAATTAGTACTACACTATAATTTTCAGTGTTTATTTGCACCATGAAGTGACTAATAACACAAAGAACACTACAAAGTTAAACAGAAGCAGGTGTCTTGATTTTGTATTTCCACGTGGACAGGAGCAAAGATCCCAGCAGTTTGGAGGAGCAGAGTGCTGATCTTTTTTCTCTGCATTTGAAAGATGTAAACTGTCCAGTGGATAAGGAATTGGCTGGATGGTCATGTCCAGAGGTTAGTGGTCAACAGCTCAATATACTGCTGTTGGAGATCAGTGAGAAGTGCAGTCTCTTGGGTCCAGGCTGCATAAAAAACAAAATGTGGTCAGCAAGTTGAGGGAAGTGGTACTTTGCCTCTGCAGCACTCTGGTGAGACCTTTCCTGAAGTAGTGCATCCAGTTCTGGATAAGGTCTGGAGAAAGGCCACGGAATGATCAGAGGTCTGGAACAGCTCTCCTGTGAAAAAAGGCAGGAGAATTGGGGTTCTTCAGCATGGAGAAGTGGAGACTGCAGGGAGTCTTCACAGTGCCCTTTCAGTACTTAAAGGAAGAGTGTAAGAAAGATGAGGACAGTCTTTTTTTGCAAGGCTTGCTGTGATGGGGCAAGGGGTGTACTGGTTTTAGTTAATGGTTTCAAACAAGAAACAAGGCAGATTTAGGCTACACGTGAGTAAGACATTTTTCACATTGAGGGTGGTGAAACACTGGCTCAGGTTGCCCACGGAGGTGGTAGATGCCACATCCTTGGAAACGTTCAAGATCAGATGGGACAGGACTCTGAGCAACCTGATCTGGTTAAAGATGTCCCTGCTTACTGCAGGGAAATTGGGACTAGATAACATTTAAAGGTCCCTTCCAACCCAAGTATTTTAGGAACTTGGAGCTATATGGAGCAACCCTGGAGTTGTGCTGTGGAGCAAAAAAAAGGAGGTAGAGAAGGCTCTTTGCTTAACTTTTCCTACAGTGAAGATTTCTGTCACAGTTTGAGGTAAGCTATAGTTGTAGGATCTGCTGTAGTTCATCTTCCAGCTATTGTCTGGACATGTGTTATTTGTTTTGGTATTGACTTGTGTGTTTTTGTTCCTTAAGTTGTCCCAGAAAGCTGCATATGTCCTTGTAAATCCTGTGCTGCCATTGCAAGGTATATCCTTTATTCCTGCAGCCTTTAAAGCACAGTTTCTTACTTGGGCAGGAAAACACTTGCAGATTTATCAAATAAGGGTTTGCATCACAAATTACCTGTCAGTTTATTTGTCACAACTTAAGGTTTATAAAGGCTTTTCTTACTCTTGTGTAGCTGGAAAGGCTTAGATACAGGCTCACCTAGCATTTGAAGGATCATGTTTGTCTCAAAATCCTTTAACAGCTGCAGTTAGTTATCCCACAGTCATTTGCTTGAACAGCCCCTCAGGCACTGGCCTTTGGTACCAAATCTGGTGAGGAAAAACTTGCCTAGCCCATCTAATGCAGAATTTGTTTCTGGCAGCAGCCAGGTTTAGAATACTTGGAGAGATGCTAGGCAGTGTGTGTTCTGTGCCAGGGGAAGCTGTCCTTTTACGCCACAGATACTAAGTGTTTTGCTGTGTAGCCAGTAAGTTTGGCAAATGATCTGTAAAGTCTTTTTGTAATAGTCAGAAGTTCTTTCCGGCCATGAGAAGTTGTTACTCTTTTCAGTCTTAAGTTCTTGGCCTCCATGACATCCTGAGGTTCTGCACTGTGACTGAAGCTTAGAGTTCACAGAATCATAGGTTGTTAGGGGTTGGAAGGGACCCAAAGAGCTGGAATCTAACCCCCCTGCCACAGCAGCACCATACAATCTAGCTCAGGTCATGGGATCATAGGATCACACAGGAACGCATCTGGACAGGCCTTAAAAGTCTCCAGAGAAGGAAACTCCAGAACCTCTCTGTGGGCAGCCTGTGCCAGTGCTCTGTGACCCTTGTAATAAAGAAGTTCTTCCTCACGTTGAGGTGGAACTTCCTGTGTTGTAGTTCATACCTGTTGCTCCTTGTCTTGTCCAAGGGCACAAAAGAGAAGAGTTTGTCCTCTCCCTCCTGACCCCCAACCCTCAGATATTTATAAACATTGAGTAGATTTTCTCTAGGGCTTTTCTTCACCAGACCAAACAGCCCCAGGTCCCTCAGCCTTTCCTCACAGAGCAGTGCTCCAGCCCCTCCAGCATCTTTGTAGCCCTCTGTTGGACTCTTTCTAGTAGATCCCTGTCCCTCCTGAGCTGGGGAACTCAGAACTAGATGCAGTATTGCAGGCGAGGTCTTAGCAGGGCAAAGTATCTGCATCTGCTGCCCACATGGCTCTTAATGCACACCAGGATCCCACTGGCCGCCTTCGCCACAAAGGTACATTGCAGTCCCGTGGAGAACTTCTTCTTGTCCACCAGGACTCCATAGGATCCTACTTTGACATAATAGATAAAGAAAATGGGAGGCAGGAGGAGCTCAGCTAAAAGCTTAGTAACAGTAAAACCAAACACACAAGCCTACACTAAGTTTTGCACCAATGAACTACATCATAGTGATTTTTTAAATAAAAGGAAGCCTTCTCTCAACAACCTGGACTAATGAGTGGCTAAAATCTTCCTGAGAAAAATAATCTTAAGGTAATTTGGTCAGTCCCTTACGTGAGAAATGATGTAAAAGGTATGATTTGAAATGTAAGCATCAGACATGGAGAAGTGGTGGAAAGAGGGAAAATGCATTGTCATAACTGGAATTAGTTAAGGAAATGGCTGAAATTTCCCCTTTGAGCAGGGGAAACATTCACCCTTTTGGATCAGCAAACCATCACAGAAGCTGGTTGTGGAGTCTTCTCTGAAGACTTTCAAAGCCTGCCTTGATGCATTATTGTGCAACCTGATCTAGGAGTAGAGTACAGGTTGCCCAGGGAGATGGTGGAAGCCCTGTCCCTGGATGTGGCTCTGGACAACCTGATCTAGTGTGAGGTGTGCCTGCCCGTGGTAGGGGGTGTGATAGTTTGGGAGTTAACCCACCCAACACACACTCAAGAAAATCACCCAGACTAGAGTCAGATGAGCTGGAAATTAAGGGATGAAGTTCTATTTACAGCTTAGCACAACATACAAGCATTTATATACAATTTAAAAGTAATACAGAAACACAATACCCCTCCCAGAAACAATCAAAGCCCCCAGGAGGGCTGCTGACCCAAACCCCTCTCCCTATTTCCCTCCCTTCAAAAATAACCAGATAAACCCATGTATATCTCGTGAAAATCTGGAGATCTGAGGAGAGATGTCAGAAAAAGACAACAAGGAGGCTAGAGGAAATAGGGATTAGGTGAATTAGAGAGTTAAAGGTAGAATCAGCTGGAGACCAGACCACCAGAAAGAAGGCACAGCCCGAAGTGAGAGCTGAGCTCTCTGTGTGTGTGAACTGCCAGTCTTACGTATATTTTGACTAGTTGTGTTTCTCAGCAGAAGAGTGGGTGATACAGGGCACATGATGTTTTTCTTCTTTCTTTTCACAGCTAAGGCTTTAATTTCTCTTAGTAAAAATTGGCCTCAAACCAGCACAATCCATCCCTCTGTATCGCTCGGTGTTTTGCTGAGAACTGTCTGTCTAATCTAAACCAATATTTACACTAATGAATATTACAAGTTCAGTTCACACTTCATTCCAGCTACCTCAGGTGTAGGTGACTCAAAAGCTCAGAAAACAGGAAGCAGTTTGTCTCCTCACAGATTAGACAAGAACAGGAACTCCCAGGTGACACTGGGTTCGTGCTCACGTACTGTAGATTCTCTCATAGATTGTGTCCTATTGGAGACCGATGGTACCTAGAACAGACAACTCCTAACAGCTTGTATTACACACTCTGAATTAAACTCTCTCAGCTAAGGTTAGATTTCTCTGTGGAATACACTGGATTTCACCGTTCTCCTGCATTACCCAGTAGGTGTGACCAGGACCTTAAGCAGACACCACCCCTCGGACAGGTTTCCCTTCACCCAGAGGAGAAAATACCCAAACAGTTTTCCCTAACAGATTCTTTTCACGTACAACAGGAACTTTATCACCGTCTACTGTCTGGACCAAGTCTGATTGTGCAGGTCCTGCTCTGTTTACTGAACCCCTACTATTTACCAACCAGGTAGCTTGTGCTAAATGTTTGTCCCAGTTTTTCAGAGTTCCACCCCCCATGGCTTTGAGGGTGGTTTTCAGCAAACCATTGTAGCGCTCAGTCTTCCCTGAAGCTGGTGCAGAGTAGGGTATGTGGTAGATCCACTCAATGCTGTGCTCTTTGGCCCAGTTTGTCACAAGATTGTTCTTGAAATGAGTGCCATTGTCTGACTTGATTCTCTCTGGAGTTCCATGATTTGCCTTTCCAAGCCAAGAATGGTGTTACGTGCAGTTGCATGTGGAACTGGATAGGTTTCCAGCCATCTAGTGCTGGCCTCTACCTGTGATAAATCTGGAGATCTGAGGGGACATGTCAAAAAAAAGACAACAAGGAGATTAGAGGAAGAAGAGGTTAGGTGGATTAGAGAGTTAAAGGCACAATCAGCCGGAGACCAGACCACCAGAAAGAAGGCACAGCCCAAAGTGAGAGAGCTGAGCTCTGTGTGTGTGAACTGCCAGTCTTACCTTTCTTCTTTGACTAGTTGTGTTTCTCAGCAGAAGAATGGTGATAGAGGGAACATACTGTTTTTCTTTCTTTTCACAGCTAAGGCTTTAATTTCTCTCAGTAAAAGTTAGCCTCAAACTAGCACAGGGAAGTTGGAACTAGATGATCCTTGTAGTCCCTTCTAGCCCTGACAATTCTGTGAGTACCTGTGTTGGCGGAGAGGTTGGGCTAAATGATCTTCAGCAGCCCCTTCCAACCCCTGCCATTCTCTGATTCTTTGGCTAAGAGAGGAAAGGTGAAACAAAAGGCTGCAGAAATGATGCTTGGATACTCCAGAAACTTAAAATTTCTTAAGGACTGATGAAATCTTTTGGGTAAAAGCATGAAGTACAGAAGTCAGTGGGGATACAGTAATTACTATGGCAATAAGCTTTTTTAAATCACTTTCAATTGGGAAGGGAGAATAAAATCCCTGTGTCTCTGAGCAGGTGTTTGTCAGCATTTTCAGATGACCAAGTAGAAAATTTGGTCTAAAAATCTCTTGGAGATTAATCCTGGTGTTTCTTAGACACCCTAGAAAGCTGGAGAATTACAGAGCGTTTAATGTAGGCAGCACTGAGTACCTTGGATTCCTATCAGTAAGGGTGACTGGCATGATGGCCATGTATGTGTACCTTGCTTTGCTTCTGTGGTGGATTAAGAACTGTCCCCACCCCACTGTTGGAATTTACCAGACCAGCTCAGATGGCTTGGAATGAAGATGAAGATGTACTTAGAGCAAAGTTAAATGTACAAGCATATATGCACAATGTACTTACAGGTATTTACAATTGCATACAAATTAGAAATCGTACAGACATCCAAACTCCTCCCTGCTGGACAGAGAAAACTGCCCAAAAGGGGCTCAAAGCTATCTTCTCTTTCTCCCTCTACTTTCCCAGACAGACAGGCAAAACAACCAGCAAAGTTTAAGGTTGCTATGTGTCAGCCAAGATTAGAGGAGAGATAGTAGAGCAGACTGAAGGAGAAGTGGAAGGAAGCAGCATCACAGACCAGAGTGGGGCAAACTGTTGATGTTTTGGCTTTTTTTTATCTCTCTCAGCAAACCAGTTAGTAATACAGACTATATCAACGTTTTCTTTTCAAACAGTGATCTAATTTCTCTCATTAAAATATTCCAGTTAGCCTCAAACCAGCACACTGTGTTCAATGTAGGCAGCATTGCGTACCTTAGAGTTCCCATCAGTAAGTCTGACTGGCCTCATGGCTATGGTGTACCTTAGCTTTGTTTCAGAAGCTGAATCATTCCAGAGCAGTGTTCACCTGAGCCTTTCACCCATCCTTTGTTACTCAGTGCCACGCAGTTCTTTCTTCCTTAACCTCCAGGTCACGATGAATCCAGTGGTGTTCGGCATGTACGTAGGATGTTCCACCCGGGCCGGGGCTTGGGAGGCCCCCGTGCGCGTAGATCAAACATGCACTTTACTACCAGTTCCCCTGGTGGGCTTTCATCTTCTCAGAGTTCATATTCTCCAAGCAATAGAGAAGCCATGGATCCTATAGCTGGTAAGTGCTGTAACCACAGATTTTACCTCGAGCAGAGTGAAATTGAAGACAGTAATTGCCTTGCTGTCTGCTGTGTGATTCTGTCTTTGCACACAAAGCCCACGGTGCAAGTGCAGCTCTTGCAGCTGAGCAGCATGCTTCACTCGGTTGTTGCAGGGGCTTGTGCATGATGATGCTGAAACAGGATCACACAAAATCACAGAATCAATCAGGCTGGAAGAGACCCTTGAGATGGAGTTCAACCTATCACCTTCTAATTAAACCATGGCACTAAGTGCTTCATCCAGCCTCCTTTTAAAAAACACTACCAGGGATGGAGACTCCACCAGCTCCCCAGGCAGCCCATTCTAATGCCAAACGCTCTTGCTGTGAAGAATTTCTTCCTAG
Source organism: Pogoniulus pusillus (assembly GCF_015220805.1). Taxonomy (NCBI): domain Eukaryota; kingdom Metazoa; phylum Chordata; class Aves; order Piciformes; family Lybiidae; genus Pogoniulus; species Pogoniulus pusillus. The sequence continues at coordinate 109,745,808 of NC_087309.1, forward strand.
TATCCATCCTCAACCTGCCCTGGCACAGCTTGAGGCTGTGTCTTCTTGCTCTGTCCCTGCTTGCCTGGGAGAAGAGACCAACCCCACCTGGCTACAGCATCCCCCCAGGTAGCTGTAGAGAGCAATGAGGTCTGCCCTGAGCCACCTCCTTCTCCAGGCTGCACACCTCCACCTCCCTCAGCCTCTCCTCACAGGGCTGTGCCCTCACCAGTTTTGGTGCCCTTCTCTGGACACATTCAAGCACTCAACATCTTTCTTAAATAGAGGGCCACAAAACTGGACACAGGACTCAAGGTGTTGCCCAACCAGTGCTGAGTGCAACTGCTTGTATCTTGTGCTTTTAGTTCTAAATGGTGTGAAGCTTATTCCTGTTCAATATCTTTACTGATGACCTGGACGAGGGGATTGAGTCCAGCATCAGTAAGTTTGCAGATGACACCAAGCTAGGAGCAGGTGTGGATCTGTTGGAGGGTAGGAGAGCCCTGCAGAGGGACCTGGACAGGCTGGATGGGTGGGCAGAGGCCAACGGGATGAGATTTAACAAGGCCAAGTGCAGGGTTCTGCACTTTGGCCACAACAACCACAAGCAGCACTACAGGCTGGGGACTGAGTGGCTGGAGAGCAGCCAGGAGGAAAGGGACCTGGGGGTACTGATAGATAGTAGCTGAAGATGAGGCAGCAGTGTGCCCAGGTGGCCAAGAGAGCCAATGGCATCCTGGCCTGCATCAGGAACAGTGTGGCCAGTAGGACAAGGGAGGTTATTCTCCCCCTGTACTCAGCACTGGTCAGGCCACACCTTGAGTCCTGTGTCCAGTTCTGGGCCCCTCAATTCAAGAGAGATGTTGAGGTGCTGGAACATGTCCAGAGAAGGGCAACAAGGCTGGTGAGGGGCCTGGAGCACAAATCCTATGAGGAGAGGCTGAGGAAGCTGGGCCTGTTTAGCCTGGAGTAGAGGAGGCTCAGGGGTGATCTTATTACTGTCTACAACTACCTGAAGGGGCATTGTAGCCAGGTGGGGGGTGGCCTCTTCTCCCAGACAAGCAGCAACAGAACAAGGGGACACAGTCTCAAGTTGTGCCAGGGTAGGTATAGGCTGGATGTTAGGAAGAAGTTCTTCACAGAGAGAGTGATTGGAATTGGAAAGGGCTGCCCAGGGAGGTGGTGGAGGCACCGTCCCTGGGGGTCTTCAAGAAAAGCCTGGATGAGGCACTTAGTGCCAAGGTCTAGTTGATTGGATAGGGCTGGGTGCTAGGTTGGAGTGGATGATCTTGGAGGTCTCTTCCAACCTGGTTGATTCTATGATTAATTTGTGCACAGATCATAGATTTCATTTTATAACTAATTGTGTCCAGCTTCCATCACCTACAGTAGCTCATTTCATTGTAATTTGCCACTGTCCAGCTTTCATCAAGCACCTCAGCATCTTTCTTAAATTGAGGGCCCCAGAACTGGACACAGGATTCAAGGTGTGGCCTAACCAGTGCTGAGTACAGCTGCTTGTATCTTGTGCTTTTAGTTCTAAATGGTGTGAAGCTTATTCCTAAACTTAATCTGTGCACAGGTTGTAGATTGATTTGGGGTATTTTTGCAACTAAGTATGTCCAGCTTTCATCACCTGCAGTAAGTGATCTCACTGTAATTTGCCACATGGATGCAGGTGCTCACAGAGGAGACTCCTATCTCAGAAGAGTAAATTAGCTGAATTGAGCATTAGTGGACATGTAAAATGTGCAGTTTGCGTTCAGGCTGCTGTTCACATGCCAGATTTGCTAATATCATGGATTTAAGGTGTACTTCTAAATCCTTACATATGTGTGCTATTGCAAGTATTTGCTGTGTGGTTTGGTCCAGTTTAGTGGGGGGAAAAACAAAGTGAACTGGGGAAAGGTGTGCCATTTTTGACACCAGAAAATAACAAAGGCATGTCTTTAGGATTCCCAGGAATAACTTTTTTTCCCCCTTGTGTTTAGCTTTGTGAAAATAGCATTTATTTCTTTAACAGGAAATTAAAAATGAACCATGCAGGCCAATCTGAATGCAAATAGCCTTTACCTAAGGAGAAATCAGAAGTGGGTTTATGCAGGGGCCTTTGACTATGCCAGCATGTGAAGGAAACATGAATTTGTACCATAATCCATCCTTGCTTCAGATGCCAGGAAAGCACACACTGGAGCTTCCTACTGCCATGTTGTGACTTCTTCAGAGGGAGGTAGTCAATCAGCCTGATTAACCAGTCATTGCTCCTGGAAGGGGAGCTCTGGCTCCTTTGCCTTCCTTAATTACAGTCCCCTTTCCTGCCTTCTCCTGGCTCCAGTGCTCACTGACCTTCTGTGACCTGATTTAACTCATCAAAATTAGCCAGGAGGAAGTATTTCATTGAGAGAAGAAAACAGAGTGTGAGGTTACAGGAAGATCTGAAAAGAACTGGAGTTTGTTCAAGGAGGGAGGATGTTTGTGAAGCCTCTAGTGCAAGACCTTGCCTTTCTCTTAGAAGGGCAGCTAGCTCAGCTCAGCTGAATGTGGAGTGGCTGCTGAGGTTTTTCAGTTTCATAGGACCTCACCTAGCAGCATTTAATGTAGGGTAAAGTTTATGTTCATTTGAATCTTTTCCTCCCTGATGGAAGCTGTGTTTTTTGCATTTAGAGATCACTCTTGCCCTGAGCTGGATGTCTTTTTCAATAACAAGACTGTCCCAAGCTCACATCTGCTTCCAAGTACTGCTTCTTAACCTTTAATTTACAGTGGGAACGAATACATCTAAATCCCATCTGCAAGCTCCCTATCTTCCATTCTACTGGAGAAATAAATAGGAAAGACCACTAGAAATTTTCTGTTTAAAATAAATTATTATAGCATCTGTTACATATTATTCCCTTCTGTGGCATTTTCCAGTAGTTACGGTGGAATGAAAATCTTGGTATTGCTGTCAGTGCTGGTAACAATTATTTGACCATCCTGAGTTCCTCACACAGCGTTTTACTTTGCTTGCTCAGAGGAAGCCCTGGTTAGAAGGGTTTAATGTTGTTAGTGGGAATTGTCATGACCTGTAGAGTAATTCTGTAGGAGTGATGCTGGCCTCTTTTTTTTTTTTAGCTCTGCATCAACTACAAGAATAAGCTGATGTAAGAATTACCTTCTGTGTCCAGTTCTGGGCTCTTCAATTTAAGAAAGATGTTGAGGTGCTTGAGCTTGTGCAGAGAAGGGCATCCAGGCTGGTGATGGGGCTGGAGCGCAGCCCTGTGAGGAGAGGCTGAGGGAGCTGGGGGTGTGCAGCTCGGAGAAGAGGAGGCTCAGAGAAGACCTCATTGCTCTCTACAACTACCTGAAAGGAGGTTGTAGCCAGGTGGGGTTGGTCTCTTCTGCCACCACCTAGGGACAGAACAAGGGGACACAGCCTTAAGCTGCGCTAGGGCAGGTTTAGGCTGGAGGTTAGGAAGAAGTTCCTCACAGCAAGAGTGTCTGGCATTGGAATGGACTGCCTGGGGAGGTGATGGAGTCCCCATGCCTGGAGATGTTTGAAAGGAGACTTGATGAGGCACTTAGTGCCATGGGTTAGTGAATTAGAAGTTGTTAGAGGTTCCAACCTGGTTAATTCTGTGATTCTGCACAGAGTGCAGCAGAAATTCTGCACTGAGCAGTGGTTTTTATTGTGAAAAAATATGGATGAAGCATACTCTAAGTATTCCAGCCCTCTGAGTTGGAAGACTTACAGACCCTTTTTTATTTCTTTCTAAGCCTTCTCTGTCCTTCTGCAGAAATAGAAATTCCCACAGTAAAAATGCATTTTTTTTTTAATGAGAGGCAATGCTCACTTAGTAAAAATGGTTGAAGCAACAGTATGATATTCCTCTTTGCTGCAGCACAGCTTTCCCTCTGAGATACTGGGAAAGGGAAACCTGTGTTACCCTGAGAGGCAAAAGTCACCAACCAAAGCCAGATTGAAGTCGTTCTTTAGTCCATTGCTGTTTTGACTTGATGTTTCAAGGGACATGATTTTTTGCCAGGCATTCCTTATCATAGAATGGTTTAGGTTGGGAGGGACCTCAAAGATCATCCATTTCCAATCTCCCGCCATAGGCAAGGGACACCTCCCACTAGAACAGGTCACTCAAGGCCTCATCCAACCTGGCCTTCAACACCTCCAGGAACAGAGCAGCCACAGCCTCCCTGGGCAACTTGTGCCAGTGTCTTACCATCCTCACTGTAAAGAACTCATGTTTCCTAACATCTAGTTTGAATCTCCCCTCTCCCAGTTAAAACCCATTGCCTCGGTCCTGTCATTACAAGGTCTTATGCATTGGCTCTTCTGTTATTTTGGAGGAATTAAACTGTGGCTTATTTGGAATACCTCTGGGTGAATGACCCAGTTATCCTTGTCCTGTGAGACAGTGAATGCTAGAGCTTTCTTCCAAGAGGTTCATGGGCTGGTCAGCATTGCTCTTCCATGCAGTGAAAACAAGGAGCAGGTGTGCTGGAGCTCAGGGTGTGTTCGTTGTGTTGTGTTGTGCAGGCTTAAAGTTTTTCATCACAGACCTTTCCTTTTCTTTGGCAGAGCTTTTATCTCAGCTATCAGGCGTGAGGCGTTCTGCAGGAGGACAGTTGAACTCCTCTGGCCCTTCTGCTTCTCAGTTACAGCAGCTGCAGATGCAACTGCAGTTGGAGCGACAACATGCACAGGCAGCACGGCAACAACTGGAGACTGCTCGCAATGCAACTAGGCGCACTAACACCATCAATGTCAACACCACTATGACACAATCTACAACAACAACCAACACATCCAACCCAGAAAACAGTCAGCAGACTGTCCAGAATTCCCAGTTTCTTCTTACAAGGTAACTTGTTCTGTGCTTTTTACCTTTCACTGTTTCTGGTTTGCCTTAGTCTTGAATAAGAGACATGAAGTTCAGTGGAGCCAAAGGGTTTTGGGTTGGGCAGATGCCCTAGTAAGCAAGTGTCTGATTAAATACATCTCAGAGTTAACAGGCTAATTAATCACAGAAAGTCAGAGGCTGGAAAGGACCTCAAAAGATCATAAAATCGTAGAATGGTTTGGGTTGGAAGAGACCTCAAAGATCATCTACTTCCAACCTCTTGCCATAGGCTGAAAGAAACCTCAAAGGTCGTCTACTTCCAACCTCTTGCCATAGGCTGAAAGAAACCTCAAAGGTCATCTACTTCCAACCTCTTGCCATAGGCTGAAAGAAACCTCAAAGGTCATCTACTTCCAACCTCTTGCCATAGGCTGGAAGAGACCTCAAAGATCATCTACTTCCAACCTCTTGCCATAGGCAGGGCCATCTCCCACTAGAACAGGTTGCTCAATGCCTCATCCAGTCTGGCCTTGAGCACCTCCAGGGAGGTTGTGGATCCACAGTCTCCCTGGGCAACCTGTGCCAGTGTCTCACCACTCTCACTGAAAAGAGCTTCCTAACATCCAGTTGAAATCTCTGCTCTGCCAGTCTCAACCCATTACTCCTCATCCTGTCTTTACAAGACCTTCTAAATAGTCCTTCCCCGCTCTCCTGTAGGCCCCCTTCAGATACTGGAAGGCCACTCCAAAGTCTCCTTGAAGCCTTCTTTTCTCCAGGCTGAAAAGCCCCAACTCTCATAGCCTGTCCTCATAGCAAAGCTGCTCTAGCAGCTAGTCCAACCCCACAATGATAGAACACATTCATGGTAGACATCAGCAGTGGTCACAAAAACTTGTAATATCCAAAACTTGCTTCCTTCACACTTCTAGCTTGAAAGTAAAACCAGTTATTTGGTATCCAGGAGCAACATTTTGTAGCTGCCTTATGGTTTTGGAAAGCCAACTCCAGGACCTGGTGGCAGAAATAATCTAGTGGTGGAATAGTGTTTGCAGAAAGGAGGGGCAAATGTGCTGGGATGCATCTAGGAACGTGTCTAAAGGTTTAGCCTGGAGTATGTGGGTTTAAAAACTTTGAAATGGGAGGCTGGTTTTGAATTTTGGCTGATAAAGCTTACTCAGGACTCCAGTCAGGGGACTTCTGCCAGATCCTTTATCAAGTTTGTAGCCAGCACATTGTGCTTGTGTTGGTGTTTGTAACATCTCTTCAAACCTAATGCCTTTTGCTCCTACACAATGGGCAAACGTTAGTTGCTGCATCTTGACTTCAAGAGGAACAAAGGAAATGTTTCTCGACTAATTATGCCTGTTGGGTTTTTTTCCCTACCACTTCCAGCAGAAGTGCATATAAATTTGAGCTGTAATAGTGAGGGAATTGCAAGGTAGTATTCCATGAAATCAGTCTTGTAAAAGCTGAAGGTTGGATGGGAATTTATTTATATGTGTTAATTATTTTATAGAGTACTTGTTTTTGTGACAGGATAGCAAAGCAAGTAAGCATTCTGTTAATGGCATCCTTTACCTTAGGAATTGTACTTGGGTCCCAGGATTGTTTTACAGAGGAGTTCACCCCCTGTGTCATTCAGGTTCTTCCTAAAAGTTGACTGTGGACCCGAAATAAAAACATCTTTACACCCCCTCCCCTGCCACCCTTTTCCTATACATAGTCTTGTTTTTCTGTTGGTATTGTGCAAGAGTTTGGGCATTTTAACAGCTGCTGTGCCAGCAGACCTGTGTTGGAGCCAGTATTATTTTTATCAAGTGCAATGCAGTGAGTGACATCTTCCAATCAGAAACTCATTAGTTCAGAAACTTAAAGTAGCTGCAAGTGTCACAGGCTGTGACTTTAACAGTCTGAGCAAGCAATTTCCTTGCCAGTCAGGAAGCCAATTTTCTTTTCACAGCTGATGATCTAATTTCTCTCATTAAAATATTCCAATTAGCCTCAAACCAGCACTAGTGGCTCCATCATGCTTCAGGAATCTCTAGGAAGGTGTTCTGTGTCTGTTGTGGTTTTAAGCCCATCTGCAGCCAAGCCACTCACACTGCCTCCCTCCCCCTAGCAGAATGGGAAAGAGAATTTGGGAGAAAAGTACAAAATCCTACAGGTTGAGATATGGAGAATGTAGCAAAACAATACAGAGAATGAAGGAACAGAAGGAATTACAACAGTAAAGAAACTGTCTCTAAGATGAGTGATGTGAAGTGCAAGGCCAGCACCTAACTCATTCACTCACAACTGCTCCCCTGGCAGTGTGGAGCAGCCCTTTGGCTGGCTCAGCAGCCTGTCCCATGGGTGCCAATGCTGTGGAGCAGCCCTTTGGCTGGTTCAGCAGCCTGTCCCTTGCGTGCCAATGCTGTAGAGCAGCCCTTTGGCTGGTTCAGCAGCCTGTCCTGGGTGCCCATGCTGTGGAGCAGCCCTCTGGCTGGCTCAGCAGGCCGTCCTGTGTGCCCATGCTGTGGAGCAGCCCTTTGGTTGGCTCAGCAGCCAGTCCTGGGTGCCCATGCTGTGGAGCAGCCCTTTGGCTGGTTCAGCAGCCTGTCCTGGGTGCCCATGCTGTGGAGCAGCCCTTTGGCTGGTTTAGCAGCCTGTCCCCTGGGTGCCAGTGCTGTAGAGCAGCCCTTTGGTTGGCTCAGCAGCCTGTCCCCTGGGTGCCCACAATGTGGAGCCGCCCTTTGGCTGGCTCAGCAGCCTGTCCTGGGTGCCCATGCTGTAGAGCAGCCCTTTGGCTGGCTCAGCAGGCCATCCTGGGTGCCCATGCTGTGGAGCAGCCCTTTGGTTGGCTCAGCAGCCTGTCCTGGGTACCCATGCTGTGGAGCAGCCCTTTGGTTGGCTCAGCAGCCTGTCCCCTGGGTGCCCACAATGTGGAGCCGCCCTTTGGCTGGTTCAGCAGCCTGTCCTGGGTGCCCACAATGTGGAGCAGCAATAGAGGGCTGCTGGGCCAAGGTGTCAGAGGGTGCCAGAGCTGTACCTGTCACAGGGTGAGCAGGACTATCCTGCAGGCAATGAAGCTGGTGAGCACAGCCTTGAAGGAGAGGCTGAGGCAGCTGGGGGTGTTTAGCTTGGAGAAGAGGAGGCTCAGGGCAGACTTCATTGCCATCTACAACTATGTGAAGAGAGGTTGTAGCCAGGTGGGGTTGGTCTCTTCTGCCAGGTGACCAGGGGCAGAACAAGAGGACACAGCCTCAAGTTGTGCTGGGGGGGGATGTGGGCTGGATGTTAGGAGGAAGCTCTTCACAGAGAGAGTGATTGGCATTGGAATGGGCTGCCCAGGGAGGTGGTGGAGGCACCATCTGTGGAGGTGTTTAAAAGGAGACCTGATGAGGCACTTAGTGCCATGGTCTATGTGATTGGGCTGGGCTGGGCGATAGGTTGGGCTGGTGGATGATCTTGGAGGTCTTTTCCAACCTGGTTGATTCTATGATTTTGAGGGCCCTTTGGCACCCATCAGCCGTGACAGCAGTGAAATGGACTTCCACCAACTGCCTGTGTTCTCTCTTGCTTTGCTGCTGTGCAGGTTGAACGAGCCGAAGATGTCGGAAGCGGAGCGTCAGTCGATGGAGAGCGAACGGGCAGACTGCAGCCTCTTTGTTCAGGAGCTTCTACTGTCCACCTTGATGCGGGAAGAAAGTTCCTCCTCCGATGAGGATGAGCGGGGGGAGATTGCAGATTTTGGTGCTATGGGCTGTGTAGATATTATGCCTCTAGATGTTGCTTTAGAAAACCTAAATTTAAAAGAGAGTAATAAAGGAAATGAGCCTCCTCCACCTCCTCTTTGATGACATCCCACCTTGCAGACAATGTCCTCTGTGCTGTATTTGCCAATGAAAAGTGGACAACAACTATCTTGGGTTTGTTTTGGTGATTGTAATTTCAGGTCTGTCACTCTTGTTACATTGTGTACATTCAAAAAGAAAGAGAGGAGAAAAAAAAAAAAAAAAAGAAAACCAACAAAAAAAAAAAAAGAGATATATATGATAATCATTTCCACTTAACTAATTTTTACTTTTAGCAGGTAAATGTAGGTTGCAGTGCAGAGCAAAAAAAAAACCAAACAAAACAAAAAGACAAAAAAAAAACCAACACAAGAAAAGAAAACAAAGCAACCAAACAAAACAAAAAAGCTCTGTGTCCTGTACCTTGACATGCAAAAGGCTCTCCTAATACTCCACATTCAAACTGAAGAGGAAAAAAAAAAAATACAAGAAAAAAAAAAAAAAAAAAAAATCGCAAAAAAAAAGAAAAAGAAAGGAAAAAAAAAAAAACACAAAAAAAAGAGAAAAAAGAAATCTCTAATGAAGCTGCTGTGTGTATTTATGAATATTAATGAATAAAAACTGCTTGGATGGTTTACCTTAAACTACTGCATGACGTTTTTTGCAGCGTGCATGAATTTTTTTTTAGTGACCTTGTCCTTTAAAAAAATGAAATCCAAGTGCAAAGAGTTAGTAAAAATCACCAAAAAAAAAAGAAAACCCACCAAAACCACCCCCCCCCCCCCCCCAAACTTTCCCATTGTACTCAGAGGTTACACCAGAGAAAGGTGTAGTGCTGAGGAGGAGCAATCCCTGTGGCCAGAAAGTAGCTTCTTCAGTAATAATGGTGGCAGGATGACGTCTTTTGTGCTGTCCTTGCAGGGGATGTGGTCAGCAAGGGCACTGTGGCGTTTTGCTGTACCTGACCATAACGTGGCCCCGCTCAGCCCTGGCCTCAGCGTGGAGCTCAGCTTCGTTTTTATGCATCTGCAGGAGTAAGGCCACTGCTGGAAGCTACCAGAAGGGGCTTTTGTGCGCCCTAAAGTCCAAGGCTGTTCACTTGCTTAGTTATTTTTCCTTTTTTACTTTTGGTGGTTGTTAATTTTTAGTCGTTTGAACCTGTTTTAACTCAGCTACAGACCATTTGTATAATCACCAAGTTAACTGAACTTGTTTTAACTCAGCTTCAGACCATTCTTATAATCACCAAGTTAACTGAACCTGGTTTTACTCAGCTTCAGACCATTCATTTAATCACCAAGTTAACTGAACCTGTTTTAACTCAGCTTCAGACCATTCATATACTCACCAGGTTAACTGAACCTGTTTTAACTCAGCTACAGACCATTCGTATAATCACCAAGTTATCTTGGATCATTCTTGTCTTTAGGTTCAAAAAAGGCCTTTCACCACCTCAAGTCGTGGCTTTGAGTTGTGTTGACTTCATAGTCTGCAGAATGCCTTTTGTTATTACCAGGAGGAGCCTGAGGATGTGCAGTCCCAGGCTTGTCAGTTGAGTGTTCGATGCTAACATTAGCACCTTTTTAATTTATTGTTCCTTACGGCTATTTTTGCTGGTACAGGGGAAAATTAAAGTGAAAACAAAGCCTTTTGGTCGAATCAGGCCACCTCAGGAAGGAAGAGTGTGGTGTGCCTGTGCATAGAAGTCTGTAACAGCCCCAAGACAAGGACAGGAGGAGTATGTTTGGGTTTGATTTTCTTTCTCTCTCTTTTTTTTTTATTCCCCTTTTTTTTCCTTCTTATGTAAAAGCTAGGTTATAAAAACAAAAGTGCACACAGCTTCTGATGAAATTTAAAACTAGGGTGATATCATAACAGTGTCTGTCCAGATGTTTTTCACCCCACCCCCTTCTCTCTTTCTCCTTCCATCCTTGCAGCAACCGCTAGTGTGTTAGAGTAAATTTCCAGGCTTGAGCAGCAGGAGGTGTGAGCAGCAGGAGGTGTCCTCAGCAGAGCTGACCTGTATGCCAGTCCCAAGTAACAGCAGCAAAAGAAGCAGCCCAACAGACTGAAGTTCCACTTCCCTTTGCTGGTTGTTTTTTTCTTCAAGGACTAAACATCAGATCCCAGTTCTTTCCATGCACAGAGCAGTAGTAGCTTCGTTTTCCTCCACTCTCTGCAACAGGAAATGTTTCAAGGGAAACTTGACATGAGGCCTCTGCTTTACCCTGAGAGTTACTCCCAGTAGGGACTTCTCTTTTTTTCCTTTTTTCCTTTTTTTTTTCTTTTTTTTTAAATTGATTGTTGGGGATTTTCAGAGAATTTTTTCAAGCTGTAGTCTTTACAAACACATCTTCTGCACATTACAATAAGACACACGGTTCAATAAAGCATTTTCAAGACTGTTGCTCTGTTGATCTTCTTTTGGTTTTTCATGTACTATCCAGGCAGCTTCATGCCTCCCAAGGAGCTTCTGCAGTTGTTGTTAATTCCAGCTGTAGACAGCACCAGTCCGTGTAGTAAACCCATTTTAAAACCGGGTGCTATGGCAGCTGGTGTAATCCTACACCCTCTTACAGGTAGGTGGATGCAAGTTTCTGTGGAGCAAGGTGGATTGAAAACAGCCTCTTCTCAGTGAGTTGCGCTTCAGAACTGGTGTAGAGCTGGTCACAAGATGTTAGGGGTTGGAAGGGACCTTCAGAGATTGTTGAGTCCAACTCCCCTGCCAGAGCAGGACCCATACACTAGCTCAGGTCACACAGGAACGCAGCCAGACGGGGACAGGCCTTGAAAGTCTCCAGAGAAAGAAACTCCACAACCTCTCTGGGCAGCCTGTGCCAGTGCTCTGTGACCCTTACATTGAAGAGGTTCCCTTTTGTGTTGAGCTGGAACCTCCTGTGCTGCAGATTACATCCATTGCTCCTTGTCCTAGCACAGGGAGCAATGGTCTGCAGAGGACACTGGCATGGTAGGATCTCCCCACTCTGCTTGTTTGGAAGAGGATGCAAACCAGCATTACCCATTCTGCTCAGAGAATCAATCTAGCATGGCTTGGATTTAGAGGTTCTGGAGCATCACATTAACTCTGAACAAATTTTCAGTAGTATGTGGGGTTTAGATTGTTTGTTTGTTTGTTTCTTCCCCCCCTCCCCAGGTTTAGAAATAACAGCAAATGTCTCCTAGGAGGGTGTTTAGTAGCCCGCTGGTTGCTCTTGCAAGGTGTGTTTTTCTTTGCAGTCAGCTTTGTCAGGAGGAGACTTTGGCCTACAATGGAAGTAGCCTTCATGAACCTTACCAGAGAACCCTTTGGAGGGTTACTGCATTCCTCCTGTGAGAAGGCAGAAGAAACCCCCCAACGAAACCCTGGAACCACCACCACAAACGCCACGAGTTCAGAAAAGGGAGCCCTTAGAATCTGGCACTTGCAAAGTGCTTGGCGTGCCAGGAGACCTCTGTCAGACACTGGTGTGTGCTGCTACATTCTTAATGCAGCTCGGGGGAGCCCAGCCAGGAGCTGCGGCGCTGAGTGCAGGCTCTTTGCAGTGGAGGTGCATTGCTGGGTTGCGTCTGTGGGTGCTGGCAAGGTGCGTGCCAGGTGTAGCACTGCTGTGGTGAGCTGGCACGCAGAATCTCGCTGTGCTGCCGGCAGCAACACCTGCCAGCTTTTGGTCTGACAGCAGCCTGCAGCTAGTGAGCAGTGCCAGAAAGCCTCTCAGCGGGAGGAGGGGGGCAGGCAGAGGGGCGTTAGTGGAAGGGAAGCTTATTTTGAAGGTGTTGGGAGGCAAGTCCCACCAGCCTGTCCCTGGTAAACTGACTTGGAGCTGCACTGTCTACTGCCTATACAGTGTGAGTGCTTAGTTCTTCCCCACTTTGGGGCACTGTCACTTCTGTGAGGTGGGGGTGATAAAACACAAATTATCACTTAGCTTCCATCCACTGCCAAGTTGTGACTGACTTTACCAGGTCCCTGGGATGTTGAGGGCACAGGGGCTGGTTGTGTTTTTAGGTGGTGCTGCTGTGGTTTGGGTTTTTTGGTGTTTCTGTGTTGTTCCCCCCCCCCCGCCCTCCATTTCTCTGCCCTTGTCCAATGAATGGTTTGCAAGATTTTTTTGTGGAGTGGTGCTGCCAGGTAGCTTATGAACAGTGTAGATGGCCCAGAAGCCAACCTATGGTGATGCCTACGCAGTCTGCAGTTCTGAGAGACACTTGCCTCTTGGGAAGGAGTAAAGACAATTCTGTGTTACCAGCTGGAAAGTCCCAGAGATGCTTTGCTGCCCTCCAGGGCTCTCAGAAGACCTGAAACACGGATGCAATGGATACCTTGGATATGTGACACCTCCCCCAAGTACATCACATCATCATCTTCCCTCTTTGACATAACTGCCTTTTTTGCTTCATGGATCTCTCTGCTTTGCCAAATAAATTGGACACCTTGCTGTTTTGAGGCCATTTTATTCTTTCAGCTCCTAAGGAGAAAAGAATTAAGTCCACAAGGGATGGAAACCTCTCTGCTGTGCTGCGTCCTGTGCCAGGTGACACTGCCTACCCTGTGGCTCTGCAGTCCTTTCAGCTAGGTTGCTGCCAGCCTCCTTGCAGAGTGCAGTGGATACAGTCTCTGTCTTGTAGAGGATCTTGAGACAGGCTCATGTGCACCAAAATGCACTTGTAGATGCTTGTGGGAATGGGACACTGCTTGAGGTTCTTGTTGATCAAAAAGCAAAACACCAAAGTGGGGGTTGGTCTCTTCTGCCAGGAAACCAGCAACAGAACAAGGGGACTCAGTCTCAACTTCTGCCGGGGCAAGCATAGGCTGGATGTTAGTTCTTGACAGAGTGATTGGCATTGGAATGGGCTGCCCAGGGAGGTGGTGGAGTCACCATCCCTGGAGGTGCTGAAGAAAAGCCTGGATGAGGCACTTAGTGCCATGGTCTAGTTGACTGGCTAGGGCTGGGTGCTAGGTTGGACTGGATGACCTTGGAGGTCTCTTCCAACCTGGTTGATTCTAAGGGGAGCTTTGAGGGGAAACTGCAGTTCCTAGCTTGTGCTTCTACTTATCCTTTTAAGACAGCAGTGGCAGTTAGCTCCTGCAAGCCCATCTGGTATGACACCAGGATAAACACAGCATACAATGGTAAAGTCAAGGCTCCTGCAGCTGGCAAGGGTGTAGATGTGCTGGTGGAAGAGAAGCTGCAGTTCTGACTCCACTCCTTGTTGAGACAGCAGCAAGTTGGCCACAGTTCACCCCACACCATGGGGTGAATGGAAGGGAGTAAGTGGTGTAGGGAAGTAACCATGGCCTTGTAGGAGTTGATGTGAAGGACAGGAGGATGGGAGAGGCAGGAGCACTGCAGGGTTGGGGTGGTACAGCAAAAGAGAGAGGTTTGCAGTGGGGGCACTACAGCAGAAGTGATGATCATAAACAGGAGATGCCAAAGTCATGACCAAGGTGAAGATCAGCAACTGGCATAGGACAGATTTGTTTTGGCATGACCAAAACAAATTGCTGCTGCTGAAGGTTTAGCACCTCCCTGCCTTCCCCTTACAGCACCTGTGCCTCAGGGGAGTACTGGCCACCACTCATGGGGCTCGCCTGCCCTCCCTCACCCCAGCCCCCAGCACTCTTCCCATTCCTGCCACAGCAGTAGTACAGCCCCTGGCACCACCAAGCCCAGGCTGAGCTGCCAGCAGGGTATTAAGGTTTCTTCGCTCCTACTTTGCTCTCCTGCTCCTTCTGCAAAGCAGCCTTGGAAGAGAGCAATAGGGTCTTCAGGTCTCACCAACCTGATCTGCTTTTATGATCAGGTTCCCTGCCTGGTGAATGTGGGGCAGGCTGTGGATGTAGTCTGCCTGGACTTCAGCAAAGCCTTTGACACTGTCTGCCACAGCAAGTTCCTGGCCAAGCTGGCAGCTCATGGCTTGGTTAATTCTATGATTCTATGATTCAATGACTCATGCATCCTTCTCAGCTCCAGCACCAGGCATGGCACGCATGAGCTTAACATCCACTGTTGCCTTCTCTATCAGCACTAGGAGCATCTACCTCCTCCTCCCAGTCTGGATAGCAAAGCAGTTATCAATGCAGAAAGTGAGGACAAATTTTTTGCCCACACCCTTAGCTACCTCTGGCAGCTAAACTTTGGACCACTTGGCCCTTTGAGAGGCAATTCCTGCTGTGGCAGGCAGGGAGAAAATGCTTTCTAGCAAAAGTCAGGTTTGTTGTTTCTGATGTACCCCTGCAGGTGCCTACCTGCCCTCCACTCTGCTCTGCAGAGCCTCAGGAAGGAGGCATTTCCAAGATGTGTGCCTCAGAACACCAAAGCAGGCCCTGTTTACAACTACCTGAAGGGACATTGTAGCCAGGTGGGGGGTGGCCTCTTGTCCCAGGCAACCAGCAATAGAACAAGGGGACACAGTCTCAAGTTGTGCTGGGGGGGAGGTCTAGGCTGGATGTTAGGAGGAAGTTCTTGCCAGAGAGAGTGATTGGCATTGGAATGGGCTGCCCAGGGAGGTGGTGGAGCTGCTGTCCCTGGAGGTGTTCAAGCAAAGCCTGGATGTGGCACTTAGTGCCATGGTCTAGTTGATTGGACAGGGCTTGGGATAGGTTGGACTGGATGATCTTGGAGGTCTCTTCCAACCTGGTTGAGTCTATGATTCTGTGCAGCTGCTGCTGTGTATGAAGTCAGTTTTCCCTCATCTCTTCCACAGTCAGCAGTTCTAAGTGCATTTAAAGGCAAGACCCCTGCCCTTCCCCATCCCCTGCCCTTGCCCAGTCCCTCACCCATTGCCCACCCTTGCCCTTACACACCCTCTGCCCTTACCCATCCTATCTCCACTCTACTGAGGGTCCTGTTAATCCCCAGCTGCCTGCAGCCATCACAGCATTGAGCAGAACAGGCTCAAACCAGTTAACTTCAACATGCAGAGAAGTGGCCTTAATATATAACCCAGTACCAAATAAAGGGAAGGCAGACATCTACCTTTTATATAAGCATTTATTTACAACTTGTTTAACAACTGTACACTCTTCTGTCACCTTGGAGCTTTAGTGTGTTTGATTTGGGGGGGAGGAAATATTAAACATTTCAATTCAAATGTTCATCACTGAGTATTTTTTGGTTTTCTGGTGTGTGTATGTCTATATACAGATATGTATATTAATACTGCTACCACTCTTGGCAGTCACACAAATTGTAGGTGAACTGAAATGGGAAATTAACATTTTGACACTCTAAGAGTCCATTCTTTTACAGAAAATATATCACTGGCAAATTCACAAACAGTTACTTGGATAATTTTGTTGACACAATTCAGGACTGTCAAACAAGCTGCTACTAAAGTAAAAGTTTCTCTATGCAGCACAAATGAAGTTAGTACACCAGAGACATGCTGGAGATCACTTCTGGACTCACAATCACTTCATGGCAGAGGTGCTAGGCTAATCTAATGGAAGGAGCCAGCTCACTCGCTGAAAGTTACTGGCACCCACCAGACATCTCTCTTGCATTAGTGAACCCAGTTTCTGTCTAGCTAAATACACTCACATACAAACACCTTCCAGCTCAAGAGCAACTGATGCTCAGTCTCTAATCTGCACAGACCACTGGGAGGAACGAGGCACTGCTCAGCCTCACCTTGGGACACTTGTGCAGGCAGGTGCACAGAAACAGTCATCCCCTCCTGCCTTGCACGGAGCCCCCAGTTCAGGGATCCCACACCCAGCCTGACTTGGGGCAGGGTTCAATCCCCACTGGAGTGGCACTTGCAAATACGAAATGATTCGTGCTTTTAGCACACAACAGAAACAGGTTTCTCTACTGACCCTCGCCTGGACACATGACAAGGGAAGGGATCGATGGCTAGGGTCTGGAAAGACACAAAAATGTTAGCTCTCGCCTGGACTCAGTCCGATGGAAGTGCTGCTGCAGGAATACCTGACTCGGCATCACCACACCCCAGATCCTCCCCGCAGGTCACATCAGACTTCACTGTCTCAGGTCCTGGTGGACCACGAAAGCTATATCCCCCTCCAGGTGTCTTTCCAGACTGCTATCAGCCAGAGCACCTGACAGCCACAGGCTCCCCGCATCTGGCATGGCACCCAGAAGGGAACATGCCAGAACATCTCACCAGGTTTGCAATGCTTTTCCTTCCCTCTCCTGTACGGTCTGCTTGGAGCCCGCTGCTGCCTGCCCTTCCCTTTGCTGAGTGGCACAGGCTGCCATGTGGACACAGAGGTGGGGATGTGGCCTGTCTTTTCTCCAAGTCACTAGGCACAATGCCACCAACAAATCCAGATCCCTGAGGACTGAACACATTTGGAGTTTCTGTGCACAAGGTGGAAGCTCTGCACAGAGCCCCACTTGTCCGGACAAGGCACGCACCATGGCTTGTGGCGAGAAGCGACTGTGGAGACCAGCAGACACATTTCTCCAGCATTGGGGTGGTCATATGGAAAACAGGGCCAGTGGTTATGATACTGTCCCAGAAAAGCAAAAAACCATTCTTGGAGTAAGCAGGGTGCACAAGTGTTTATATTTCTGCAGGATTAAGATGCAAGTGAGCAAGAATGGGGTTTGTCTAGCACTGGACTGTAACCAAACCACTCTTCAGATGTTCCAGCAAGCCCTACGGCTGAAAAGCCTCCTCCTTCCCTCTTGTTTACATGCCGACTCTGACACAATAAACCTCTTAACTTACAACACTACAGCATTCCCTCATCTTCTGAGTCTTGCCAGTACTGGATGTCCAATACAAAACAAAGATACAGCAGTATAAATATGCAGATATTTAAGAATATTAAATAAGTAACACTTAAATTAATATAGGCAGTACACAGCATTTTGAAGTTACACTGTCTACGTGTGGCAGATCTTATATAGCTAAACTTTGCAATACAAAGAAACAGCCAAGCTAGTGCAATTGGAAGTTAAATAGCTAAGACTGTGATAAGGAAGGGGGGAAAAAAAAGTAAAGATAATAAAACAGTACAGGTATAAAAGATAAATGACCCAAATTAGTAACTGGCAAGGACAGTCTGTGTAATACTGAAAGTGTAGACGGCTTCCATACTGATCTCCACTCAAGTTCTTTCCTCAGATTGTTTTAACAGTTGTACACAGATTGAAAAGCAAAAAAGAAAAGTTTCTGAAGGAAACTGACAACACAGCTAAGATGTAGAGACAAAAAAAATAACGACAGCCACGATCTACTGTGTGTATATACAGAGCAAAGAAGCAGGCAGCGTCTGTGGACAAAACGGCCTGGCAGCTTGCCTGGGGTGGCCAGGCAGCAATTCGTTAGTCACTCCTCCTGGTAAAACACCTCCTTTGCTTTAAAGTATTTAAAGACTCCAGGTGGATCCTTTAGGGGTGCAGGTGCAGCAGAAGGTGTTTAACAGCAAGCCCAAGGTGTGTGTTTTGTTAGGAACTCACCAACGCTAGGTTTTTACAGTTCGGTGTATGAAAACGTTGCAGGAAGTCTGTGTGTTAATACTGTTAATCGGAATTAAGAGGAGTGGATAGGCAGAAGTAAAATGGAGAGAGCTGACACTGCCCTGTCAGCTTGCACAACGCCTCCTGTCGAGTTCTGAGAGCTGGATTTTTCTCTCCTCCAGCCTCATAGGAGGCTCTTTTTTGTGAAGAGAAAGAGTAAATGGAAGTGGGAAATGGGAAAGCCACTCCCCCAGGATGGTAGGCTTCTCTGCAAGTAGATCCCCTTTGAAATCAGATGGCCATGAGTCTTAAGTGTAGAACTGGTTAAGTTTTGGTTATGCAGTCTGGACAGAAAAGCAAGTCATGCACTGAACAGTCCCTGTTACAATAATGCTGCAGGTCATGCAACCACATCACTGCAAATAAAAGAATAAAGAAGAAAGTTAAAAAGCACATAACATATTGCTGTTAAAAAAAAAAAGAAAAGAAACAAAACCAAAACCAAAACCCAACCAGAGAAAAAGAACAAAATAGGTACTTTTTTTTTTCAGAGCAGTTAAGTAAAGGCTCTCTCTGCTTGGAGCTGTGCAAACTCATGGAGAAAACACTTTTTTTTTTGCCCGAGGAACTCTTCAAATGAACAGGTAGGTTACATGCTGGTAAGAGCAACAAAGCCAGACTTAGGCAGTATTTAAAATTACACATAATTCAGACAGATTTAAGCCCTTCTGAGTGGAGACCTTCAGGGCACCCTTCTCAACTAGCAGATATGCAACTAAGCTCACACAGCAATGAAAACATCTAAGGCTGCTGTCTGAGTACAACAGCTAAAAAGCCAAAGCAAGGTGAAAGGTGCCTGTGGTTATACAATGAAAAGACAATCAGGGTCACGATGACCATGTCTGAGGTTGAGCTCTGAGCACCACCAAAGGCTTTCAGCATTTTATGTTTCATCAAAGCTTTCTGTCCATGAGGCTAACAACAGCATCACTGCCACACTACAAGTCTTACTCGTTGCATGCAAAGAGAGGTTTGAATTGCAAGAAAATTATACATGTTGTTCTTGATTAATTACCAGTGAGCTGAGTAGGGATCTCTGAGCAGCCCCAAAAGCACATCACAATGCTGTGGAAGTGTATCTAAGTGAAGAGGAGAACCAGAGAGGTTGCTATATTCCTCCATCTTCGCTGAGGCAGCCTTTTTCTTGGCCAGTACACTTGGACAGACTGAGAGCTTTACTAAGACAGCTACGGTGAAGTAACACAAATATCCCCACATGCCATGGCATGGCAGAAACTGCTGCTTCTCCTCTTCACTTTGCACTCACTGTGATGTCACAAAGAGCAAAACAGCTTCACCAGAATGACACCACAGGATGCAAACTGATTCTCTCTCCACTTCCTTTTCTTAAGTATTGCACTGGTCAAAAACGATTCTAAGAACAGTTCCTTTGGCAGTAAAATCCAAGCTAAGTAGATAAGGAAAACTGATTCCAAGAACAGTTCCTTTGACAGGAAAATCCAAATTAAGTAGATATGGAAAAAGCTTGAGGACTTATTGCAAAGAATCTGCTTTAATGCTCCAGTCCTGCAGCTTGCATATATCCCCCTTTTTTTTTCATCCTGTCACTCTCCATCCCAGGAACTACGGTTGAAATCCAATCAGAAGCACAGAGACATAAAGTGAATGGAATACAGATTGCAAAATAAAAAACCTAAACCCAATCACATAGATTCAGCACATTTAAAGCAGACCCCAAGAGTGTATTTTGAGCAACCATTGTCTGCCAAGCCTGCATGGCACTGCCTGGACCCATAAGGTTACAGCGTTCAGGATTGCTAATAGAAAGGTTACTCTAGTTAGTCTATAAGACATTGAAGCTACATAATCTTGTATCTATTCTATTGTGCATAAATGAGCACAGCTTCCTTCTCTAGTATCACCTGCCTGTTACTTAGTACACATTATTTAGTAGCACTTCAAGCATCCTGTTGCACATAAACACAAATGACATTGTAGGCCCCTCTACGTCAACAGCACTACTGAGAGGTATTGTAAACTCAGGACGGTGTATTCCCTTTCCAGGATGCAACAAATTCATCTGAAGGTGCTATTTTCTGACTAAAAATTCTAACCTTAATGTAAAAAAAACCAAACCAAACCAACCCTCCCCCCCCCCCCAAAAAATAACAACAAAAAATCACTGAACAGAAATTTTAAACCTTAAAAAAAAAAAAAAAAAAAGAGCCCATTTATTTATCTTTGAAAACTCCTCAAAATTAATCAGCATATTTTTAAGGCTATCTGTTGAGGCAGCAACAAAACAACAGGAGATGAAAGATGTAGAAGGTAAATTCACTCAGCAGAACTCCAGATTTCTTCTGCAGCATCTTCACAAAGAGACAGTTTAGGCAGCAGACGACACATCTATAAAGGAGTGACTTTCTCTTCCTTCCCTCTCCAGCCCAAAATACTCCATCTCTAAGTGAGGGCTCACTGCCAGCCTGGGGGACTGTTTCTAGTGAGGCATCTCCCTTCAATATTCAGTGCCTAATCTTACAGGCTCCACTTCATTACAAGCGGCTATGTCCCTTAAAGTCATCCTTAACTCCTTACTGTCCTCTTCTGGGTTGTTTGTTTCGTTTCCCCCCCCCAACATACAGAACTGAGGGGGACAAACCAGGACAACAAAGCCAGGGAAAAGGCATCAGCCTCTTCTATTAGCCCAGACAGCTCTGGAGGTACCTACCAACACAAGAACTTGAAATTCAGAACGGTGCTCACACATGTCAAATCTGATTAAAATAAAGCCAAACCAAAACCATCCAACCTCAGGCACATGTTCTTGCTGAGTCCCTGTCCAGCAGGTTTGCTCCTCAGATGCACCAGATGTGTTTCATGCAGCCAGCCATCCGCTGTCTGTAAGCAGTACTTCGTGATGTGATCACCAAAGCTATCAGAACAATGTGGTCTCAAGTTGGAAGTTCTGCTAAGCTTCTGCCTTGAACTAAGTGCCTCCAGACTTCTCTTCCTGCAGAGTTCCCAACTTAATAACTTACAGGCCTCTAACTGCTACATTTTGTTGTTCTTTCTGCATCTCCATGGAATTTCCTTTAGATTTTTTTAAAGGAGCCTTCCAGCACAGAGCTTCTCAGAGCCGTATCAACATCACTTTGCATTTCTGTGACTCATGCAATCAGAGAACAGAAAGCAGACTATCATCACATCATCTGTAGATTTTCTAATGTCATGCCCCTAGCTACTCCAAGATTTTACTGATAATACTATATAAAGGCCTTAAAAATCCCTCTCAAAACCACTGGCATCTTCATGGAGTAGATATTCTCTCCTCCAAATGTATTTGGTGACTGCAGTCTATAAGCTCTGATTTGCACAATCTTAAATTACATAACAAGTGTTATATTAAAATCTAACTCAAAAGCCTGATGATCTTGCTAGATATAATTTTGTAACTCCATAAATATGATACCATTTGGGACCTTCTCTTCATATTCTGCTTATCGGCACAACCATGCTAACAGCAGAAGCATGGTAACATGTTAAGAATTGGCCTTTTAGGTTGATTTTCTCTTCAACACAAGGATAACTATTAGAGATTCAAGTTCCAAGTGCAGAATAAACTATCCTATGCCTGTGGAAAAAAACAACTTGCTTTTGCAGTGCTGTAGATCTGTGTCATGATACAGCAGCCAACAGCTCTTCAAACTGCCAATACATGACCACTTCTGCAACTACTACAAGAACCATGTTGCTGTTTCTGAAAACTGATACTCTAACTTCACCTTTGGTAAGCAAAGGCCTTCACTATTGTGAAGCAATGAATAAAGTCACCATCAGACAAGAAAGGCTTCCCAACTGCCATGGATTTCCCCTCTATTAGCAATGCTTTTCATGCTGTATGGATCAGTCTCTGATACCTGAATCAACAAGACAGCAGTAAGAAATTTTTATCTTGACAAATGGAACTCACTCTCACTCTATAAATGACATGCAGAGCAAAGCAGCCTGAAGGAAAGGCAGCTCTCCACATTGCTTCATTCACACAGCAGAGCAAATGAACAGCAGGAGAGGAAATTCAAGATTTGCCAGCAGTGCAAACTACTGAAGAGATCTAATTCATGAAAGTCTTGTACTACCTTGGCAAAGCCTAGAAGAAAAGGCTGGAATCTGGGCCATAGATGAGGACTTCAATTACAGCAGTAACCATGAGCTCCTGCTGATCTACTGACTACAGAACAATCTGCCTGAGAAGCAGCAGGTCAAGGTCCCATGAGACTGTGATTTGTCAAGTTCTCCAGAGTTCCTCAATCATCAACATAATTCATTACCTAATTCAATGAACACCCTCCTACCCCAATTAAAAAAAAAACCCAAACAAACCAACAAAACAAACCCCAAAAAATCCACTTGGTGAATCAATAGTTCAATGATTCCACACCAGTGAAGTCAAGGAAAAAACACAGGACAAAGCTAGTTAAGTCCTCAACATTTGCAAATACAGCAGAACAAAGCTAGCAGCAGCCCAAATCTCCAGGGGTTCACTATACCAGATGGAAGAATGAGGCTGCTGTAGCTGACAATGACAGCTTTTGTCTTGCTCACTTGCACAAAGCCTCTAATACTTAGTCAAGTGCAACTCAAAATCAATACCACACATCTCCCCTCCCAGGAAAAAACCACCAATCTCCAGGAGCTCAGGTTGTTTCACTGTTTTCAAATTAACACCAAAAAGACATCTGGTGAAAGACATACTGCTCTTCAGATTTTTTTAACTCAATAGTTGCTTGCATCCTGTACCCTCCACCTTCCATCTGATGAAATAACCTTCTGCTCCTTTTCTGGGCTTTCAGAGGGAAGATCACATTAGATGACGTCAGTTACAACAGGATATTTCCCCAATTCCTTGGAAGTGACAAACTGGAAGTATGGCTACAATCCTGCCTAGCATCTGACACCTGCCACTGGCCAGTAATATGATTTGGCTTGTGGAGGTGTTCCGAGTGCAAGTGAGATTTATCACTTGCTCCTACGCTAACTTATGAGATAAAGCAGGATCTCACTTCCTTCTCCTGATGCAAAAGACCAAGTCAAAACACAGTGCTCTTGTCAACACAGAACGGAGCTGGACTGCTCGGGTCTGGGAGGGCACATGCACCTGGGCTGTGTCCAGCTTGTAATATTCAAAACTTCACTCATTTAATTTCATGCTTACCTGATCATCACGTTTAGGTTGCTTTATCTATTCACCTCTTCATCTTAAGAGAATGCTAAATGTGCCATGACGCCTGTGCCAGCTAATAGAGCTGTTCTAAGGAAGGTCTTCTGAAGAGGCTCCCTTGTCAGTCCCTGCTGTCCTGAGATCACATTTCGGTCATAGCCCAGCTATTGAACTACTGTCTAGGTGACACACCTCTTAAGTATGAGGCTTACAGGAAAAAAACAGCACTTGAAAGTATTTCCTGACAGAGTACCTCTTTTACTTGTTTATTTGCACAATGTATTTGTTTGGACACGCTAGAGTTTATCAGTACAATACTGTGGCAAAACACAGTCCACATTCTACCTAAAACACATATGGAAAAAAAGCCCTAAGAAGTCAGTAATGCAGAGCTGACTTCAAGTGCAAAAAAAAAATTCCTCCCTCATCAGTCCTTGCAAAAAGTCAGAATGCTGGGCAAGAGCTAAATAAAAAAGAAAATCTCTGTAAAATTCAGGTACAGTTCTGACTTGTAACAAAAAGCAAAGTGAGACACATGCTGGACAGTCTTCCTCCAAATCACTAACTAGAAGGAAAAGAAGTGGTGCAACTCAAGTATTTTCCAGTTGCCAAATCTAGAGAAAATGTCAACACATCCAGACAGGTAATCCTGCTTTTAAAAATCACCCCAGAAGCTGCTAAATGGATACTCCCATATACTGAAGAAAAACAAAAGCTATATGCAGATGTTAAAACACTGAGAGGACTTTAAAACTGTCATATCCTCTTAAGTTTTCTTGACAGCTTGCACATACAGCTTGCAGTGTAAGATCATCACAAAGCAGCAACAGGAATATTCACTGTTAGTTATTTCATAGAGTGTGAGTATATAACTCTCACTGCTCCTTGTATGCATAGAAAGCCACAGAAAACTTGCAGCAGCATTAGTGCTCTTGCAAGTACCATTAAAACAGGCCAAGATTACCATTTGCTTATCTCCAAGAGATAGCTGAAAGCATTTTGCAGCCATCATATATTTAATTCACTTTGCAGTACGGAAGTTGCATGCTCTCACAGCTCATCTTCCTTTGCTGCCCTGTAGGTTGAACACACACAACCACTAAAGTAGCTTCCTTCAGTTTTCACAGCACTTGGAAAGCACACCTTAAGATCCAAGTGGTTACATACTGCTATCAAGAAAACAAAGAACTTGAATAATCTTTTCTGTAATGTCTCATCAGATATGCTAATGTCATAACTCTCTATGGGAGCATAGGAGCTGCAATGCACACATCCTTTATGACCATAAACTAAGCTTTGTCTCTGAATAATGACAATACTAATTTGTTTAGCTGTTATCTTTTACAGGCATCAGTTAGAATCTCTCAGAAATATTATTCTGGGCAGATGCTCAGCACAGGGCCCAGGAATGAAACTCTTGTGAGCTCCTCAGCTGTTTCATCGCTGCCCAGGAGAACCTCGTCTCTTTAACCTGAGTCTGTGGGGTTTTTAAATTAGCATATCAGTTTTGATGTAAGTAGTCTTTGTTGCCCCAGAAAAAGTGTTCCTAAAAGCTTCTCAGAAGTCCATCATGTACTGAGAGGATTCTGATTTACAGGGTTTTTTTATTGCTGAAGACAAACAGGCAACACTCGCTGGCAGGTCATCTATGCTCTTATTAAGTCATACTCTGAGCTGCCTTTCTTTTCATAATACCAAACTACTTCCAAAGCTAATAACAAGCAAAGAAAATAGCAAAGCCAAATCCTTTCAATAAAGAATCAGCTTTGTGAAAGAGAAGACTTAATGATGTTTACCACCTACATTCATCCATATCCAAAGAGTAAGAACTGAAACATACAGGAAATAGTAGAAGCAAAATGCTGAAGAACAAAGAATTAAATTCCTGGTCATTATCATGAGATGACTGAACAAGTAACTTACTGGAACTGGACAGCAATAGAGAATATTTTGTATTTTTTATATTTCAAAACAAATTCTAGGAAACACTGGAACTTCTGCTAATTTGTGAACTCTGCCTAACAGTCACTATGTGCAATAGCAAAGCAGCAATTCAGTGTTATTCTTGTTTTGCTCTTTCTTATTCTGTAATGTTGCTATATATTTTTGAGGTGAACTACAGAAAGCACTCAACTGCTTTACCTTGAGGGAAAAAATGAAGGCTAATCAGAACAACAAGGTGGAAGATAAAAGCCAGCAATCACCAAGAAGGGAAAGAAAGACATGAGTAATAGGAAAATAGAAGCTAAAATCAAGGGCTTCCTTCCATTCATTCTTTGTCCCTCTCCTAATCATCTGCCATCAAAAGTTTGCATGCAAAATGGTAAAATCAATGTCAAAGTAATAAAAGCAAGGACTAGAAAGTGTGCAGACTGTGTTCACATTATTGCAGGCTTGCACTTAGTGAATAGCAACATGAAATTAGATTACTAGACAAAATTAAGAAGTAAAGCTTTGCTTTAGAGTCTCAGCATTCCTTGCTTTCAGAAACAGGCTTTGGCAGTTTGGTGACAGAGCAAGCCAGACTGAAAGAGAAAACGAGTCTTAGACAAAGAACCTAAGAATAGCTAAGTGATGTAAAATGCCATAACCTCGAACAAGAACATCAAATTCCTTCAGAGAAGTGTTCTTATTTGCTCCTGTTCACACAGGACATGTGGTAAAGAGTTCTTCAAATGACCACAAGGGAGCTACAGAAATTGTCCTAAACCTCTTTTACATTACCTTTCTGCACACAAGAAGATGCTTTCATTGTCTCAGCTAAATTTGCAAGCATGGTCCAGGTGTGCCTCACAATGAATAAACATAATTTTTAGAAAATGTGATTTTGTGAGGAATAAAAAACCCCAAACCTATAGGCAGTTAAGAGACTGCTGAGTATCTGTTTGCATATTAGTGAGAGGAAAAAAAAAAACACCAGAGAAATAATACAAAAATTCAGACATGTGTTTTTAAACCCAGTTTAAAACAGATGATGTACTTGAGGACAGAACAGCACCTAGAAGTGTTATTCACCTGTTCCTTATGCTTTACACTGTATGTATGCTTATTTAAACTACCCTTTGCTTACTCCACTCTGAGTTGTGAATTAAGTAGAGAAAACACTTAACTGTCTTATCTAAAGGAGAAAGGAAAGACTGTCCAGGAGCAGAAAGCAAAAGATAATTAATAAATGCTACTATGCCTTTTCTCTAAGAAGATTTGTACAAAAATGTCTTCTTTTGAGAGGCCATTAAAGTAAGATAAGATAGCAAATTTATAAACCAGACTGTGTGGGCATTAGGGTCCAAACAGTCTCTAAAATGAAAAATGTTGAAAACTGAATCACCATTAGATGCATATACCCAAACATACAAAACTTCCAACCAATGCTCAGGTCCTTTGTGTCCATCAGTTATTTGAGAGAAGCAATAGGAAGAGCATAGAATTAGCCAGGGGAAAGCAGGATTTTGAAGAAACAGAACCTAAATTAGAAGTAGGGACCAACATCAACCCCACTGATCGACGTGAAGGTGCCACAATGGGTGATGTACAATTAACCAGCTAGGTACTGAGAAAGCAGTACAACAAATCACAGTTGGCTTCCAAAAAGAGTCTGCAATAAACTCACCTGAAGGCACTGGTACCATTAGTAAGGCAAGTGATACAATTAAACCCTGAATCAGTACATTAAAAGCAAGTCTTTTAGTAGGAAATGACAGCTGGAACACATTAACACCAACACTATTGACTGGGGTCTTGATCCATTATGTACTGCTCCTCTATAGCTATAAAATTTTAAAGTAAATGTAACTTTTTTTTTAAATGGATGATGTAGTAGCACATTAGGGCATTCCAAAGATTTATCAGTCTCTTTATAATATATGCCAAGCATATATTTGACCAAGAAGAGTGGAACAAACCACGTGGAAAACATTCCACTCTGCCAGCAAGAGGTAACACCAGTACATAAAGAAAAAAATAAAACCAAAATACAACAAAACCAACAACAAACAAAAAATCCTAAACAAAACAAAACCCCCAAAATAACCCACAGAACAAACAAAAAAGAAACGAAACAAAACAAACCCAAAACAACCTAACAAACCCCCAAGCCAAAGCCAATCCTGCTTCTCTATTCAACACCGAGAATAAAAGCCAGCTTTGCATGTGGGAGACAAACCCTCCCAATGTTATTTTTTGCCATTAGTATGTTTTTTTTAGTAGCAGATGTATTTCACAATACTACTAATCGTGCATTTCTGTAATGGGTTTTCAGCACTTTTTGGAAGCAACGGGAACATGAAATAAAAAGCCCAATTCCCTTTGAACACAGACAGTCTCACAAAGCCTAACGACCCTTATAGGCACAAACAGATCACCTGTGACAAGAAACTGACTTGATTACACTGCCCATAAGAGGCTTTTCATAAGAGAAAAGACTTCATACAACTAAGATTGTGTTTACACAGGACTCCTTTAGACGTTTTCCAAACTTTGGCACATAAAAGAAAAAAAAATCAGAGAGAGAATGAGAGAGAGATGGGCTTCAAATTGCATCAACTAAAGGGCATTATAGAATGTAAAAGCATAACAAATTCCTTTCCTGAACCATAAAGTAAGAGCAGTTAAAGAAGGAAGAGTAAGGATGCTGGTCGATTTTCCACCAATCTTGTCATTTGCAATAGAAGTGGCCTGGATCACAGGGTAGTTTTCTTTCTAAGGGCAAGGCTTCTCTACCTTGCTGTTGCTGGCTGGACATGACCAGGGTAAGATCTTCTTGTGCTCGTGGCTTGCCTTTGCCTAGCCAGGAAGGACTGTCCTGAGCCTGTACTAGCCAGTCTGTCTTCTGCTGCTTTTTTATGCAGAGTCATCCCCTATGGACAAAGAGAAACTTTTCAGTGGATACATTAACACTGAAGAACTTCACTTTTTACATTGTCTTAATACTGTCTCCACCAACACTGATTAAGCTCTTCTGACTTTCAAATATAAAGCATCATGAACCCAAAGATAAAGCTAACATATTCATTGCTAATTTTCTGCATGTGGGTTGTTGTTGTTGTTTTGGTTTCTTGTTGTGTGTGGGGTTTTTTTTTGTTGTTTTATTTTATTTTTTCCTTTCCCCTCCAGTCACTGCCTGGTTTTGGAGGAACTGCAGAGAAGCAGGTGCCCCAGCACACCAGATCTGAACATAACCTTCTCCAGACAAACACATGGTAATTGGATACACCTTTTCAAATGTGCTTCCTCCTCCCAAGCTGGCCCACTTCACTGTGTTGAGTGACAATATTAGTTTTCTTCTGAAAGTAACTGAAGTGTTTATCACCCTCTGTGAAAATAACACATATGTGGCAGGAGTACACTTTGGGAGAAAGCCTGTTTTCACCAAGAGTAAATACAAGGAGAAATTGAGGGCAGTAGTGACAGTTTGCACAGTTGTGTATAAAAGCAGAGCCCAGATAAAGCCATCAGTGCTCATCTTAGTGTTCATGACAGCCTACTGAACCACAGCTCTTAGCTCAGTCTGGTCTTCTGCTTGTCAGTGAGACTAATGGCATAAAATTGCTTAAGGACACAGTCACCAACAAAATGCCTTTAGTATTTAAAGGATTCAAACACTCTGCTTAAGTATAATTTCTGGCTAATTATTTGCAAATATAACAAGACTGTAGAATGGCAAGAAGGAAACTCTTCCAAGAAAATACAGAAGAGGGATTTGAACTCTGCAGTGAAGCAGAATGAAACATTATAAAGGTCAGGGATTCTCTCTGAAGAGAAGTTTCAAAGCAGTCATGTTTGGACAAAGATGTCTAGAAAATAGTCAACAAAGATGATTAAGGGAATGGAGCATCTCTCTTATGAGGAGAGACTCAGAGAGATAGGGCTGTGCTGCTTGGAGATGAGGAGACTGAGAGATGACCTCATCAATATGTAAAGGATGAGTGCCAAGAGGCTGGAGTCAGGCTCTTCTCTGTGATGCCCTGTGACAGGACATGATTGAGGCACAGGAAGTTTCATTTAAACATGAGGAGGAATTTTTCACCTGTGAGGGTGACAGAAGACTGGAACAGGCTGCCCAGGGATGTTGTGGAATCTCCCTCTCTGGAGATATTCAATCCCTGCCTGGATGTATTCCTGTGTGATCTCGTCTAGGTGATCCTGCTCTGCAGGGGGTTTGGACTGGATGAGCTTTTTAGGTCGCTTCCAGCCCCTGACATTCTGTGATTCTGTGAATAATCTCCTGGTGCACAGGCCCAGCAAAAGCTGTATGGATGCACAGAGCACTTCCTTATGGTTTGGGTAATTTAAGTGAGGGTCTTACCCCTGTGCTCACCTTTTGCATAGGGGCTAAATTTGCTCTCATGTAGGGGTAATTTCTCAGAGCAGTTACTGCAGCAAGTAATCTGCATGGCTTTTCATGTGTCCCCCCTCACTAGAAACAACTAGACGTTTGGACAGTAGAGAACTGCAGAAAGCAAACTGCATTGCCAGCATAACTGAAGGGCTGGAATTACAGAGTAAATATTCCTCCCTGTGCAAAGTGCTATTTCTGGTTTTAGAACTGGAAAATAACAAATGTTCTTTCTTATTTACCCCATGGTTATCATAGAAACTTCTACAGTGATTAACTTAGAACTATTAAAAAGCATAAAGCATTTGTTTCTCTGTGTGCTGGAAAAAGCCTTTCAAACAAACAAAACATGTAAACACACGAATGTTGCTCTAAACAACCCAGAAACAAGTAAAAGTTTCCTTCTTTTGTTTCTCCCCATAAGAAGTTTGGAAGATCCTTACCATATTGTACCAGGCGCTAACAATAAATTTCTCCTCCATTTCTCTTTGACATTTTGTTTTTTCATATTCTTTCTATAAAGCAAACATGAAAAAGGACACTGAAAACTAAAGTGCAAGAAAAGTGTTAGTCTTAGTCTCAGCACTGCTCTGTACCTAAAAAATAATGAGAAAACATGCATATGCCAGGAAGCATGAGGAATATTACCTCCAATGAATGAAACATTCTGTCCCGCTCCTGCAACTGATTTTTCAGAGCCTGAATCTCAGGAGCTGCACCTTGGTTCTGCTTAGGATCCAAGGTGCGGATGACCTGCAAGAGAAAAAATCAGTTTGTTTCTAGTTAAATCATGCAAAAAGAAATCTAATTGAAGAAAAAGGGATTGTAAAATTACACAATCTTTTATGTCAGGTTAAGAAACCAAAAACTTACTTCAAACATGTCAATGGTAAGAAGTGACACACCAAAAACGTGAAACAAAGGGACATACAGTTTTAAGAAGTTGACTCCTGTAACACGTTCTCAATAGCCAGCATGACAGAAGCTGTGCCCCTCAGCAGCAGCCATGGCATGTCACAACAGTTGAACTGTGTGACTGTTCTCTTTTACAGAACTGTGGTAGTTTGAGGGATTCTGGGTGTCCCTTAACAAAACCATAGGGACAGAGGCCTCAACTACCTTCCTGGGCAACCTGTTCCAGTGTTCCCCTACCCTTGTGGTAAAGAACTTGTTCCTAACGTCTAATCTAAATATTTTCTTCTCCAGTTTGAAGCCACTGCCCCTTTGGCAAGCATATTACTCATCTAAGAAAATACATATCAGACTTCAATTGTATCCTATCCATAATGTTTCAATAGAGGGAGATTGAATTTGTCTTCTCAAAAACATTTAAATATTGAAAGTTAAGATCGTAAAAATCTAATCCAACTAATGTAATTAATGCTGCTGTTGTGTAAAACAGCCTGTAGTAGCACAGTACACATAAATAAGCAAGTATTACTGAAAAGGGAAACTGTGATTATGTCTTTCCCTGTAATGATCTGAGACAGAAGCACAAGACAAAAGAAAAAAAAAGAAAGAAATCACTGAGGAAACTACACAGAAGTACAGCATAACATTTTCCCAAATCAACAATCTATGAGGAAACTACACAGAAGTGCAGCATAAAATTTTCCCAAATCAAGAATCTATGAGGAAACTACACAGAAGCACAGCATAAAATTTTCCCAAATCAAGAATCTATTTACAGATTCCCATTTAATGATGCATAGCAAAGATATTGATGGCATCATGATCAGACAAATGAAGACACTGGTATGCTTTTAAGTCAGAAAAAATATCAAGGTAAAGTAAAAAGAAACAGGATGATAACTGAGACTACAACACTGCCACTTCAAAGGTGACAGTGTACACACATCCTCAATATCATCCTTAAATATTAACCACATGCAACAAGCATATATTAAATGGTAAAAGCAAAGAGAATGCTGAACATCACCACAACCATTTCACAGCTCTCAAAAGTGGTTCAGTTAAAAGGATTATTTCATTTGGAAAAAGCATCACTAAAAGAGTCCATGCCAAAACTAGTTAGCTAATCCAGAACATGAAGATAAACTAGGATGAAAAGATAAACAAAGCAAAATAAAACTCAAATTTGTAAAGATGGCTCTGGCATCTTTGGCTTTGTACACATTAGCTTGCAAAAAGAAGTAGAACTGTACATGACAGCTGTGCACTAAGTCCCCAAAAGTCTCAGCACAAATACCAACAGTTTCTCTCCCTTGAGCTGGTTTAGATGGGTAACTCTCTAATTCCAAAACACCACACAGCTGTTTTGGTTATGGATGCTGCTTTAGCTGATCCATACATCTGTCACTCAGAAACAGAAGTCCAGAAGAATTTGCACAAAGAAATAGGTTATCATAACATTGCAACAGGTTTAACATCCTCTCCTTGTCATCAGCCAACATGAAAGTGTGCTTAAGAAACTTTGTCTAGGTAGCCCTCAAATGTCTGTAGCAGTGAGCTTATGTTTGTACAGAGGTCTCAGAAAGGTTTAAGTTAAAACAGGGTAGTATCTTCTGCAGAACTAATCAGTATTGGGTACTGCAACAATAAGAGGACAAAAAGAATTCATCTGGCTTCCTTCTCTTTCAGTTTCTAACGTGCATACAGGTGCCTCCTTTATGTTCATTCCTGCAGAGCAGCCTGTCAGAGAGGCATCTCTAAGGTGGAAGAGCTATACTTACACTTTTGGCCTTTTCCAGGTACTTTTTGTATCGCTCTTCCATTTGCTTCATTTCTTCCTCCTTTTTCCTTAAAGCTTCTTGCAATTCTTCAATTTTGAGTGCTTTATGTCAAGAAACACACACATTGGAAAACCATGTAATTATTCAATAGATACTTAAGGCACAGCTAGAATTTACTCATTTAAGAAAAGATAACTTGAGGAACATGATGTAGCACATATCAAGGTTTACCCTCTGAACATTTCAAAAACACATTAAAAATGTGTACTCCTATAAAATCTCATGAGATGTCTGTGTTATACACAAATTTTGTTGTTTGTTGTTTTTTAATTATGAAAAAAAAAAGTAAAGAGGAAAGGCATAATAAAAATATCCTATTACTGAATACATTTAGAAGATCATAGAATCACAGAATCAACCAGGTGGAAGAGACCTCCAAGATCATCCAGTCCAACCTATCCCCCAGCCCTACCCAGTCAACTAGACCATGGCACCAAGAGGAAAAATTCTTAACAGGCACTTAAAATCACTGAACTGTAGTAGTTTACTAGACTTGTGAAATATATATGCTCAATTTAACTTCCTCCACGGTCTAGTTGACTGGATAGGGGCTGGGTGCTAAGTTGGCCTGGATGATCTTGGAGGTCTCTTCCAACCTGGTTGATTCTATGATTTTCTTAGGCAGCAACACCATAGGACAACTTAATTGCACAGCCTTTCCCTGTATTGATATAAGAATACATCAATCCACTATTACTTATATATTTCATCAAATCTTAAATAAACAAACAAATGAATAAAATACAGCACCCTGAATCAAACAGCATATACAGCCGGGGTCTGCTTCTCAGACCGATGGATTCTATGTTTCTATGTGATTCACAGATTACATTGGGTTGGAAAGGACTTCAAAAAGCCATCCTGTCCAACTTCTCTGAAGTGAGCAGGGACACTTTATCCTACAGCAGGATGCCCAGGGCCACTTCAAGCCTGACCTTGAATGTCTCCAGGGACAGGGCCTCAACCACATTCCTGGCAACCTGTTCCTGTATTTTAACACTGTCATAGAATCATAGAATCAACCAGGTTGGAAGAGACCTCCAAGATCATCCTGTCCAACCTAGCACCCAACCCTAGCCAGTCAACTAGACCATGACACTAAATGCCTCATCCAGGCTTTGCTTCAACACCTCTAGGGATGGTGCCTCCACCACCTCCCTGGGCAGCCCATTCCAATGCCAATCATTCTCTCTGACAACAATTTCCTCCTAACATCCAGCCTATGCTTCCCCCAGTACAACTTGAGACTGTGTCCCCTTGTTCTATTGCTGGTTGCTTGGGAGAAGAGGCCACCCCCCACCTGGCTACAATGTCCCTTCAGGTAGTTGTAGACAGCAATGAGGTTACCCCTGAGCCTCCTCTTCTCCAGGCTAAACAACCCCAGCTCCCTCAGCCTCTCCTCATAGGGTTTGTGTTCCAGGCCCCTCACCAGCTTTGTTGCCCTTCTCTGGACATGTTCCAGCACCTCAACATCTCTCTTGAATTGAGGGGCCCAGAATTTGAAACAGGACTCAAGGTGTGGCCTGACGAGTGCTGAGTACAGGGGAAGAATAACCTCCCTTGTCCTACTGGCCACACTGTTCCTGATACAGGCCAGGATGCCATTAGCTCTCCTGCCCACCTGAGCACACTGCTGGCTCATCTTCAGCTACTATCTACCAGTACCCCAAGGTCCCTTTCTTCCTGGCTGCTCTCCAGCCACTCAGTCCCTAGCCTGTAGCACTGCTTGGGGTTGTTGCAGACAAAGTGTAGAACCCTGCACCTGGCCTTGTTAAATCTCATCCCATTGGCCTCTGCCCACCCATCCATTGTAAAGCACTTTTCCCTTAGTCTAACCTAAACCTACGTCCTGTTCATCACTCAGATCATTCATTTGAAGACTCATTTCGAAACATTCTGTCACGTTTTACTGCAGTCTTCTTTCTAAGCAGTCAGAAAACATTAAGCTGGTAACAGGATCAAGTAATATTTTCATTGATCAGTAAGAGAACCAATGGTAGATGGTCTCCAAGAATGCAAGAATTCATTGTTTTTAAAATATGTTATTTGGCCACAGCCAAGATAGATAAAAAAATCTGAAGGAAAAAATAAATAAAATAATTACATGCTCTACCTAAGCATGGAAAAAAAAAGAAGGTATAACTGTTTTTATTTTAACAAGACAAAGGTTCAGATCTTTATTTTTCAAAAAGCATCTTGTAATTTCAGCAAATTGCCTAAGGCTCAGTATGTCCTAGAATCATAGAATCAACCAGGTTGGAAGAGAACTCCAAGATCATCCAGTCCAACCTAGCACCCAGCCCTAGCCAGTCAACTAGACCATGGCACTAAGTGCCTCATCCAGGCTTCTCCTGAACAACTCTAGGGACGGTGCCTCCACCACCTCCCTGGACAGCCCATTCCAATGCCAATCATTCTCTCTGACAACAACTTCCTCCTAACATCCAGCCTGTACTTCCCCCGGCACAATTTGAGACTGTGTCCCCTTGTTCTATTGCTGGTTGCCTGGGAGAAGAGGCCACTCCCTACCTGGCTACAATGTCCCTTCAGGTAGTTGTAGACAGCAATGAGGTCTGCCCTGAGCCTTCTCTTCTCCAGGCTAAACACCCCCAGCTCCCTCAGCCTCTCCTCATAGGGTTTGTGCTCCAGGCCCCTCACCAGCTTTGTCACCCTTCTCTGGACATGTTCCAGCACCTCAACATCTCTTGAATTGAGGAGGCCAGAACTGGACACAGCACTCAAGGTGTGACCTGACCAGTGCTGAGTACAGGGGAAGAATAACCTCCCTTGTCCTACTGGCCACACTGTTCCTGATGCAGGCCAGGATGCCACTGACTCTCTTCCTAATGTTAAGATGCTAGTGTGTCAGAAGACTGGCATTATTCTCACACTCAAGCATGACAGGATTATTTATTGGGGAATCATTAAGTCCCTGTACCTCATTTCCAAGCGCTCTGGCATTCCCTAAATTATAACACATTGTGTAGTTTTAGCTCAATAGAAATGAAATTAAGTTTAGATACAGAATGCATACAGTGAATACTGAACTGGTATTTCTACCTTCCCTGATCTCATTATGAATGACTGCTTTGTCACAAAGCAGAAAAAAATATACATCAGCTGTAATTTTTTTTTGCCTTATTCTATATTATGTGGGCTTGAAAACACCTCACCTGCCTTCTTAAACTCTTCAGGAAAAAAGTAACATTAATGTGCTAGAGAACAACTGGATGCTGAGTTTTGGATACCACCTGAGCAATATGACGTGTATCCTACATTCTCTCTGATGAGTGTTTTTCTGAATTTTTCTCAAATCACCACACATTTCTGAAAACAAACTGAAAAAAATATATTGGGAGGAAAAAACTCAACCAAACAAATACAAAGCCTTGGGTGATGGCAGAAACGATCTCCTCATCTTCTAAATTAGAGTCTTAGGATGCACGATAGTTCTGAAAGCTGAGCTTCAATGACCAGTTTTGAGTGACTCTCTCTTTCTACAGCCAGTGTCATTTCTTACTGTGGTGGTCTCTAAAAGGTGATCTCCTACATTTTGAGGGTCAGAAGAATCTATTTGACCACCACAGCTTCTGGGGAAATTAACAACATACATACAGCTGCCATTTAAAACGTGCATGTTGTTTATCTTGGACCTCCTATAGGTGTCACAATTAAAGACCTTGCAAGTGAAACACTTGAGAAAGAAAATAATTAAATGCTTTTCAAAGGAAACAAATGGGACTGCACAGGTAACTCACAGCTGTTATTGCATCTTGGTTCCAAATCCTCAATAATAGCTCGTTTCTTCTGTAGCTCATTATTAGCTTCGTGGAGCTTCTCACTGTAGCAAACAATAAAAGCATATATTGGTTTTTTTGTAACATTATTATTGTGCTTGAATTAAAAGTTATAAAAAATACCACTCCTCAGATAGAAATATATTGGTAAGTGTACAATTGTGGTTTTTTTTTCACTGTGAGGTATGAGGATTAATGACAATTTCCTGTGGAAACATTGGTTAGATAAGCTATATGGAGCGCTGTAACAACAAACAGCTTCATTCTCAGTCATCATAAACTTCATTCAGAACTTACATCTGGTTGTACAATGCATGCCTGAAATGAATGTTGTTAATGGAGATTACACTGAGAAAGAATGGTTAGACTTAAAGACTGGTGCATTTTAGGCAAGAAGCAGAATATATCATTATAACACTTCGCAAAATATTACCTCTGATGTCATAACACACACTACCTAACGTGCTTTCATTTACTCCTCCTCCTGAGTAAAAGGTTTACACAACACAAAAGGAAATTTTCTAACCACCACAAAATGACATTTCCTTCACTGCTCTCATTACTTCCACAAAGGTTTTCTGTGAGATGAAAATAGCATCTGAATAGTAGTTCTGCAAACGTTCTTGGGTTACCTAACTTTTCTCCATCGTGTATTTTCCTGAGGCATGACTAATGACTGTTTGCCCTCCTTTACTAGATGGAAAACACATAACTGAAATGGAAAACAAAACATGCAAGCAAAATACTTACAGATGTTCTTCAAGTTTCTTTTTCAGAAGAACTGACTAAAACAGAAAGTTAAATGGTTTGTTTTAATATGCTGTGGAGCTTTAATAGAATTTTTAAAATATTTTAAATACATAATTCTGACATTCTAACCAAAACCCAACTTTCAATTTGACTCAGTTTTAGATCAAAGCTGTAAAGCCATCCTCTGCAGTAGCAATCCCCCTCTCCCCAGCTGAGTGATTTCCTGAAATTAGAGCACTGTATAACTCTACAACTATTTTCCCAGGAACCAAGGCAATAAAAGCAAGATCCATAAATAACAAAACTCTGCATCAGGATTTGAATTATCTTCAGCACTTTTGCAATTAAGACTTAATAAATTTACCTGAAATTGGAAAGTGCAGCAACATCTGCTAGAAGACCTGCCCTAACAAATGGTGCAATGCAATTTGCATGAAGATATGAAGCAAATTAATTGAAGTAAATTCCTGTCCTCACAGAAATACAGGGAGTAAAGTGTTTCTGGCTGAAGTACTGAAAAACTTTCCCCTTTCCTGGAACCTTTACTGACTACAAACATGTAAAAATTATCATACAACTTACAGTATTCCACTTTCTGGTTAGATTACATTTAGATAAAGCTCTTTGAATAAAATCTTCAAAGTAAGTTTTAAAGTCACTTCACAATGAGTGTCTTTCAAAGAAAAAAAAAAAAAACAAAACAAGAAAACAAAACAAAACCCAAACAAAACCAACAAAAAAAACCCAAATGTATGTCTATAAACTGAAAAAGTATTGTTAAGTAAATAGAAAGCCATACTCACAATAGCCTTGAGCAGAAGCCCATGCCAAGAAACAGAGATGACATTAGTATAAAGCAAAACAGCAGCCAACAGAAGAAACTATTTAGAAAGTCATGAACACAAAAAGTTAAAGCTATGCAGTTTTTCCACGCATGTGCATTTCTTTTCTTTCTATTCTGTTTTCATCAGCAGTTTCATCCTGCAACATCTTCTAAAACATACCACTTAGAACCAAAATGATAAAAAGCAGTAAAGAAACACATTGGTAAGACACTGTGTTCAATCCAGAGTTTTTTTGAAAGTTATTTTAAAGCAAAAAATCACAGAAGTCACAAAACAAGAGGAAAATAGGCAGTCTGTTGGGCTACAACCAGACTCAAGAGGTAACATGTGCTTCTGCCACACTGACTGAACACAAGACAAATGCAGAATATTTAAACCAGGAACTGCCTTTTTGGTTTGTATTCATGCAGTAGCAATTATACTGGAGGCCCTAGTGTGTAGCTGATGGCTCAGAATGCCATCAAAATCACAGAGAGAGTGATTTCCCATTGGAATGGGCTGCCCAGGGAGCTGGTGGAGGCACTGTCCCTGGGGGTCTTCAAGAAAAGACTGGATGAGGCACTTAGTGCCATGGTCTAATTGACTGGCTAGGGCTGGTTGCTAGGTTGGACTGGATGATCTTGGAGGTCTCTTCCAGTCTAGCTGATTTTCTATGATTCTATGATATAGGAATAAATCACCAATGAAATTACTTCATTGCTTTTTCTTCAGTACTCTTTCAACAAAGGTGCAGACACCCAGTCAACAGAGGCAATTACTCTGTGCACCCAAAAAAAACCTTTTAGCTTTGTTAGAATGTAAATGCTTTAAAATATTGACTTTGGTCACATTTCTGGGTTATGATTTCTCATTATTTCAAAGCTGGATTCTCTTATTGTAAGAAAATGAGGGAGCACATAAAAGGTTGTAGCAGCTCAGGATCTGCATGTTTCGACCATCTGGCTTTTTAATCTTCTAGCCCCCTGAACAACTGCACCAACACTGCTTTTTTCCTGTAACAGTAAATGTTTGTACACATCTTTCTTGGCCACAGGGCATTTGAACTGGTACTATCACTTATGCCTGATCACTTGGGCAGCAATTGGTTGATTTGGACAAGAAAGGGAAGAGTTGGCAGCAAGGCCCATTTTCCCAAGGTAAGAAAACAAAAACTGATCTCAGCTTTTGTTTTCATGGTCACTGCATTATACTTGCATTTAGCTTGGAACAGGCACAACTACTTGTCAGCACTGATTCCACATACATTATTTGCATAGTACCAGCACTGTGGTGGGAGAAACCCCTCTCTCATCTTGACAGATGTGTGTTCTCCCAGGCATGAAACTAAAGACAGTAAACAGCACACACAATTAAAAGAAGCAAGACTGGAGTTTACCCGGAATTTACCCAAGACAGAAGATTAGAAAAAGAATAAATGTGTGGTTTTAGCTACATGAAGATGACCTTACAGCAAGGCAGATAAATTCAGGAAAATTACTCTAAAAGAGGGTAAGCTTTTTTTTGTGTTCCCAGAAGTCTCAGTCAGTTTCAAAGCCACATGTCCAAACTGTCTGTTCCTAACAAATAATAACCTATTTGTTGTTCTCTCATAGGAAGACCAATCTGTTCTTAAAAAAAAATCAATTAAAAAAATTATCTACCTTTGAGCTAGCTTCATATTCAACCTCATTCAAGTGTTTTATCTGTTGAGAACATTTCTATAATTGAACTGTAAAAATCAGCAAATGCACATTCATTGTTTCAGTTTTTTTGTCCCACTGCTAAGAAATTCCACTTACAAGACACCAGGGAAAAAAAAAAAGAGTATTTACAATGGTATGGTTTTAGAAAAGAGGCATCTCACCCAATATTTAACTGCTATCTTCCTTTTACATAAAAAGAAACATACAAAAGTAGGTTTTCCTACTGGAAATTTCTTCCGTGCTTAAACAAGCCAAAGGAAGATGTCTGTCTCATTTTCAAGGACAAGGTTTGGTTTCATTCTGCACCTTTTGACAGGCTCTGGTTGTCCTAACCCGGCATGGCACATGACTTGGGAAAATTGCTTGATGAGATTAAGTAAGAAGATAACAGAAGTTACAACCAACACCATGAGAGATGGTCAGACGTCAAAAAAGCCGAGAGTAATTATACAATAACTTGGGATGTGAGGTCATCTAGTCCAATGCCCCCTGCAATGATCAGGGACATCTTCAACTACATCAGAGTGCTCAGAGTTCTGT
This sequence comes from Pogoniulus pusillus, assembly GCF_015220805.1. NCBI lineage: Eukaryota > Metazoa > Chordata > Aves > Piciformes > Lybiidae > Pogoniulus > Pogoniulus pusillus. The sequence goes on from NC_087309.1 coordinate 109,785,766, forward strand.
CCAACCTGACTCAAGAGTGTTTCCAGGAAAGGGACATCTACCACCTCCCTGGAAAAACCTGTGCCAGCATCCTGGCCTGCATCAGGAACAGTGTGGCCAGTAGGACAAGGGAGGTTATTCTTCCCCTGTACTCAGCACTGGTCAGGCCACACCTTGAGTAGTGTGTCCAGTTCTGGGCCCCTCAATTCAAGAAAGATGTTGAGCTGCTGGAACATGTCCAGAGAAGGGCAACAAAGCTGGTGAGGGGCCTGGAACACAAATCCTATGAGGAGAGGTTGAGGGAGCTGGGGTTGTTTAGCCTGGAGAAGAGGAGGTTCAGGAGTGATCTTATTACTGTCTACAACTATCTGAAGGGACACTGTAGCCAGGTGGGGGGTGGCCTCTTCTCCCAGGCAACCAGCAATAGAACAAGGGGACACAGTCTCAAGTTGTGCCAGGGTAGGTATAGGCTGGATGTTAGGAAGAAGTTCTTCACAGAGACAGTGATTTCCCATTGGAATGGGCTGCCCAGGGAGCTGGTGGAGGCACTGTCCCTGGGGGTCTTCAAGAAAAGACTGGATGAGGCACTTAGTGCCATGGTCTAGTTGATTGGTTAGGGCTGGGTGCTAGGTTGGACTGGATGATCTTGGAGGTCTCTTCCAACCTGGTTGATTCTATGATTCTATGATTCACCAATTGAGCAAAGTGGTGACTCTTTCACAGGTAGCCAAACACATAGTTTCTGGGGACCTTTCAGGGAAATACCAAGTCAGGAGAACTTAACTGTGTCAGTAAGTGCAAATGAGGCCAAGATTGGCCTTGCATTGCCAGGGCAACAGTGATCACACCTACACCTTTAAAATAAGTCCTCAGAGAGTGCAGCAGCCAGATCAACTGAGCATACAAACAGGGCATGGGATATCAGGCAGGGCATGGCAGGGTTGGGTGCAGCAGAAGGGTACAGAGGAAAGGTGCTGAAGCTTGACAAGCTTGACCATGGACATCTGTGCCCACCAGCGCTGACACAGTTTTACAGATGTACCTCTGGTGGGAACATGCTGCCACCCAGGTACTGGGCTGCAGGCTATCCCCCATGACAATGTCAGCCTGTGGAAAGTGTGCCTGGGTGAAGAGGTTCCTCCACTTGATGACAGAGCTCTGAGAGGCGATAAGTATGTTGAGGAGCATCAAGGAATGTGAGGAGAGAGGCTCTCTGAAATGAGCTCAACAGAGAGAGAGTTCACGATAGGGAGAACTCTCTGTGCTCTCCTTGACTAAACGTGGTGACTCAGAAGACAGCAGGCAACGGCAACAAGTGCAACAGGCACTGAGGACATGCCCCCCCCGCCCCAGTAACTACCTCACTGTCCCAGCTGCCCTTGCAAAACAGATTGGATGCTCTGCAAGAGGAAATGACGATGACAAAGGTGTTACCAAGGGTTTAGTCGGTCTATACCTTGCATCAAAAACTCTTCAGAAAAGCATAAAATATGAGTCACTGTCACAGGTGACTCACTGCTGAAGAGAGTGGAAGGCCTGATGTGCAGACCAGATCCACTTAGGGAAGTCTACTGCCTTCCTGGGGCCTGGGTTAGTGATGTAAGGAGAAAGCTTCCTTCCCTAGTGTAGCCCTGAGGCTACTATCCACTATTAATCTTTCAGGTAAGCAGTGATGGAAGTAGCAACAAGTCCAAGGGCAATGACTTTAGGGCTCTGGGATGAATGGCTAAGGGCTCAGGTGCACAAGCAGTGTGCTGTTCTATCTCTTCAGCTGCAGAGAGTAATGAGGGAATAAACAAGAAGAGCCAGCAGATCAATGCCTGGCTCTGTGCCTGGTGTTTCCATGGGTGGATTTGCAGGACGCTGCGTATTTACAGGGACGAATTAAGGGTTAGGCCAACAAGGCAGCTGGCCTGATGGAAGTCTGTGATAGAGCAGTCAACCAGGATGAAGAAATCAATAAAATATTCTTGAGGCACCTGGGAGAAGTCTCATAATTGCTGGCCCTCAGTCTTGTGGAGGATTTCAACTTCTATGATGTCTGCTGGAAAAATAACACAGCAGACAGGGAGCAGTCCTGGAGGTTCCTTGAGCGTGGAGGGTAACCTCCTGAAACAGCAGCAGGGAAATATCATGGGATGAACTGAAAAAACTGCTGCTGTGACTCAAAACCATCCTTCTTCATGGCAGCCTCAAACTGAAAGTGCTGGCTGGAGCAAAGTATCGTGGGGATTGAAGTCCAGATTGCAACACAGGAGGCTTTGTGTTCGAGCTGTTGATTTTAGGTTCTGGCTTTCGAGTGTTGCCTCTTTGCCACAGGGACAGCAGAGGGACAAGTGGGATTTGGTTAGTTCCTTGGTTTTCTGCTTTCTGCTGCTGCTCTCTGCATTTTGCTGCACTTGCTCTCCAAGCAGGCTAAGCTAAGGTCATTGTGCATTATCTCATTTGCTCAATAAAAACTTTTTATCTCAACCCAAAGGGCTTTGTTGGTTTCTTTTAAGTGTTCCTTGCCCTCACTTCTGTGTCAGCGGAAAATAGGCAGGTAAACCTGTTACAGGAAGGCACCCTGCTGGACCTGCCATTCACAAACAGAGAAGGGCATGTGGGTGGTGTAATGATTTGGGGCCATCCTAGGTACAGCAATCATGAAATAATAGTGTTCTCAGCTGTCAGAGGAGGAATAGAGGGGGTCAGCAGAATGGCCACCTTGGAATTCTAGGGGCAGACTTTGGTCCATTATGGAGACTGGTCAACAGAGTCTCTTTGGAAGCAGATCTGAAGGGCCAGGGACTGCAGGAAGGATGGACACTGTTCAAGAGAGAAGTCTTAAAAGGCATGGGAACAGGCTGTCCCCCATGCGCCAAAAGACAAGTCAGCAGAGAAGAGTATCAGCCTGGCTGAACAGAGAGGTTTTGCTGCAACAACTCGGAGACAAAAGGACAGTTTATGGGCTTTGGAAGAAGGCCCAGGCCACTCAGGAGGACTATAAAGCTGTTGTGAGGCTGAGGAGGGAAAAAATTTGAAGGGCCGAAGTCCATCTGGCTCCAACTGTTAAAGACAAGAAGAAATATTTCTACAAACATATTAGCAACAAAAGGAGAATCTTTGTCTGTTATTCTATGCAAGACAGAGGGTAGTAGTTAGAGATGAGGAAATGGCTGATGTAATTAATACCTTCTTTGCCTCAGTCTTCAGTAGTGGGACCAAGTTTTGCCTGATATCCAACTCCCTGAGCTAGAAGACAGTGATGGGGAGCAAAATGAAGCCCTGATAATCCAAGAGGAGATGGCTAGCAACCTGTTGCCCCACTTAAGACATACACAAGTCTATGGAGCTGGATAACATACACCCAAGGGTACTGAGGGAGGTGGAAGCACTCACCAAGCCACTTGCCATCATTCACCAGCAGCCCGACATAACCAGGGAAGTCCTGGGTAACTAGAGACCTGTCAGTCTGACCTTGGTGCCAAGGAAGGTCATCAAGCAGATAAGCTTGTGTGACATTATGCAGCACACACCAGGCAATCAGGTGAGCAGGCCCAGACAGCATGGGTTCATGAAGGGCAAGTCCTGCCAATTTCCTTCTATGACCCACTTAGTGAGGTAACCCACTTAGCAGATGAAGAAAGGTTGTGGCTGTTGCTTATCTGGACTTTACTAAAGCCTCTGACACAGAAGAAAACTGGCTGCTCATGGCTTGGACAGGTGTGCATTTTGCAGGATTAAAAACTGACAGGATGGCTGAGCCCACAGAGCGGTGGTGAATGGAGTTAAACGCAGCTGACAGCTGGCCACAAGTGGTGTTCCCCATAACATTTAATCTGTTACATCTATCTTATTACATCTCTATTTTTTTATATCTTTATCAATTATCTGGAGGGGATTCACTGAGGTCCTGGTGAACAGTTCAGAGAAAAGCACCGAAGCTGGTGAATAGTCTAGAGAACAAATATTATGAAGAGTGGCTGAGGAAACTGGGATTGTTTAGTATGGACAAAAGGAGTCCTAGATGAGCACCTCATTGCATTCTGCAATTACCTGAAAGGAGGTTGTTGTGGGGTGGATAATAGTGTGAGAGGAAATTCTCCAGGGGAAGTTTAGATTGGGTATTAAACGCATCTTCTTCACCCAAACAGTTATGAAACACTCTAATGAGCTTCACAGGGTGGTGTTTGAATGACCATCCCTAGAGGTGTTTAAAAGATGCAGGGAGGTAGTGCTAAAGGACATGATTTAGCACCACTCTTAGCAGAGTTAGAGCAGTGATTGAGCTCAAGGACCTTAGAGGGATTTTTCCAACAGAAAAGATACCATGATTACATATGTAACAGTATGAGAAACACCAAATGAGGCATGGATATAGCAAGACTAGGTTCAGTGGGGCAGAAGTAAAGGCAGGTTGTTTATATGGGAAGGGAACAGGGCTGAGAAAGGGAGAAAAAGAATGATAAATGAATGATAATAAAGCATACTAAGGATGATGCCAAAGTTCTACAGGGTTGTAGAACCGCTGCTGTTGAGCAGCCTCTACACAGAATCACTGTACTCTGCAGGATAAAAACTCAAACCTGCAGTTGTGACTACACCAAGCATGTCTGAGTTGCTCCTGTAGTATGGAAACCTGGGGTAAGGAGGCCTTTCCCTGGAAAGGCAACAGCTCAGAAGGACTAATCATGCAGCCCAAAAGGACATGTCAATGCCCATCACAGGTTACTGACAGCTTTGTAACATCTCCCCTCCACTTGCACTTCCAATACAAAAATCAAAGTGCTTCCCCACATGGGCCCTAGAAAGCAGCCTGTACATTTCCCTGGGTGATGGTAACTTCTACTATGTTTCACTACTTTGACACTGAAAACAAACAAACAAACAAAACTTCTAACCCTCACCATGCATTTTTTGAACAAATAGCAATAGGATCTTCAGTTTTCTGGGGTGAGCATACTTACAGTATACAAAACCAAAGATTTCAGTGCATAGTTTCAGAAAAGCAGTGAAAAACAGAGAAAACAGGCTGAAAATTATGCTTCAATATACGGTATGCCATGCCTCTCTATCTCCTTTTTTCTCATGTTTATGAAGATTCTCTCTGTTTATAAGGCTATCTTAATGATAACTGAGGTGGTGCTAGCACAATTTGCATGTACTTGAGCAGTTGGATTTAACCCCAAGATTTGTTTTGCTTTGTGTGGGAGACTGGATGAGGTGCCCAAAGGTTCTTGCAGCCACAGTACTTCTACCTCTGCACTTTTTTTGCTTAAGAGTAAATGAAATCCTTCACACCAAACTCAGCAAAACAGGCCTTCAAATCACCACTGGCATGGCCAGACCTACATAGGAGCCAAGAATGCAGCAACTTTGCCAGCTCTGCTTTGGTAAGGGTTGCCTGGTACACAGAGCAGGCTGTACTGCTGTGTTGTTATAGTGATGTTTTGTTGTTAAAAGAGTCATCTCAGATGATACCTCCACAGGCAGTAACCAGTCCAGCAGACAGGTTAGTGTCAATGATACCTCTCTAGGCAGTAACCTGTCCAGCAGATAGGTTAGTGTTGATGATGCCTCTATAAGCAGTAACCTGTCCAGCAGATAGGTTAGTGTTGATGATACCTCTATAAGCAGTAACCTGTCCAGCAGATAGTTTCTAAATTACTGTCTCAACTAGAACCTCAAAATGGGGCACAGTTAAAACTGTAGCAAATAAAGCTGAATTCAATTAGATAGGGCTCATTTGCAACACTCACTAACTGCTAATAACTTCTTCATATTCTTATTCAGCCTGAAAACCTGGTTTTGGCTAATAACCAACACAAAAGAGAATCTCAAAATCACTTAACAGCATGGACCTATTTTTAAATGCATTGAAAAAAGCATTCTAACTTACTTAGGAAAATAACCTGATGCAAACTTGACTAGATGTTTTGTTTTCATATAGTTTCTTATGAAAACAGAAACTTTTAAGCTAAATTAAACCCTGCAGCTCTTAAAAGTCTACAACTACCTGAAAGGGTAATACAGGGAGCCAGATGCTGGTCTCTTCAAACAGTGACAGAACAAGAGTGAATAGCCTCAAGCTGCACCAGCACAGGTTTAGGCTACACAATATGAAAAAAATATTCACAGCACTGCAACAGGCTGCCCAGGGTTGTAGCTGAGTTGCCATCCCTGGATGTGTTTAAAGGTTGTTTAGTGGTATGGCATAGTGGTGAACTTGGTGGTCTCAACAGCCATTTCCAACCTGAGTGATTCTGTGTTTCTAAACTTAAATAAAAATACACAGCTAGTAAGTTCACTGCTTTATATAAATTAGTTCAAACCACAGGAACAGAAAGCAACACATGACAATTTGTTGCCAATCAGCAACACAATTGTGAGCATACAGTGTGCATAACAGTCCAGCAAATCACTGCTTTCAAGTAAGGTCTAGAGCTTCTTGACTCAAATATACAAGAGACAGCAAACAATTTTTGAGTGGAAGACTGAAAGTTGTTTTCCACACTAACTGTCACTATGTGTATTCTTACACTCTTACTCTGAACAAAGAAACAGAAAATGCTGCACTATTCTGAGGAACTAATTATTTGATTCCACTCCACCCACTCAACTTGCCTGGCTCCTTCCACTACAAGATATACTTATGCCCATGCTTACACAGATTCCACTGCTGGGAAACACCTTACTCTCTTTCAGAAAACTAAACTAGAAAGAGTAAACAGATAAAGTAAAATTACTCTATTAAGCCACAAAGAATTATTATTTCCTTATCTTCCTGAAAAACTCTCCATTCCAAACAAATAAATTTCATGCCAAGTTTACTATTGGAACAGACACAATTAATCAAATAATTTCTTACACTTTTTCTGCATAGGAAGGTTGTCTTTCCTAGGCAAATATCTTACATCCTATTTACAGCAGCATAATGTAGTGATAAGATCATAAGTGAGTAAACATGAAAAACTACCAGAAACCTCAATCTGTATAATTCTCATGTATTTTTGGCAATAAGTTTCAAGTTCCAAAAATGGTAACTACTTGAATACAAGTCTGATGTACATTTCTACTTACATCTTCAGCTTTTGAACCTTGATCCTGCAAAGATTTTTGTAGTTCTTCAACCTGGGACTGCACTTCTAGAAGTCTCTGATTTACCAATCTAGGAAAAGAGACAATAGTTTGGTTTTCAGAAAAAAGTCCAAACAACTGCAAGAGGAAACTTTTGAGATTCTTTCTGTGTCGAGTGCTTTCAGCCATCTGAAGCACAAGCAATGCAATGTCTTTTATACACAGAACATTTACAACAGCAGTTAAAACACACAGCAGTTCCAAAGATGAAAGCCTGTAGTCATAGAATGGTTTAGGTTGGAAGGGACCTGAAGGGTCATCCAGTTCCAACACCCTGACACAGGCAGGGACACCTCCCACTAGAATAGGTTGATCAAGGCCTCATCCAGCCTGGCCTTGAACACCTCCAGGCAGGGAGCAACCACAACCTCCCTGGGCAACCTGTGCCAGTGTCTCACCACCCTCACTGCAAAGAACCCTTTCCTAATATCTAGTTTCAATCTCCCCTCTGCCAATTTAAACCCATTATTCCTCATCCTGTCATTACAAGACCTTGTCGATAGTCCCTCCCCAACCCTTGGTGTCATCTGCAGACTTTCTGAGGTTGCACTTAGCAATAACCTTAGCCAACTTTTTCAGCACTCATGGGGACATCTGGGCCCATGTATTTGTGGGTGTCCAGATTATCTAAGTGATCACTAACCCACAGTTCTCCACGACTAAGGGAGAATCTTCCATCACCTACTTCAGATCCTTTCCATCAGATATTTATCAACATTACTAAGATCCACTCTGAGCCTTTCCTTTTCAGGCTACATAGTCTCTACCCCTCAGACTCTCCTTGTATGAAGGATGCTGCAGTCCTGTAACCACATACTTACAGCTTTTCACTGGATTTGCTCCAGTAAATTCACATCTTCCTTGTTGTGAGGAGGCCAGTACTGGACACTTAAAAGTACATGGCATTCTCAGAAAGGGTTCAAAGCTAAGTCTATCACACCTGCATAAAAAAAGCCACACTTTGAAGCAGCAGCTCACAGAGCTTGGCTTTAGAGGTCCCAGTGAAGAAGGGCTGGTTGCTAAGAGATAAAGGCATCATCACTGCACTGCTCTTGAGGCCAAATAGTTCCTTAGTGACAGGGTAACGGGGCAGAGCCATTCTCAAGGTATTAACCTGCACTGCAGTGCTCTGCCTGTTTGAAGAATTTCCTGCTGTGTGATGGTACTGAGAGGGCTTTATGAAACCATTACCACAGTCACAAAGATATTCTAAGTTTGGGTGGATTTTTTGTTTTCTTTTGTTTGTTTGTTTTCCCCTAATCACATCAAATATGACAAAAAAAAAATCTCCACATTGACAACTTTTAAGCCCAAAACAACTCTGCAGGCATTTTATCACATAAAATGCACATGGAGTCATATATAAACACTCAACAGAAACCCATGGCTGTAAGAATAAAAGCTTCATTCAATTCACAAAGGCTCTACATAATTACACAGACCACTGTGGGGACGCTTCCCAGGGAGGTGGTGGAATCACCACCCTGGGAGGTGCTCAAGCAATGTGTGGAGATGGCACTTTGGGATGTGGTTTGAGTGGCCATGGTGGGCTTAGATTGATGGTTGAAGGTCTTTTCCAACCAAGCAATTCTATGATTCTATGGAACAAAGACGGAAGCTCTTACCTGTTTTCTGTCTCCAATTCATTCTTCCGTAAGTTTGCATCATCAAGAAGGCTCTGCAACAAGGCAATCTTCTCATTGTCAGAACCTTCTTGGTTCAACTTTAACATCTTGTTCTCATGCTGAAGGCGAATGAGTTTCTCCCTAAACACACAAAATACAATTGCGTAGAAAAAATTAAGCCAATTTCTACAAAGGGGAAAAAAAACATGACAGGAGGTGTAAATATGACAGAAAGATCATCTTTGCTTATTTAAAGGAAACCACTGAAATGATCACATCTTCAAACTCTCAAATATAAGCTTAAAGAGTCTGCAATCACAGAAAATTCAAGATGAGAAAGCTGCCTGAGTGTCTCTATTGAATCTCAGACTACATCTGGAGAGATTCATAGGTAGCGCGTGGAGAACGTCAAATTTGGTGCTGCATGTTGAGGAATGTTGCAAACTCAGTTGCCACTGAACTACTGCAAGAACTTGGACAAGGCACTACTGCCTTGCTGGTCTGTTTTCACACAATCAAGAATCACTTAGGTTGGAAAACACCCCAAAGATCATGAAGATCATTAACCCAACACTATCCATTCCACCATTACACCATATTCCCAAGCATGTCTACACATCTTCTAAATATCTCCAAGAATGGTGACTCAACCACTTGCCTGGGCAGCCTATTTGGGTGCTTGGCAACCCTTCTGGTGAAAAAAAAAAATTCCTGAAGGTCAAAATCTGCTATGCCACCTGGACATCCACAGTTCTATGGGGCCAGATGAGATCCATCCAAGAGCAGCGATGGAGGTAGCTAAGGAGCTACTCTCCATCACTAATCAGCACTCTATTAAGAAGCAAGGTCCCAGAAAACTGGAGGCTTGCCAGTGTGACACTGTCTATGAAGAAAGGCCAGCAGGAGGATTTGGGGAAGTACAGGCCCATCAACATCACCTCAGTACTGGCAAAGATTATGGAGCAGTACATCTTAGATATGCTTATACAGTAAAAGGCAATCTGGGGAGCATGCCTATCCACCATGAGTTCATGAAAGGCAGCTCCTGTTTGCCCAACCTGATCTCCTATGATCAAATGATCCAGCCAGAGGATGAAGGAAAGTCTATGGATGCTGTATACCTGGACTTCAGCAAAGCAATTAACACTGTCCTCCGCAGCATTCTGCTGGAGAAGCTCATGGCTTAGACAGGTGTGCTCTTTGCTGGCTTAAAAGGGGAAGATGGGGAAAAGGAGTTCAAGAAAGCTGGTCAGTATTCAAGGACCATCTCCTCGAAGCCCAGGAGCAGTGCAGTCCAAGACCCATGCCAGGCAAGTGTACCAAGAGGCAGGCATGGGTGAACAAGATGTTCCTGGACTTACTTGGGCAAAAGAAGAGCCTGTAAGGAATGAAAGCAGGAACAAGCCACATAGGACCACAGGGAAGCTGTCCAAGGAGCCAGGGATCAGGTTAGGTAATCAAAAATGAAGACAGAATTGAATTTGGTTAGGGACATAGAGGGGAACAAGAAGAATTTATTCTGGTACATCAGGGACAAAAATAAGCCTAGGGAAGATTTGGGACCTCTTCAGAAGGAAAAAAACAGAGATCTGGTCACATGGGATACGGAGAAGGCTGAGGTGCTCAACATCTACTTGCTTCAGTCCTCACTGGCAAGGGCTCTACACACACTGCCTAAGCTCCAGAAAAAAAAGGTAGGGTGGGGAAAAAGGAAGATCCAGCCACTATTAGGAAAGATCATGTTAGAGACCATCTAAAGAACCTGAAGGTGCACAAGTCCATGAGACCTGATGAGTTCCACCCATGGGTCCTGAGTGATCTAGCAGATGAAGCTGTCAAACCATCATATTTGAAAAGTCCTGACAATCTGGTGAAGTTAACAAAAAAAAGGAAATAAAGGAAGATCCTGGGAACTACAGGCCAGTCAGTCTCACCTCTTCACCTGTCAAAAGCATGCTAAGGCACAGGGAAGAGGAGATGAGTGATAACCAGCTTGGCTTCACCAAAGGCAAGTCACACCTGATGAATTTGGTAGCATTCTATGATGGAACTGTAGTATCAGTGGATAAGGAAAGAGCAACTGATGTCATCTATCTGAACCTTTGTAAAGCATTTGACACTGTCCTGCAAGACATCCTGGTCACCAAATTGGTAAAGCATAGAATTGTGGGGTAGAGCACTCACTGGATAAGGATTTAGCTAGAAGGTCATGCTTGGAGAGATACAGGCCAATAGCTCAATGTCCAAATGGAGACCAGTGACAAGTGGTATCCCCCAAGGGTCAGTATCGGAATCAATGCTGTATAACATCTTGGTCAGTCATATGGACAGTGGTCTGAGTGCATCCTCAGCAAGCCTGCTGATGACACCAAGCTCTAGGGTCCAATTGACATGCTGGAGGCAAGGGATGCCATCCAGAGGGACCCAGACAGACTCGAGAGATGGGCCAAGTGCAAGGTCCTCCACCTGCGTTGGTGCAATCCCAAGCACAAACATAGGCTGTTTGAGGATGTGCTAGTTCGAAGCAGGCTAGAATGTTTTGGTGAGAGGAACTAGATTACAAGCTGTGGAAAGAAAACAGTGGTGATGTCTACTTCACTCACAGGCTTGCTGAGATGTATAAGAACCAGAAATAAATACATTGGAGAATCATTTTTACTTGGGCTTCTGGCTGAGATACATCTCTCTAACCTCACCCTCCATTTTGGTCTAATTCACTTTGCTTCCTAAACCCCTGGCTGAATCTCCATTCTTCCTTGGGACTGGGGTTAGGTTGAGAGCTCCTCCTGGGGACTCAGGTTTCTGGGAGAGGAGTTGTGTTTCTGTATTACTTTTTACCTTGTCTATTTCTGCATATAACTGTATATATACTGTAATTATCTGCTTGTACATTGTGCTAAGCTGTAAATAGAAGCTTCGTTCATATTTCCAAAGCTGGCTGAGTCTAGTCTGGGTGATTTCTAAAGTGTGTGGGGGGGGAACACCCAAACCATCACAGAGGAGTGGCTTGAGAGCAGTTTTGAAAAGAAGGATTTAGGGAAGTCAGCTGATGAAAAGCCCCACGCAAACTGGCCACGTGCACTTGCAACCCAGAAGGCCAACTGTATCCCGGGCTGCATTAAAAGAAGTGTGACCAGAAGGACGTGGGAGACGATTCTACTCTACTCTGCTATTGTGAAAACCCATCTGGAGTACTGCAACCAGTTCTGGTGCCCTTTGCATAAGAAGGGCATCAACACTGCTGGAGTGGGTCCAGAGAAAGGCCATGAAGGTGACCAGAGGACTGGAGCACTTCCCTTATGGGGAAAGGCTGTGAGAGTTGGGACTGCTCAAGAGGAGACAGAGTTTTAAGACACAGAGGCTTTCAAGCATTGCCACTGCTATTCTTTCTCACAACATACTGTACACATTTGCCATGACACAAAATGGAATTTCTAGTCTACTTTTGTCTCCACAATTTTAGCCATTCTTTCCCCTTGTACAACTTTTCACTGTCATTACAAATATTTTTGTCTCTTAATGCACACATAAGCTGCAGTTACCTGAACTCTGATGGAAGAGGCACAATGTGAAGATCAAGAGGGATTTTCTTGCTTTCCCTTATTTTTTTGAGCACAATACAAATTCAAGAAAGATGACCTGAATTTAGTCTTAAGCACAGAATCAGCACAGAATCCAGTGTGGTTGGAAGGAGCCACAAGAATCATCCAGTTCCAACCCCCCTGACATGGACAGGGACCCCTCACACTACATCAGGCTGTCCAGAGCCTCATCCAGCCTGGCCTTAAACACCACCAACAATGAGGCTTCCACCACCTCCCTGGGCATCCTTTCCAGGTCCTCACCACCTGCATGCTAAAGAACTTCTTCCTTACATCCAGTCTGAATCTACCCATTTATATCTTTGTTCCATTTCTCCTAGTCCTATCATTACCTGACATCCTAAAAAGTCCCTCCCCCACTTTCTTGTGGGCCATCTTAAGATATTGAAAGGCCACAATAAGATCACCTCACAGAATTAACCAGGTTAGAAAAGACCTTTGACATCATCGAGTCCACCTAACACCTGCTAATCAACTAAACCATGGCACCAAGTGCCTCATTCTGTCTCCTTTTAAACACTTCCAGGCATGAGGACTCCACCACTTACCCGGGCAGCTCATCCCAACATCTACCACTCTTGCTGTGAATAATTTCTTCTTAATGTCCAGCCTGAACCTGCCCTGGCACAGCTTGAGGCTGTGTTCTCTTGTTCTGGCAGAAGAGACCAACCTCTGCCTGACTACAGCCTCCTTTCAGATAGTTGTGGAGAGTAATAAGGTCTGCCCTGAGCCTCCTCTTCTCCAGGCTGAACACTACCAGCTCCCTCAGCCTCTCCTCACAGGACTGTGTTCCAGTCCCCTTACCAGCCTCGGTGCCCTTCTTCAGATATGCTCAAGCACCTCAATATCTTTCTTAAACTGAGGGGTCCATAACTGGACACAGGACTCAAGGTGCGGCCTGACCAGTGCTGAGTACAGGCCAAAGGAGACTTTCCTGGTCCTGCTGGCCATACTGTTCCTGATACAAGCCAGGATACTACTGGCCTTCTTGGCCACCTGGGATCCTTCTCCTCTCCAGACTGAGCAGCCTCAACTCCCTCAGTCTCTCCCCATAGCAGAGCAGCTCCAGCCCTCTGATCATCCTTGTGGCCCTTCTCTGGACATGTTCCAGCACATCCATATTCCTCTTGTAATAGAGGCTCCAGAACTGAACACAATACTCCAGGTGAGGTCCCACCAGTGCAGAGTAGAGGCAGAGGATCACTACCCCTGTGAAATTTTAGAAACTTTCTAACACTGGAAACTAAGTAATTATCTGTAAGTACGTTGTAATGGTTGCTAAAACATAGCACACATTATCTTACTTTATTTCAGGTGTAACAATTTCTGCTGCTAAGCTGTCTGAAGGCTCTTGTCTTCCCAGAGGCATCAATCCTAGATTAGGAAAAGTCAAAAAAATTAGCAGGTAGAGGAGCAACATTCTTTCAAATTGTAAATATTCTGCTAGAACTTTAACAGTTTTAGAATAATGCTAGACAATGAAAAATGGCACAAAAGGTGGGCCACAGCAAGACAGGCAGACAGACAACCACAATTTTACCTGGAGGGTCATTTCTATTTGTGTCCACTTTGACAAAAGTAATTTTGTGTCATATTTTCTGCTCGTTAGCTTGTCCACGAACTACAAAACTGCAACACTATAGGCAGACGTAAAACTGCAACACATGTAACACCGTACACACACACACACACCCCCAACAAAATTCAGTGTCTGTCTTAAGAAAGTTATTATGTAGCTACACAGAAGACAGAAACACATTGTAAAAACACCAGACTGGAGAGGAGACTAAAACTTATTATTTCAATGTTGTCTGAATTGTTATATTTTATATTTACAAAGTTATGCATAGCTGAAGCAGCTTTTGACTGCTGATCTTGGAGAAGCTTATATATTCTCTGTGATCATTCAATACCCTCCAGAGAAATCCCGTAGACCTTAGAAAAAATGCATATAATTTTCATACTTGTCCTTTACCTGTGGTGGTGAGCTGACCCTCCTGAGCTTGTACACATCTAAGCTCTTCAATAGTTTCTTTCAAAGAGTCCCTTTCTGTTCTTAATCTCTGGATAATTGGAAAGAGAATGAGCATCAGACTTGGCACCACTACATATCCTATGCCCAAAGGTACAGCTTTCAACACTCCACAAATAATTTAGCTCAGATCTAGAGATTACTTCAAATTAAGGCATCTCAGTCTATTTTGTAACAGAATAAACATAAATATTATATATTCCACACGAACTGTGTATTTTTTCAGACGAACTGATGCTCTGTATTACACTCATTACGGTACAAATAACAGGGTATAAGCTTAGAAAATTAAGATCTAAGTGACACAAAGTTCTGGTACAAGATAGTAAACAGCACCCACTAGGGTCACTGAGGCATCTTCCTTTTCCCTCCTCACTGAGGTCACTGCCAAATGAAAGGGGAGGGAATTAAGAAACCAAGAAAACAGGATTCAGGAGTAAAAAGCAAATGAGTGCACAGTCAACATAACAATCAAACTGTATTAACTTCATTCTGTTTGTCTCTCAACAGTGAAAATGAGAGAGCATTTCTGTATTTCCTTCCTCCTGTATGTCAACTGGCTTTGCCATTCACCAGCATCCAAGTCATGGAAAAAAAAATTGTTGTTTGAGGTTCAGTCCAAAGACATCTGAAGAGGAGGGCTGTGATACCCTGGACTAGATGATGGGCTCTCCAGTAGCATCAGGCAAATACTCTCCCAATTTGTCACAAGCCACCTTTTGGCAAAAAATGAGCATCTCCACTTAGCATTGAATTTTTGTCCACAAAGTTGCCAAGATTTAAAAAAAAAAAAAAAAAGGAAAAAAAGGGAGAAAATGGCAACTATGTAATGACACAAGTTGTAGGTTTACTCCAAAATCAGACATGTCCAGAGTTGCTAAAAGGTCCAGCACAGACCTTAGTTCTTTCTAGGTGTGGAGTTGTGTCAGTTGACAGCTCCTTGCATTTCATCTTGGTAACAGTTTGATTCACATATACTTTATATTTCAGCCCAAATGGACATAAGACTTGGAATCACTTTGGCAAAGAACATTTTGGTGAGGTATGACAAGAGGCTTCAGCTACATTTCTGAATCCTGCAAGGTGAAATATGGCGCAAGAGTCAGAATGAGATTGTCAGAAAAATCTCAGTGAAGTGCACTGAAAGGAGTTCCAAAAAAACCTACAGGTGATAAATCATTTTTAACATAAATACTACAAAAAAAGCGGTGTCAAACAGAAGAGAATCAAACTCAGCTGCTGAAAACAAAGATTCTGCATTCTGCTACCACTGGTCTGAAAACAACAGGTTGATTAACCAAAAGACAGATTATTTTAATTAATAGAGAAAATGACCTAGTGCTTCACTTGTACATTGCAAAGTGAACTCATCAACTTATCTAAACACTTGTCATAAAACACACCAGAGATAAAATCCTCAGCTACATAGCTAAATATATCAAAAACCACTACCATGCTTCGATGTCATTAACAGTTTCCAAACTAGAACTGGCAAGGCACCACTATACAGCTTGTGATCTGTGGTGGACAACTTTACTGATATATATGTGACAATGAGGAACAGAAACAGTAGGTAAGTTAGCGAACCTCTGATTTAAGGTTGGGATACTTCAGCTGTAATCTGCTTCCATTAGGTACATATCCGTTTGAAAGATTGTGTTGGAAAACATCTGTCCCCCAAAAACGCTATTTGCCAAGGGCTGAACCAGAAAACTGTGTGACAATGGCCTGCAATTCAGATCCTTTGTGCAAGATAAAATGGTCTACCAAGGAATGGGCAAGCCGCAGACACAACCTTACCATTGTCAAACATAATAGAACTAAACAAAACAAAATAAAAACCAAACAACCCAAACCAAAACGCCCAAAACCACCAAACCAAGCTTTGAATAAAAAGCAGGAATGAAAGCCAAAGCACAGCACAAATACAGTTACTATGGGCATCTGAACCTGAATGGCAAGGCAGATGGAGGTGATATCAAGGATAAGCGTGCACAATAGTCTGGAAATGTAACAGAATATGGAAATCAATGACCTGTGTATGGAAAACAACTGAAAACTTTCAGTTCAAGCACCATTCCAGTGCAGAGACTGGAAGTGTTGGAAACAACTGGTCAGGAACATGACTATTGAGGGGAAAGCCTATAGATATCTTGGCTGATGGATAGATGGATTTATACTTAAAAGAAGGCTAAGAAAATGCTAGCTCAAAAGTGCTGTCCTTGCTTTGATATATTTTGAGGCACCTGCATATACATGCCTAAGAAACAAGCCAAAATAACCTAGTGAGAAACAGGAGTGTGCAAAAGAAGTCTGAAGGACCAAGTCTTGGCAGGAGAGGACAGAGCAATTAACCACAGAATCACTAGCAGCACATAACGGAGAAAGAACAGACTGGTATCCATCCTGTCTATTCCACGTTGGCAGTACAAGATAGATCAGCAAGAAGCTGTAATAAAAGGTGAGATTTATCTCAATGAACATATCCCTCTAAGTGACTTCTAAGCCTTTTGCTACAGTAGTCCTGATTCCACAGAAAGAAGCATGCTGACCATACCTCAAAGAACAGTTTTGGAAGAAAAATGCAACAGGACTACAGCTCTAAGATGACACTGCAGAAATCCTATTTTCAAAGGTTTTTTCAGAACATATTATAATTACTATGGATGCTTATCCATGATCCCAAAGAATCTTATATTCAAGTATGAGAAAAATCTTAGGTGAAAATAGACTTCCTGGTTTAAAAAGCTTGCTGTAAATGGCTAGCTGTGATTTACCGTATCTCTGTGTTATCAAGGACAGAAAGTTGCTATCGCTACTACCAAAAAAATAACACCTTGGCACTTACATCTTTTTCTTTTTGGAGGCTGTCTACTTTTTCTTTCAGTCGTTTGCATTCATAATCTAATTTATCAGCTTTCTTGGATTCTTCAGATAACCTGTTTTGTAGTTCAACTGCCTGTGAGGACAAGAATCAATAATTTGTCTACAAATATTAATATTAAACCAAAATACACAAGACAAAGTAGCCAATTACCATGCACCACAAGCCATGTTGTAAACAAGTGAAATAGTTACCTATAAGACAAACTAAAACCTGCTTTCATCAGTTATTCTGTGTTTCGGCAGAAGCAACAGTATTCCAATATTAGGTCTTAGTACAAGGAAAAGAAACAAAAACTGTTACATATTTTTAGTATCTAAAAACAAGAATCTAAGACCAACCATGATTGACAGAAAAAAAACCCAACTATACAGTTCTATGGATCTAAGAGCTTTAGGAAAAGAAGAAAAATCGTCCTGTAGTCTGAGAGGCCTAGGAAAAACAAACAACAACAAAAAAACACCTTCTCAAGGCATATTATCTACACCTTTTGTTAACTCTGTTTCACAAGCATGACTCAGAATTCCACAACAAATGTTTATGCAGTCAGGTAACATTTCTAAGCTGAGATTTTTCCTAATCGTTTTTAATGTGGTAATACAAAGATTGAGCCAAAAGCCCAAAAGTAGTTTCCTTCAGAAGGAAACATTGCTAACAAAGTCACACGTATGATTTTCAACTACATATCAATACAGAACTTTTAATGTTAAATGAGTAGAAACCTAAAAGCTGAGCAGAAACAATTGGTGAAGTCCTGGCGTTTCAAAACTCTTGACCTTTACTAGCAAAGTCTCTTTCCCAGAACATCACTAAAGCTCATGCAGAAAGCATGGAAGCAAGTAAACCAAATAAAGGCTAACCTGAAAATACAACAGCTGAACTCAGCTAAAGACATACAACTTCTTCTGAAGCAATCCGTAAGAAAGCTTTATTATGGTTGTTAGGTTAGAGAGCAAGTGATCAATTTAAACTCTGATGCAAAGCAGTAGCCATGCCTAGATTAAGGTTGCCTAGTGCTTCTAATTGCTTAATATTTTCAGTGTCTGTAGCTATAGCAAAAGAACTCCCAGGCCTACAAATCTGCATGGTCTTAAGCCTTAAGAGAGAAGGGACTTTGCTGCTGTTCTTAAATTAATGGCTGTAAAAACCCCTTAAGCCTGCCATTTCTGAAATTTTAAGATTAAAAATGAAATACATATGAACATATTTCATTTCTCACACGTGACATTGATAATTGAGGCTATCAGAATAACTGCAGGTATTTAAAAAAAGAAAATTAAAGAAAAAAAAACAACACAAAGCAGGCCTTGATTTGTGACTGTGCCCCCACTTGCAAAATAGGTATATTTTCACCTCAAATGAAAACAAATGCATTAATAATTGGAATCACTCATGCAAAGGTAATGGTTTGTTTTGAATGAGGACTTGGGAGTGTATTACAAGATATTACAACATGGTAATGCAGAATATTAGAAAAAAAAAAAAACAAACCCAAAACAAAATGCCATCACATTTACTGAGCTTCATCTGACATGTGGAATGTGCAAAGCAGGAATCTCGCAGCAAAGAAAAGCAAGACAACTTAAAAATATATATATCTCAGAATGCACATGCACAAAGGGGCTGAATTAAAATTACAAAAATAATCCTGGAATCTTCACATTTCAATTCTTCAGGCTGCAACAGAAAGTTTCTTGGAAAATGTTTGTGCTCGATTTCAGAACAGTGAACAAAAACTCTTGAATATATAAATGTTACTACATTTCCCAGGACAAGACACCACCAGTAACCTCATTTCACTGAAACTGCTGTGTAGGTTGAAGATGCAATTTCCTTGCAGGTTACTGTAAGAGTTTGAACCAAGCACTTTCACCTGCACAGCACAGAACTGCTACCTTGCATCATCACAAGTGGGATTGGATCCTTCACACACCAGACAAGACACAAATCACTAGAGGGACACACTAGTGCTCAGCAGTGACAAACATCAGGATCCTTACGCCCATCTTAATTCATATAGCACAGCTTAGGATTCCCAGAAATTGATTTTGTGACAGCTCATGATTTACAGACAGGTCTCAAAAGGCACCCAGCCTTTTGCCACTGAAGGCAAACAAACACATTGTGTGCTCATTTTCAGACACTGTGGTTAGGTGAAGAAACTCCCATAAGACACGTGAAGTTTCTTCCAGTCTCAGCCAGCAGAACAGTTCTATACAATTCAAAAGCTCCTCACACATGAAATGCTCCCCTTGGAACACAAGGAATGATGAAGAAAAGGGGTGCTTTTGCAGCACAAACGATAGGACTGGTCCTTCCATAATCCTTGCTGCTGATGAAGTAAGAATGATCAGATGCAGATGTCAAGGCAACACAACTATACTGCATGCTCAGCTTTTCAATGGAGTGAAATACTTGTTGCCAGTGAGCACGAAACTACTCATATGTGAAAGGCCATTGTTTTCTGTTCTTTCAGCACTATTTTTGTCCAAGTTCTTTTTTCTGCTGGTTCAATTGTTTGGACAGTATTTACAATTAGCCCAGAGAGGCAAAAACTAGTTGTCTTAATAACTAAGACAACACAGAAAGTTAGGGGTCAGAAGGGAGCTCTGGAGATCAGTTAGTCCAACCTCTCTGTGATGCAAGGTTTGCCTAAACCACCTTGCACAACAACATGCCTAGGCAGGTTTTCAAAGTCTCCAGAGAAGGAGACTCCATGACCCTCTCCAGGCTTGTAAGATGGCCAGGTGAATGCAAACAGCTGTGAAGTCTTAGGGACACACCTTGCTCCTGTGCCTGCAATGTTACTAGAGACTGTTTCCACACTTTTATTTTGCCTAAAACGACATATAGGATTCCCTGTGCCATGACCGTTTGAACTTATGAGCAGGAAGAAATACACAGCAGGCACTATTACCTTAGTGAACTACACTCTCTCTGGCCCTGTAACAGGAGTCCCCTGAAGAAATGATGTTAGGTCAATGTAGTGCAATAGAAAAGAGAAGATTAAGCACATCTTCCACTTTTGTAGAAACAGGATCACATGGCACTTTGTTTAGCAAGAGAAACAGATGCCTTTCACTCCACAGAAAGCGCTGGTGAAACATTTTGTACTCTGCTGGGTGAATATTAACAAAGGGATTGATACATGCCCATCTCTCTCCATAACTGGACAAATTTAAATATATCAGACAAACCTTAAAAAAAGAGGTTATTTAATCACAGAAATTACTTACCTCAGTTGTGGCGCATTCCTCATTGCTGCCAGTGGGTATTTTTTTCTGAAAGAGGAGGCTCTAATTCAAGCCCCATTACTGAATATGAATCATGAATAATTTGAGAAAAAAAAAAATCTTAGCATCTGTCGACTGTTTTGAAAGTAAGAAATACTGGATATTGACAAACTAATGCAAACTTGAAATAATGATTAGAACTGCAAGAAAAGGTGACAAAGGTAGCACCTACAAAACATGGAGGTCTTCTAAACACACAGTGCTGTTGGGTCACAATTTCTTTTTGAAACCTTCCAAAGAGAAAGTGTTGAATTGATGATGTATGTCTGTTCTCACCTGTCTCTTGTATGTTTCCAGCTGACTGCGTGCAGCATTGGCCTTCCTCAGCTCTTCTTCCAGACTCACAGTATTCTGCATGTACATTGTATTCTTCTCTTCTAAGAGCTTCACTTGCCGTCGCAAATCACCCAGGTCTTCCAATTTCTTTTTGTATGACTCTACCTGACTTTCTAACTTGGCTACTTTATCAGAAGAATGCCTGCAGGGACAGACTTGTATCAATATTGCACTCTGAAAACTAACAAAATGAAAGGCCTTAATGCTTTCTCAGCATTTTGCATTAATGCAGAAGACATCCTGAGACATCCTGGCAAGAACAAGAAATCTATCATAAACCCCCCTGTTACTTATTTTTTCACTTTCAAATTGTCTGCTTTCCTCCATAACTATTACTCAAACCAAAGAGCTGCTGAAGGTTAACTGTAAGATGCTACCACTCTTCCTAATACAGCCTTCTTATCTGCTTCCAAATTAAAAAAAATAGCTAAAGCACCTTAACTCCCACTCATTTCCTTCCAACTCTAAATCAGTCCTCAGTTCTGTATTTCACATGGGTGAAGAGTAAAATTTCCTGCCTTTCTATTTCTTTTACTGACAGCCAGGAATAAAATCATATTGGGCAGCATATATTTGGTGAAATATAAGCACTGCAACAGCTTTGGGGCCTGATTCATTCAAAAAAACAAAACAAAAAACCCCAAACCAAACAAAAAAAAAATATCCCACCCAACTAACCAAAAACTAAACCAACCAACTCACCCCACCCAAGCAAAGCAGCCCTTCACCAAGCCAACCAACCCAACCCCCAACAGGGTAATTCATAGCATTTAAAGATTTTTTTTAAATCCACCACCAACATAGCAATTTTCCTTGACCCCACCCACATCTCCTCTACTATTACTGTCCCTAGTTTCATTTTAGAACCAACTGATTTACACACTCAATCTCCTAAGAAATCTGGAGAATCCTCCACTGAATTGATGGTCAGATTTGTGGAATGCAGAGGCAAGCTAAATCTCCTTAGTCTCTAATGAAGTGCAGAGCCTCTTTTTGAAGCCAGGCTGCCCACACAAATAGTCCACATAACTGTGCAACCTGATGGGCTTATTCCATATATAACAACAGAGGAGGCAAAGAGAGGCAGCTTTTGAGTAAAGCTGCTAGCAAATTAGAAAAGGTAATACTAAAATAAGCTTTGCTAGAAAGAGTGATGAAAGAGGGCAGTGGAAAATTGTTCTGAGTAATGCATGGCAGCAGGATGTTACAACTGTAGGACTATGTTCCATAATGAAAAAAGCTGCCCCACCCTTATTAACCCCTAGCATCATCAAATCATGACAACTTTAGGTGCCAAAAATGCAAATAAAGCTGTAGCTAAAGTTGTTCATATTAATATTATATGATTAAACAAAAGTACCATCAAAAGTTGGAGCAATCATAGAATCACAGAATCGACCAGGTTGGAAGAGACCTCCAAGATCATCCACTCCAACCTAGCACCCAGCCCTAGCCAGTCAACTAGACCATGGCACTAAGTGCCTCATCCAGTCTTCTCTTGAAGACCTCCAGGGACGGTGCCTCCACCACCTCCCTGGGCAGCCCATTCCAATGGGAAATCACTCTCTCTGCCAACAACTTCCTCCTAACATCCAGCCTATACTTTCCCCAGCAAAACTTGAGACTGTGTCCCCTTGTTCTATTGCTGGTTGCCTGGGAGAAAAGGCCAACCCCCACCTGGCTACAACCTCCCTTCAGGTAGTTGTAGACAGCAATGAGGTCTGCCCTGAGCCTCCTCTTCTCCAGGCTAAACAACCCCAGCTCCCTCAACCTCTCCTCATAGGGTTTGTGTTCCAGGCCCCTCACCAGCTTTGTCACCCTTCTCTGGACATGTTTCAGCACCTCAACATCTCTCTTGAATTGAGGGGCCCAGAACTGGACACAGTACTCAAGGTGTGGCCTGACCAGTGCTGAGTACAATAATGCAGCTGCCAAAGAAAAGAGTCCAGCTCCCTAATAAGAACAGATCCCCAAGTCAAGATGAAAGTAAACAATGATCAGCAGGTCCACGAATGACTTGTCATGACTACAGGATGCTTTACGATTGCTAAGTTTACTAGTAGTTATTGATTAGCTGCATACTAAATAATGCATTTACCTAAGAATTTTATAGTGATCTGCTTACTTCACTGGAGGATCTAAAAGAACCTTTGCATTGAGAAAATGTTAATATTTGATCTTAAAAAACACGTAAGTAAAAGCTAACGAAGATCACGTACATGAATCATATAAATTAGAAATTACTAGTTAAAAATATTAACAGAACAGAGTTCACCTGAGTACATCTATCTCATCCTTCAAAGACTGAGCCTCCTCTGCCAATGTAGTAAGTTCTTCTGTTTGTTGTCTCAATTCAGCAATTTCCTTTTCTAGTTCTTCACAGCGTATTCGGTAGTCATCTTTGGCAGCTTCCAATCTGTAGAAATCAAATAAAGCAGAAAATTACTCTTTTCTTGAGCCTTCCTCCTCCTCCTAGAGAAGAAAAAAACCCATGAAACAGCCTTTTGGCATGGTGAATGGTAGCTCATTGTGTTTATCCAAACATGCTCTTGACTTTTTTGATTCTCCCAATCTGATACCAGTCTGTTTGTTTTTTTGTTTGGAAGGTCACCAGGTAATGTACACTTTCAGTACAGTAATTTTTTAGAAAGGAAGCTATTGAAGAAATTTCTACCCTTCTTCATCTTGAGACATCTTTATTCAAAGACTTCTCATCTGTTCAACTTCTATACACCTTCAACAATATAGATATCATAGAATCAACCAGGTTGCAAGAGACCTCCAAGATCATCCAGGCCAACCTAGCACCCAGCCCAATCCAGTCAACTAGACCATGGCACTAAGTGCCTCATCCAGTCTTTTCTTGAAGATCTCAAGGGAATGTGTCTCCACCACCTCCCTGGGCAGCCCATTCCAATGCCAATCACTCTCTCTGGCAACAACTTCCTCCTAACATCCAGTCTATACCTACCCCAGCACAACTTGAGACTGTGTCCTCTTGTTCTGTTGCTAGTTGCCTGGGACAAGAGGCCACCCCCCACCTGGCTACAATGTTCCTTCAGGTAGTTGTAGACAGCAATGAGGTCATCCCTGAGCCTCCTCTTTTGATCACTGGGCCAACATCAATGGCATGAGCTTCAACAAGGCCAAATGCCAGGTCCTGCACTTGGGTCACAACAACCACAAGAAAAGCTACAGGCCTGGGGCAATGTGGCTAGAAAGCTGCAGGTAGAAAGGGACCTGGGGGTTGTAACAGACAAACAACTGAATATGAGCAAATAGTGTGCCCAGGTGGCCAAGAAACCCAATGGCATCCTGGCTTGGATTAGAAATGCTGTGTCCAGCAGAAGTCAGGAGGAGATTGTCCCTTTGGCCTTGCTTCTGGTGAGGTCACACCTTGAGTATCACATTCAGTTTTGGGCACCTCATTACAATAAGGTTGTGGAGGTGCTGGAGCCAGCACAGAGGAGGGCAAGGAAGCTGTGAAAGGCCTGGAGAATAAATATGATGAAGAGTGACTGAGGGAGCTGGGGATGGTTAGTTTGAAGAAGAGAAGGCTGAGGAGACATCTCATTGCTGTTTACAGCTACCTGAAAGGAGGCTGTGGAGAGGCTGCTGCTGGTCTCTTCTCACAGGCAAACAGTGACAGAACAAGAGGGTATGGCCTCAAGCTGTGATTGGGTAGGTTTAGACTGGACATTAGGGATCTTTTTTTCATGGCAAGAGTGGTCAGGCACTGGAATGTGCTGCCCAGCAAGGTGGCTGAGTCACCAGCCCTGAATATATTTGATGTGGTTGCTCGAGGATATGGTTTCAAGGTGAACTCTGCAGAGTAGGGATAACAGTTGGACTTGGCAATCCTGGGGGTCTTTTCCAACCTGGCTGTGACTCTGTGATACTGACCTGATTGTCGGATATTTTAAATACTGTTTTATTTACTTACAAAGAACCTGTACCTGCCAAGGATCTCTACAGAACCAATGTACACATGTAGTTATCCACCTAGCATGTAAAGAACTCATACCAAGGTTTCTGAAGCAAACAACTTTCACACAGCACAAACAGGAAAAGCTGCATTAAAATGGTGGTGACTCAAGTGAATAACGAGGAGAGGCTGAGGGAGCTGGGATTGTTTAGCCTGGAGAAGAGGAGGCTCAGGGGTGAACTTATTGCTGTCTATAACTGCCTGAGGGGTGGTTGTGGCCAGGAGGAGGTTGCTCTCTTCTCTCAGGTGGCCAGCACCAGAACAAGAGGACACAGCCTCAAGCTACACCAGGGGAAATTTAGGCTCGAAGTGAGGAGAAAGTTCTTCACTGAGAGAGTCATTGGACACTGGAATGGGCTGCCCGGGGAGGTGGTGGAGTCGCCGTCCCTGGAGCTGTTCAAGGCAAGATTGGACGTGGCACTTGGTGCCATGGTCTGGCCTTGAGCTCTGTGGTAAAGTGTTGGACTTGATGATCTGTGAGGTCTCTTCCAACCTTGGTGATACTGTGATAACTAAGAGAATTTATGTCAAAGCATTTTTAAATGAATGTCAGGTGACACAACCTGGAGCATGAAGTCCTACTGTGATTTTGATTTGAAATTAAAAAAAAAAAAAAAAAAAAAATCCAGAAAAGCAGGTATGGGGGAGGGGGAAGAAAGGACAGAGTATTCTAGAATATTCAAGAATCCAGAAAAGAATGAATACAAGAGAACTGGTAGATCTTCTAAACCATATACAGCAGAGATTTGGTCAAAGGAGAAAGAGAGGCAGGACTGGGAGAAAAATTAGTATATCACACTGGACATCAGTTAAGCTGCACACATCAGGTATAGCTTCAGAAGGAACACACACAAATTGACAGCAGACAGCTCCTGCTGCTGTGAAAGAGAAGCACTGAACATTTTTCAAGAAACTGAAAGGAGAGAGTGTGTCCACACACAGGAAAGAGGCTTAGCAAGAGGAAGTGGGGAAACGGCATAAAAGACAAAAAAAGGAAGTTACATGGCAGCTGACACAAGAATTAGAAAACAGCAACCAGAAGAGGGCAGAGAGAGAAGAAAAACTGGCAGTGCAAAGAAATGCTACTTCAGTCACAAATGATAGGGCAAGTGCAGCATAACAGGCTTAAACAACGGCATTTAAGTTTGGCCTCCACAGAAGCTGACTTCCTGATCGAATCTCCCTTATCCTGCACTTCAGGGGCTTTCTTCTCAGCCTGCAGCCTATTTGCCACTGGCCTTGATGTGCAATGGATTGAGGATCCTTTCCTCCAGTGAGCCTATATCAAAGGCCCTCCTCACTAGACTGGAAAGCTTGTTGACAAAGACGTTCTTCACCTTCTCTGAAAGATATATCTTGTCAGCCTCCAGAGGATCAGATTTATCCCCCAGAAGAACAGATTTCTCAGAGTAAGTTCCACAGTTTAGACAGCCAAAGCCCTGTGCAGGACACCAATTCCTCAATCATTTATTGACTTTCTCAATTCTATCAGCGTTTTTAATTCCCTTCCCTTCAACCAGGAAGATCAGTGAAAAGGGCAACTATGATCCCATGTTCTTCACTGCCTCTCCCAGTGCCTCACAGATGAAAAATTCAAGACAAGATGATTAATGTGCACTTGCAGCCCAGAAAATTAACTATTTCCTGGACTGCATGAAAAAAAGTGTGACCAGCAAGATAAGGGAGATGATTCTCCCCCTCTGCCCTGCTTTTGTGAGATTCCACCTGGAGAACTGCACCCAGCTGTGGTGCCTCCTACACAAGAAGGACATTGAACTGTTCAAGAGGGCCCACAGGAAGGCAAAAAGATGAGCAGAGGGCTAAAACACCTTCCTTACAGGCACACACTGAGACAGTTAGGGCTGGAGAAGAGAAGGCTCTAGGGAGACCTACCAGGAGGCTCCTAGTACCTGAAGGGGGCATACAAAAAAGCCTGTAAGGGATTTTTTGCAGGGGCTTGTAGTGATAGGACAAGGGGAAATGGCTTTAAACTGGAAGAGAGTAGATTTCTGCCAAATATTAACAAGAAGTTCTTTACAGGGAGAGTGGTGAGACACTGAAACAGGTTACCCAAGGAAGCTGTGGATGTCCTCTCCAAGGAAGTGTTTAAGGCCAGGTTGGACAAGCTCTTGAGCAACCTGCTCTAGTGGAAGGTGTCCATGCCCACAGCAAGGAGCTTGAAACTATATGATCTTTATGGTCCTTTTCAACCCAGACTTTTCTATGGGCAGGAAAGCAACAGTCAAACTGACCAGGATATTTAAAGATGAGCTGTAATTCCAAGTGTTGAGGAAATGTAAGTGAAGGGCAGAGCTCACGTGAGTATAATCACAAACTTCCAGTTTTCAAAATCTGAGAAGGACACACTTTGCTCTACAATAATACCATCTGTAGTGCTGCCCACAGCAAACTTCAAGCTAGGAATTCCTACACCTGAATAATACAATCAGAATGATTTAGATATAAGAACAGCAGGCTACTTTTGACTTTCACCAATTTGCTAAATCATGGGTGGAACCACTGCACACAATGTCACAGAGTTACACAGAGTAGAGAGTGACACATACATAACAGTTTGGTACTAAGAAATTAATATGCCCTTTTTTTTCCCCACACTGGAACTTGCAAAGAATCATAGAATGGTTCAGGTTGGAAGGGACCTCAAAACTCATCCATTTCCAATCCTCCACCGTAAACAGGGACATCTCCCACTAGAACAGGTCGCTCAGGGCCTCATCCAAACTGGCCTTCAACACCTCCAGACAGGGAGCAGCCACAACCTCCCTGGGCAACCTGTGCCAGTGTCTCACCAATCAGTATATCATAACACATACATCACTAAAAACTTTACTACTGTGGTTATACCACCCACTCACAATTGACAGCAGAACCAGAAGCATGTAAGTGATTTCTGTTACCAGCTGCAAAATTATTTAATCAAGCATAGTTTTGCGACCTGAATGTTTCCTCCTGGAGTTGTTCTAGTTGTGTCTGCAGCTGCAAGTGCCTACGACCTGCTGGGCTGTTGGGATCTTCAATAGAATCAGACTGATTTAAACGTTCCATCAAAATCTGGTTCTCAGCAAGCAAGCTGCTCTTCTCCTCCTGGAGGGCTGCAACCTGTTGTGATAAAAACATGAACTGGAATAACAGACCTATCCAGCAATGAAGAGTATTTTTTATTTTTGTCTGCATACTAAAGTACCAACACAACCCAGAAACTGAAACATACAGGCTTCAATAACCACATTTCACAAGTACATTCACCGGTTACATATTGTAACACTAATAAGTATTCGGTTGCTATGTGATGTAATCAATACATCAAAGCATTGAGGGCAGATGTACCATATATAAAATGCAACTATTTTTACCTGTATTTTGCACAACCAGCTAAAGAACAAGTTTGAGTTACTGTAGAAGGTAACTTCATTATAATAAAGTCTGCATACCTGGCCAAGAAACAGTTCAAACAAGCCCTCCACGGTAAAGCTATTAAAACCTGATTTCCAAAAGATACAGTGCCTATCAATCACACAGAATATCCCAAACTGGTTATCCAAAGGATGATTGTGCCCTTCCCCCCTCTCTCTTTATATATTTATATATATATATATATATATATATATATATATATAAAAATTTTATTTTATTCAGTGGCCAATTGAAAGCAGATCTGAAACAGGACCACAGTCCCAAAGACGACTCACTTTCCACCAGTGTTGTGAAAATAAGGAGTAATGCAAGGACTCAAAGTACTGCAAGTCCAACAGCTTAAGTACAGGTTCATGTACTATTTAATATTATAGAAGGATGAGGGGAAGAGAAAGAATGTGAACATCTCAACAGAAGGAAATGCTTCCATAAGAGTTTAAGTTATCAAATACACGAAAATCAACCAGACATCACTTTCATTAACTCCAACAGTTACTGAACTGCTTGACAAATGCCTTAACTATACTCCAAAGCAGAGCTTCAAGGGCAGTATCTTCTGGGGCTCCTGCTTCCAGACGAGGCACATTAGATTTAAAGTAAGACCTAGTCTAAACCTATACCCAGCAGATACACTACAGCAAGTTCTGGCTGGGATTTAACACTTAACTGAAACAGCCATGACAGCCTAATTTCTTACTAGTTCTCTAACACCACAGTTGAAACCACAGAGCTCTGCCTCTTCCTGACTGAATGAAAAAAAAACTTTTTAGTAGGAACTTTAACACTGGCAACTCAGCTGCTTAGCACAACTGAAGTAAAATCACTACTGTGCCATTCCCCCCTGCCTTTTAAAAACTTAAGTTTTTCCACACTAGATTTCCTGGTTTTATCTGCCTAATACTGAACACATGTCTTTCTCACTTCAAAATTAATGAGTAAAACACAGCAAACCTACCTGCATATCTAACTCATGACATCTTTGGGCAATTTCTTCTTTTGTTGCTAGTGCTTCATTTAATTCTTCTGTAGTTTTCTTCAGCTGTGATAAATAACAAGTTTCATCACTCAGAAATGTCTAGAAATATTCTGCACCACATCACTAATACTACTTTTACATTTAGGTACTACATTAAATTTCTGAAAACTAAGGCAATTCCACTCTTACAAAGAAGTGGAGATCATTTTTGGTTTTTGGTTTTTTTTTTTCAGTTTGTGTGACAGTAAAATATAAACATACCTAAAAGTAATATGTGGTCTTACAAAAACACAGTCTATGAATTGAGAATTTCTGAAGAACTCATCAACTCTGCATTCTGAAAGAATTGTCAATACCACTTTTCTTTACAGGTGTAAACAGTGCATAATTTCGGTTTTCAATCTGCTTTTCAAATACAGAAAGGACCAGAAGGTGGAATACAGGGAATGGACAATTAGGGAAAAATATCTCTAGTCACTGGAAGTTACTCCTACTGCACGACAGGAATACAACTGACAATAGGGAGTGAGAAGCTGACCCTTCTGAAAAAGGGCACTGAACCTTGTAAGCAGTGGGAAATATTCAGATACTTCCCTTTAAAGACCTGAAGTTCTAAAACATGTACCTTGCAGGTTTGAATATGAATGAAGTTAACATAAAAAACACAGCTACAAGAAAACTGGCCTGTTCAAACAGAGGCATGCATTTTACATGCACAGAGATATAGATACTTATTATTCTATAGGATGAATTTTAGATGGGCTTTCTCAAGCACCATCCCTGTAACTTAATCTTTTTTAAGCTTATCTCTCAAGAGTCTGTTGACATACAAAAATTAATTCCACTTGCCAAAATTTACATACTTCTGCAGAGAAAGAATGATGGAGGAAGAAAGGGAGCACCACTGTACTGTACTTCTCAATTAGGGGAACAAAAAAAGGGAAGAGGGCAGTGCTAGCATGAGGGTAACCCAGTGAAAAAAATCCTGGGGTTTGCATTTTCTTTAAACATATCATACAAGGAAGGATTCTTTTTGAAAACTTTGCTTATGTATTGTAACAGAACCCAGGACTGCTGTAAGGATTTTTAAGCCAGAGCTTAGGGTTTTGGGGTTTTTTGTTTGGTTGTTTTTTCAACTGAGTTTGGAAGTAGGAATTGGAATAAAAAAGATTTGATCAAATACTGCAGGTTTTGTTATCCTTTCTGAACACTCAAAGACCCACAGCAGTCCAAAGTTTGGCTGTACTATGCCACACAGCTGAACCTGTTTTACCAAACCGAGTCTATCTCCTTTATATATACAAAATGGGCTAACTCTATTTATAAAAGCACTTAAAACACTGAAATTTACTTTAACATTTAATTTCCCATACAACCATTCCACAGTTAAGAGAAAACAAGACAGACTTCTTTAAATAAACAAAAGTGACAGGCCATTGGTGTGCTGTGATTGAAGATAAAGAAACATCTAGTCTTAGATACCTGCCGATCAAGGTCAACGTAAGCATCATTTCCAACAGAGACCGGAGACTCTTTACTCATCAACTGCAATTAGATTACACTGTGTTAGAAAAAGCAAGGATTTATTTTCAAACTCAAAGCCCAAGCTTCAAAGAAATACCAGGCTGATTTTAAAGTTTAGGAGCTCCGACCTGACTTCATTCCAAAAGTTTTTAACTTCATTTTTATATAGGAAATGTACAGAAACACTTACAGAAAGAAACCTTCAGAACTTATAATATTTAAAGCATAATATATGGAAGATATATATATTTTTTCCCCCCTGAAAATGCACATTCTTTATCTATGATAAAAACCTACAGTACAGTCTGCTTAGCAATTCACTGATGTGACACTGGAATCACGGCAGCTATCAACACCATGCAAGACCTTCCTTTAATTTCTCTCTGCCGTTGGTTCTCATTTTCTGATCACCTTGAAGTTCACACCAACTTCACTGAGGTTGGGGCCACATCTATGCTAACTGTGCAAAACAAAGATGAGTGGTCTGCAACTTACAAATATAAAGTCTATAGAGAGTATTCTTGAAACAAGTATTACTGCATGAGGCACTTAATGCCATGGTTTAGTTAATTAGAAGGGTTAGGTGAGAGGTCGGACTCGATGACCCTAGAGGTCTTTTCCGTCCTGGCTGATTCTGTGTGTGTGTGATTACAATTCCTTGCATAGCAACTTTTTTTTTTTTATTGCAGGAATGGCTGGTAGTGGTTTTACTCTAGAAAATATTACTTAAAGTCCTTTTTTCCTTTCACTTTTCCCCCTCCAAAGAAGCAAGGCCTCCAAATTAACTGATGTTACCAAAAGATAATAATGATTTTACTAGAAGGGAAAAAGCTGTTAGGAAAGTGAATTTTCTTTCAGTAGTAGGCTGATCAACTACAAGGGTAGTTATAATTTAGATCAAGTGTAAAAATCTGTGGCCCAAAGACCTCCTCCCACCAACCTCCAGGAAATACAGGGAAGTAAAACTATTACTGAAAGCTGCAAGACACAAGAAGGAACATGCAACTAGCACTGAAGAATGTTGTAACTAACTGAAAAAGGCAGCGTTTCAGAACCACATTGATGGTTTCTGTCATCCTTTCAAAACACAAAATCTTTTGAGTTCTCTATATGACATGATTCATGGAATTTATCACCAAAAAGGCCTTAACCTAACAAAAATCAGGCCAAGACTTCTTTTCTAATGCCCCCTATCCAGTCTGGTTACTCTCCTCAGAGACAGGGCTTTATTCCTTGCAGAAATCAATGCTTTTGCGTTATCTATCATCAACAAAGTTCCTCTGATACACAGAGCAGAGCTTTTATTTCTGTTTTCCATCCTTTCTGTTTACACCATCGTGTACAAGAGAAAAAAAAAATCTGTTTGACATTAACATCATTCAACTATTTATACATTTATGTTTTGTTTCCTTTTCCCATCTCCTTAATTGGCATTTAGCTGTGCACCACATGCTCTCCTCAGACTTTGACAGTGTTTGTTACTAACTGCTGAACTCCCTCCATTTAGTCTGCATCTTTACAATGACAAACTACTCTGACACGAAACATTCCATGAAGCCCAGATTTTCTGTAACAGCAATTACAAAGTCCCTAGCTGCAGAGCCGTACCCTGAAAAACGAAGTTGCAAGTAGGCAACTTGATCTAGTGTGAGGTGTCTCTGCCCATGGCAGGGGGCTTGGAACTAGATGATCCTTGTGGTGCCTTCCAACCCTGACCGATTCTATGATTCTCTGTGTCTCCTACACTTTCTTATACAGTGGCATCACAACTTGCATTTAATTTAGGGCCATGTTTTCCAAGCTCATCATCATTTTGCATACAAAACAAGAACTTCCAATCCCTCTCAGCTCTGTGATGTTCATATGCATTTCAATTATCCATTTCACTACTGTTTAAATGTTTTGTACAGATGACTAATACAGATAATGCTATTAACCAAATACTGAAATCTTATTCTCCCTACTCTATAGCCCACAACACTACGCACCAAGTTTGGATGCTAAGTAAGCTCCACTCATTAAGCCAATTCTTTCCAACTGCCAGGTTTCAGGGTGCATGTGGCCTGCAAGGCTGTACTCTAGTCTCCCTGCCAGACATTACTCTTCATGGCCACAGCACAACTTTCTCTTCAGAAATCCAGCTTAACAGGCCTGCACAAGACTTGCTGTAAGAGTAACACATGGGCCACACAACCCACTAGAGGCCACTGCGGTGTTACTGCTTTCTGTGGATCACTGTAAAGGCATACAGAAGGCAGTAATATAATCCTCTTATAATTCAGTGGGGTTTGCCATCTCTCCCAGAAATTCCTATCCTTAAGAATCCTTTGGAAATGTCAAGAAACAAGTACATTGGCTGGAGAAGAATGAGGTGACGAATACACATTGTGGGGTGTAGTGAGAATGTTACAGAGAGATTGTGAACTTAACTCTATGGAGTGCATCAAGAATGTCATGGGAAGTGTGTGTGATGCACTGAGGGCAAGAAGCACAAACACATATGCAAATGTCTGACTCAATGCAACAAGATGCAGTATTTCGGCTTTATGATATGGTGGAATGCTGAAGAAGAAATCTAAGTGACTGTGTTGTGTCAAGTAGCATAACCAGATAAGGAACAGGAATGAGTTTGCCAGATTATGCAGAAGGAATTCAACTTCTGATCATCGATCATTAATAAACTGAAACCAAGAAGTGGGATGACAAGGGAGAATTAAAATGCTTCCATCTTTTCCCTACACATCTGCCCACACACCAGAGAGGTATGTATATATATATATAAAAGCAAATGTCTTCACTATTCTCTGCTTCTGCATACAGACTGGGTGGCAAATGGCTGAGAGCAGCGCTAAGGAAAAGTACCTGGTGATCTGGGCAGATGAAAAGCTCAACATGAGCCTGCAGCATGAGTGCAGTCCAAAGAGCAACCGTGTGCTAGGCTGCAGCAAGAACAGTGTGGCCAGCAGGGCAAGGGAGAGGATTCTGCCCCTTTACTCTGCTCTTGTCAGACACCACCTCCAGGTTCTGGAGCCCCTAACACAAGGAGGGCATCGAGCTGTTAGAGCAAGTCCAGAGGAGGCCATAAAGATGCTCAGAGGGATGCAGCAGCTCTGCTATGAGGACAGGCTATGAGAGTTGGGGCTCTGCAGCCTGGAGAAGAGAAGGCTTTGAGGGGACCTTGGAGTGGCCTTCCAGGATCTGAAGTGGGCTACAGGAGAGAGACTATTGACAAGGTCTTGTAATGACAGGACAAAGAGTAATGGGTTTAAACTGGCAGAGGGGAGATTTAAACTGGATGTTAGGAAAGGGTTCTTTACAGTGAGAGTGGTGAGACACTGGCAGAGGTTGCCCAGGGAAGTTGTGGCCGCTCCCTCCAAGGAGGTGTCCAAGGCCAGGCTGGATGAGGTCTTGAGTGACCTGTTCTAGTGGGAGATGTCCCTGCCTATGTCAAGGGGTTGGAACTGGATGATCTTTGAGGTCCCTTCCAACTTAAACCATTCTATGATTCTATGGCCTTTATCCAGGTTCTTGCTGTTACCAGGGAGAAAACCTTTACCATAAACAGCACAGCCAAAAGAGTAAAAGCCCACTCAAGTATCCAAACAGCTTTCTTCAGTAACACTTCCAAAGAAAGTCAAGAGAAGTTTTTCTGAAAGCTGTGGCAATTCAAAATACACACTACACCCCCCAGCCACCTAAAAAAAAATAGAAGTAACAGGCTTGCCAAGTTTACTCCATTCTTCACTCCTCAATCAGCATCCTCTGCCACTACTGAAGTTTAGAGCTTCAAAGTGCTCATTTCATCAGTTACCTGCTCAGTGGCACATTACCTCTTTCTGCACTACTACCAATCAGATTGTACTAGTAAGTCACTAATTTTTAAAGCATATTTCCTTACTGATTTCTGCTATGTGTCTCCTTTACTTAATGTGGAAGTTTGGGAGTTACCCATCTCCCCACACTTAAGAAAATCACCCAGACTAGACTCAGCTGGCTGAAAGTTAAGGAATGCAGCTATATTTACAGCTTAACACAAATACAAGCATATATATACAAATGTATATTATATACAAGTTAAAAGTAAAACAGAAACACAATACCCCTCCAGAAGCAATCAGAGTCCCTAGGAAGCTCCTGAAGCAAACCCCCTTCCCTGCCCTCTTTCCCTCCCTTCAGAAATAATCAGATCAACCCACGCATATCTCCTGTGATAAATCTGGAGATTTGAGGTCAGATGTCAAGATGACAACAAAGAGGTTAGAGGAAAAAGGGTTAGGTGGATCAGACAGTTAAGGCAGAGACAGCCACAGAGAAGACTGTCAGAAAGAAGGCACAGCCCAAAATGAAGAGCTGAGCACTGTGTGTGAAGTGTCTGTCTTATCTCTATTTTGACTAGTTGCATTTCTCAGCAGAATGGGTGATACAGGGCACATGTTGGTTTTCTTCTTTCTTTACAGACCTAAGGCTTTAATTTCTCTCAGTAATATATTCAATTTATTCTCAAACCAGCACAATAAACCCCTCTTTATCGCTCAGTGTTCTGCTGAGAACTAATCTAAACCAATGTTTACAATAATGAATATCATGAGTTCAGTTTACACTTTGTTCTGGCTATCTTGGATGTAAGTGATTCAAAAGCTCAGAAAACAGCAGTTTGTCTCCTCACAGATGAGATGACAACAATGACTCCCAGGTGATGCTGGGCTTGTGCTCACGGACTATAGATTCTCGTAGATTCTGTATTACTGGATACTGACAGTACTTAGAACAGACAACTCCTAACAGCTTGTATTATACGCTCTGAATTTAAACTCTCTCAGCTAAAGTAAAATTTTTCAGGGGAATACACTGGATTTCACCATTCTCCTGCATTACCCAGTAGGTATGACCAGGACCTTCAGCAGAAACCATTCCTCAGACAGGTTTCCCTTCACCCAGTGGAGAAAACACCCAAACAGTTTTCCCTAACAGATTCTTTTCACGTACAACAGGAACTTTATCACCTGTTTATCACCTGGTCTACTGTCTGGACCAAGTCTGTTTGTGCAGGTCCTGCTCTGTTTACTGAACCCCTACTATTTACCAACCAGGTAGCTTGTCCTAAATGTTTGTCCCAGTTTTTCAGAGTTCCACCCCCCATGGCTTTGAGGGTGGTTTTCAGCAAACCATTGTAGTGCTCAATCTTCCCTGAAGCTGGTGCATAGTAGGGTATGTGGTAGATCCACTCAATGCTGTGCTCTATGGCCCAGTTTGTCACAAGATTGTTCTTGAAATGAGTGCCATTGTCTGCCTTGATTATCTCTAGAGTTCCATGTCTCCACATGATTTGTCTTTCCAAGCCAAGATTGGTGTTAGATGCAGTAGCATGTGGAACTGGATAGGTTTTTCCAGCCCTCCAGTGCTTGCCTCTACCACCTTTAGCACATACTGCTTGCCAGAATGAGATAAAGTGTAGTCATAGTTTTTATAGCAGAGACTATGGCAGAATGTGACAAGCTGTCCTCTATCTGCCTGAGCTGGTCAGTGAAATCACCAACAGTGAGAGGTCTTTCATTACCACTCCTTGACAGAAATCTGCTAGCCAAGATGTTAGTATAAGATGAAGGAGCAAGCTTAATAAGCCTCTTTGTGAGACCTGTTCCAAGAGGAATGTCATCAGGCTCATGGGTGCCATGATCTCCATAGAGCACTTCCTTCACAGCAAACTCCTTCAGAAGCTTAATTCCCTGCTCAG
Source organism: Pogoniulus pusillus (assembly GCF_015220805.1). Classification (NCBI taxonomy): domain Eukaryota; kingdom Metazoa; phylum Chordata; class Aves; order Piciformes; family Lybiidae; genus Pogoniulus; species Pogoniulus pusillus. Next base: position 109,822,290 of record NC_087309.1, read on the forward strand.
CTGCGTTACACTTCTTAGCTGCCTATGGCAAATCATCTTGGGAAGGATATCTCATAGCCACAGCTAACAAGAGGAGTGTCCACAAGCTAACTTTAGCAAGAGGACTTGCCAGGTATTTGTCCACTCCACTCTCCTTTGTGAGTGACCCTAGCTGCTTGGCAAACTACCTGTAGAGCATTTGCACCAATAGGAAGGCATGTCATCAGCCAGCTTAGGATTGCCTCTCCTGATTGCCTTGCATATTCATTTCTAGCATCCCTGATCTCTTTGAGGGGATCACTGGGATCTTGGACACCATCCTCTACCTCTGGTTGTCCTGATTGTCCTTGGCCTAGAAACAGAACTTTCCTAAGAGCACTCAAACTCCTCAGAGCCATCCTCTTTCTTGGCAGCCAATCTCACAAAGCTTTTCTTGTCAGAGTATTGAGACCCGAGTACACTGGCAGCTGTCCCTTCTTTCAGGAGCTGGCTACAGATCAGCATAAATTTTGCCCACCTTTGAAATTCTGCAGCACTGGAAATGGTTTTCAGAAAAACAAAACAAAGCACCAAACAGACAAAGCCTAAAACCCCCAAAGCAACAAAATAATTGCCTCCAAAAAAATCAAGCAATTGTCCTTCCCTAGAGGCCTAAGGCAAGTTTACTCACAAGCTGCCTACAGTGAAAAGGCAAGCAATTAGCATTTACTTCTTTGCCATTTTTCTGGTTTCTTCTGCACACAGAATGAATACTTGAGGTGGAAGAAGTATTTTTTCAAATAATCAAAACCATCACTAAAAATAAAAAAGATTTCATTCTGTGGTGAAGAGCTCATTTTGGGTTTTAAATGGTACCAAATCTGAACAACATGAAAATTTTTGTAGAAATTTTCCTGCTTTTATGAGAGGTGGTTGTGATTCCCTGTTAATCCTACAAATCCATATATTTTCGTGCTCCCAGCTTTGGTATGATGTCTTACAAAAGACTTACAGATCCGGGAATATCATTAAAACCTTTGCTTTTCTAACTGCTTTGCTTGTGAAATGTGATTAAGTTGGGTTGTCATGGACACGAAGATTAGGGAAGGGAGAAAACCATCTCGAAATCTCCATGCATGAATAATGTGAATTTTGAATGCTTTTTTGTTCCCCTACATGACTTGCAGCTGCAGCAGTTGATTGATGATGTTAAAAGTTCAAACATCTGCTTTGTCTGAAAATAGTTCTACAGTTGCTAATATTGTACACACTTAAGTGCCCATGAAACAATGTCAAAATCCAGCTTCTGTATTCAGAAGGTCATTTTTTAGTTATCTTTTTTTTTTAAATGTATTTTTGTGCTTTCAGTTTTTAAGAGTCAAGGCTCTGTATGATACAGTATGGATCTTCTAATGCAGATAGACTTTCCTCTTCCTTTAGTACTGCTTACAGACACAAGGAAATACTTTTTTTTATCATTTCCCAGACATAGAATCCCCACTTTTAATTCAGACATGATGAACCTTTTTATCATTTCCCAGACATAGAATCCCCACTTTTAATTCAGACATGATGAACCATTTTATCATTTCCCAGACATAGAATCCCCACTTTTAATTCAGACAAGATGAAACTTTTTATCAGTTCCCAGATATAGAATCCCCACTTTTAATTCAGACAAGATGAAACTTTTTATCAGTTCCCAGACAGAGAATCCCCACTTTTAATTCAGACAAGATGAACCTTCAAGAGAGTCAGGACAAAATAGAGATAGGGGATTAAAAAAAAAAACCCAAACAAACCACTATGTCAAACAGTTTCTACCTTATTGAAGTAACAGAGTTGCTATTAATCCAACTAGGAAATACCTTCTGCTATGCATCCCAGGGAAGTTTCAACTCTACCTCTAGCACTTTGCTGTCTATAGCCTGTTCTAACTCTCAGCTTGACCTGTACAGACACCTTTCAAGTGACCAAATTTAAAGATGCTCCTAAAAGTAAAAGCAAACAATCACCCCAGCTACTACTGTCATGAACTTGGTTGCTCAAACAAAAGATTTGGGGAAATGAAAGCAGAATTTCCAAAGGATGTCAAGGAAAGGAAAAGACAGAGAAATACACAAAGCCAAAATAATTTCTGTGAGGAAGAATTTTGGCCTCTACATTTTTTTTTAAATGTATATGCTTTATATATATTAATTGTAACTAATACTACAGTAACAACACAATATACTCATATATATTACATAATATGTAATACAATACATAATGTATATGCAACTTTATAATATTTTTGATAGCAGTATCAAAAATATCTTTCTTATCCAGAGCTTGCACTTAAAAATGCATACACACAGATCAGAATCTAAGGATCTAGGCAGTGGCAACCTAGATAAATACAACTGCACTATAGAAGTAACAAAAAAAAGGTATTGTTCAATTTCTAACATCTTTATGGAGCATATTTTACTATTACATTTTTAAAAATTAAACAATTTAATAAAATAATGCTGAGGAGTAAGAAGTTATTAAAAAAATATGAAATCATCAAACAAAAGTTGAAACATGAAATGCTCTTAATTTAAATATGATCTTCTTCGATCTTCTTCATGCAGAACCCAGAAACAAAAAAGCAGTGGCCTGATCTATTGTGCCTCATGAAATATTTTGAGGAGTAAGATGACTTATGAGAAGCACAGAAAACATTTATATGTGCACTGCTAACAAAAAATTATTACATAATGCATCAGTAGAGCTTAGAGGCACCTTTTACATACATAATTTTGAAGAAAGGCATATGAAATGCACACAAACTTCTCAAACATGCACATGCAGCTACTCTCTTAGGAGCTTTATTTTGCAATCTCTTACATGTTACTTAATCCAAGTCACTTTGGTTTTGAGAGCTGCTCCGAGTCCAAGAAATAGAAAAACCTCCTGAAATCCACTGAAGTTTCATCCCTCAAAAGACATAGATTGCAAGTGAAGCTCTAAAACACTCTCTGGATCTAAACTATTGTTAGAATTAGAGTAACTCAAGCTGGATGGGACCCATACAAATCATCAGATCCAACTCCCTGCTCCTCACACGACTATGGAAAACTAAACTACATGACTAAGGGCATCATCCAGAAGTTCCTTGAATTCTAACAGGCTTGGTGCTGTGACCACCTCTCTTGGGATGGACCACTCTCCCCATGAAGAACCTTTTCCTAATGTCCAGTTTGAACTTCCCTGGATACAGATTCATAGCATTTCCTCATACCCTATCACTGGTCACCGGAGAGACATGAGCACCTGCTCTTCCACCAATTCTCTCAAGAAAGTTGTAGACTACAACAATGTCACCCCTCAGCCTTCTCCAAGCTGAACAAAGTGGCCTCAACTGCTTCCTCCAAAGTCTTGCCTCAAGACCTTTCATCATTTTGGTCACCCTCCTCTGGACACACGCTAACATAACAGTTTGATGTCTCTCTTATATCAGGACATCCAAACCTGAACTCAGAGCTCAAGGTGGAGCTATACTAGCACATTGCAGAGCAGGATAACCACCCTTAAATGGCTATGCTGTGCTTAATACATCCTGCAACATGTTTGGCCCGTTTGGTTGCCAAGGCACACTACTGACTCATATTCAACCTTCCACCAAACCAAACTCCCCAGTTTTTCTTTCATAGAATCACAGAATGTCAGGGGCTGGAAGAGACCTCAAAAGCTCAACCAGTCCAATGCCCCTGCAGAGCAGGATCAGCTAGACCATATTACACAGGAATACATCCAGGCAGGTTTTGAATATCTCTAGAGAGGGAGACTTCACAAGCCACCTGGGCAGCCTGTTCCAGTGTCCTGTCACTCTCACAGTGAAAAAAAGTCCTCCTCATGTTTAAATTAAACTTCCTATCCCTCAGCTTCTACCCACTGCCCCTTGTCCTGTCATGAGGCATCACAGAGAAGAGCCTGGCTCCATCCTCCTGGCACTCACCCTTTACATATTTATAAACATTGATGTGGGCTACTCTCCAGCCTCTTGTTTCCCCATTTCTATGAATAACCAGTGATGCTGAAAGTTGGATTTAATAAAAGAGGGTATCAGAAAAATCCACCAAAATACTGTATTAGTTAAAACTAGTGCTTGGTGGAACTGACTGGAAGGTTATTTAGCATAAAAATTCCTTGAATTATTTCAGAAGTTCCCTCTGCAGTGTTACAAATAGCAGTCCACATGACTACACATATACATCTCTGGTTGAAGTGACAACAGGGGATGGGATCCCTGTGGGCTGACACCTCTTTATTCAGGAATCACAGTAAAATGAAAATGCTCTAGAGCTCTTGTTCATGTTCAGAAGAAAGGGATTACCAGCAATTTCATGCTATCTTAGTGGCCTGCCCTGTAGTAAACCTCCAACTGTGAAGATTGACTGGCACTTCACTTACAGCCACTTTGGGCTCCTATGAAGTCACATGGGGGATTCATGATTATACTGTTGACTAACAACTGTAACTTAATTTTCACTGTGTTTTTAAATTTACTGCTAAGCAACACTTCCACAAAACACACTGCAGCAAACTTGTAAAAACACACTGCACAAATATCCTCATTTGCTTATTCATAACACTGCAGCTGACAAAAGAATACTCTGCTATCCATTTCTATTTATGTGAACTTATCCAGCAAAAATATGAAATTAAGAACTCAGAGTTTTGCAATTTCAAAGGTACAAATTGTGAAGAAATTCTACAATATTGGCTACTTGCATAAAAGGAATCTAGTGCACTTAAGGAGCCACAGGGTGGGAAAGGTGAAGGAAAGGGAACCCAGAATCAAAAATATCTAGAAGCTTCAATCTTCTAGATTTAAAGAAAAGTGGGACATTCAACCAGAGTTCTTTGTCATGAAGTAAGCTTTGCTGATTTTTCTTTTTTTCTAAGGAAAAATAAACTATGTAAAATGTCAAAATCTACATCCCTTGTTCCCTTTAATTTCAATTATGCTTTTCAAAAGTATTTGTAAAATACTGAAAGGCTAAACACTTGTGCACACCGTGGGCATTTCAGCATACCTCCTGAATGGCTGTCATGACAACATGTTGAACTGATTCTTCCATCATCATTATGGTCTGGATGTACTCTGAAAATAAGAACACTCTGAAATGTTAACGTTGGAAACTCAAGCCACAAAGAACACAAGGTCAAAAGCTGCATCCTTCATACAAAACAATTAGGTGCCGCAGATGGGATGAAATGCAGAATCACCAGTCAAGGCCCACCCCCAAAGCTGAAGGTTTTATCAGGACTCTATTCAAACGTAAATCCAGGCTCACTGGAACTCTGCAACAATGAAAACATAATTCTCATACCTTTTTTACCTTCTGGCAGGCATCTCATACTTCTGAAATCCTTATCATCCTTTCCCCACTTTATTCCCAAACAATTTTGGCTCCACAAGTATACAACCCATGTGTAGGCTCTCCTTTTCCATAAGTTTCACAATATTGACTTGCTTTCATACAACATTCTCAGGACATTTTTGTATCTTTTGTCCTTTCTGGTTTTACATGCTATATAACAAATAAGTCACCTCTGCTTTCTCGTTCTTCACCTATGTGTAGATGTGAGGTACACAACAGGTGCCTTGTGAGATGACACAGTGGTTAGAAGGACAAATTCTGGCACTAGACCCAGTCAAAGAGTTTATGACTTGCCCAATATGGTTTCCAGTCAGACATGATCACTTCTACATGTGACCTGTATTTTTTTTAATGGTTTTCTCAAGAGGGAGATGCTAGAAGCTAGTCACTTTAAAGTGATTAATTAGGCTATGCCAAATCTCACTCAAAGAACTTAACATTGGAACATTCAGGTATTTCAAATGTACATTTTTAATGTCTAGTCTGGAAGAGTAAAAGGAATAAGTTACATTTCGCACCTGAGGCTGCCAAAGCGTCACAAAAAAGGAAGGAAGATGATTTTACATAAAACAAATAACTTTCATTAGGACTCCTGTTTTCTATGTACTTGTGGAAGAAGGTTACCTGTGTTTTAATTAACAGGACAGCCATACTGTCTCCTGAGTAAGGGAAGAATAAATGTAATTTCAGGAGACATTAAGATGATTCAGACACCTGAGAAAACTGAAAAGGAGAAACCAGCTATAAAAGCTAAGATGCACCATGAAAGATGAAGATAAAAGGTCTGAAAGTCTCATTGCCATTTTGTCAGAAAGGAAAACAAAATTAGTTAAATCAGAGAGACAGATATTTGACATGACTTACTGTAAATACAGAAGGCAGTTTCATTTACCAGCATGGATGTTTTACAAAAATTTGCCTCTGCTTCCTGCTTTCAGTGATAAAAATAAATGTTCATAGCTGTTTTGTTGAGCAACCATTAAGCAGTTTAACTGTAAAATACCCTGCACCCAAGGTAAGTTAAAAGTGTGAGATTTGGGACACTTCAACAAGCATTTCTGTCGTGCGCTGCACCCTCTGTGGTCTCTGCAGGAAAAATGAATGGGTGTCTATTTCACCTTTGCAGTTGTTGCCAGAGGAGCCAAGAAAGGCAGAAATTTCTTTCAGTAGCTGCTGCAGTGGGATTTATGTGCCTAAATAGCTGCCTCAAGTTATATTTGGATGCCTTTAAGGTATTATCCTCAGGCTTCACTGCTGCTCAGAAGGGCATGATTGCCAACATTACTTTTCCCTGTTTGCCAGCTGCGTGCCTCAGAAACTACAGCATCCCAGAGCACACTTGGCATATCTTCAGACCAATCCCAGTCATACTGATGGCTCTCTGCCATGCAGTTAAGACACTGACTGGAATGCATTCCTGAAACAAAGAATCACACAGAATTGTGCAAGAATAACTTTTTTTAAATTATTCTTAACTATGGCACTGCCTCACAAATGGTTAGAGGTTGAGCCAAGAATTGTCTTTTCCATAGCACCTTTTCAGAGCAACAGACAAAACCTGAAAATACATATGTTAGAAGCAAAACCAGTTCCACAGTCTGAGACTCTAAAACTAGTGAAGTTTGTAACAAAAGAGCAGGTTTTATCTGCAGGACAAAATATTGTCATTACTGGAAAAAAAATAAATCAACAGCATTTGTCTCATACAGCAACCCAACAACAAACTGGATTTTCATTCACTGCCTGGTAGAAAAACAAACATGCTTTCAAAAGGTAATACCTTGCTTCTGTTCACAGTTCACAGCACATCCCAAAATAAGTTGAAGCATTCTTCCAAGCTCTGCAGCATCAGCATGCTCTCCAATCAGGTTAACGTCAGGAAGGGTGAAGTCATTGATCTGTTGCCCTAGAATCTGCATTAAGACCCAGTACACACATGTCTGTATCACTACACATATAAATACACACACATTTCAACATACAAAGATGATTCAGAATTAACAAGAAGAATTCACTCATACTTCAACACAGTTTTCAATCCACCTTTAAAACACACTTAATAGCCTAACACATAATATTAAATTGTACTGGTGGACATAGAGGAAGACAAACCTGTCTCAACTAATAAGAAACAGTTTCAAACTTGGCATCAGTTTTTTGTTTTCAAATAGGCAGGATTCCACTGTGATCAACAGCACATCCATAATGTAATAGAAGGTTTTAGAGCACTGCTTAAAAAGGTTCTACATAGTGTAATATATCATACACAAATCTCATGTTTCTTGTCATTAGAAAGCCAGAAACTGAAATACTTCACTTATACAACCCATATCTAGCATTGATGGATGACAAGTAAGACAGCAAGAAACTCAACCACTCAGCTTCACTCTTAGAAAATTAAAGGATAAGAGAATGAGGTAGTAGTACAATACACAATTAAACAGCCCACATGCAGCAATAAAAGAAAACCCCAACCCAAAATCCCCCCTATGTGACTTAATTAATGTAATCTGATTTATAATGAAGAAGCATTTACATCAATGATTGTCAGTAGAAGGAATTAAACAATTCTGCTAAAGTGCTCATAAAGACCTCTCAGGAAGCTGAAAATATGATTATGAAATACGGAATTAAACAAGTCTCTGACACATGAATTGCAGATAAAAAGAAATTGTCACCTTTCAAACAGGGTACAATAAAGAAACAATGAGGAGAGAATCAGTCAGTTGCTTGCTGCATGCCCTTTTGTGTGTTAATGCTCAAGAAAAACAGAAAATAAGGTAAAAGGTATTTATAAAAAAACCACTTAATAGATGTATATGAAGAATACAGAGAACTCAAGCCACTTAGAAGTTTTCCAGAGTTGGCTTTTGTGGAGCTGTGATTGAGTTTGTCCTTGTTTTGTATAGCAGTTTTAATTTTGTAGCATTAATTTTTTTTCAAAGTTCTCTTGAAGAATGAGCACCAACAGACTATGAACTACTAAAAATCTCTGTGTAATTTAAAGATCCAAATTAATTCTTTAAAGCTCAAAAAGCCTTCCTTTAGGTCACTCTAGTGATAATATAAAAACTCTATGAATGCATCAGGCACAATGGGAAATATTACCATAACATACAAACTGCACTAATGCAGTAAATTAAGACAATGAAGGGACTGGAGTACTGTCTGATGAGAAGCTAAGAGACCTGAGGCTGTTTAGTGTGGTGAAGAGAAGCCTTAGAGGGGATCTGATCAATGCTTATAAATATATGAGGGCTGGGGGTCAAGAGGGAGGGGACAAACTCTACTTAGTTGTGCCCTGGGATAGGACAAGGGGCAACGGGTATGAACGGCAGCACAGGAAGTTTCATCTCAACATGAGGAAGAACTTCTTTACTGCAAGGGTCACAAAGCACTGGCACAGGCTGCCCGAAGAGGTTGTGGAGTCTCCTTCTCTGGAGACTTTCAAGGCCTGTCTGGATGCGTTCCTGTGCGACCTGAGCTAGATTGTATGGTCCTGCTGTGGCAGGGAGGTTGGACTCAACGATCTCTTTAGGTCCCATCCAACCCCTAGTATCCTGTGAAATCACAATATTTATTTGAATGATAAAAATATGACATGTGCTTACATGCTGACCTGCAATTCCAAAATTTCTTTCAAATGCAACCTCAGAATCAAGCAAATACTACTACAACAGCTTCATGGTTCTAATAATATATAATTGCTGTTGAAGAAAGTTAAAGGCAGCCTTCTGGAAGAAAGGAGGATGCATATCAGCATGCACTATGAAGGAGACAATAAAGTGAAGGTGTGAAGAGAGAACTTTGAAATAAACATGAGATACGACTTTAACTCTACCAAAAAAAAATTAAAGAAATATGAAAATAAAGGATAGACTCTGCAATAAATATTTGAGATGCAAAAGAGCATTTTTTCTCTTTAAACAGAATTTCAGACCAAGATCATAGAATCATAGAATCAACCAGGTTGGAAGAGACCTCCAAGATCATCGAGTCCAACCTAGCACCCAGCCCTAGCCAGTCAACTAGACCATGGCACTAAGTGCCTCATCCAGTCTTTTCTTGAAGACCCCCAGGGACGGTGCCTCCACCACCTCCCTGGGCAGCCCATTCCAATGGGAAATCACTCTCTCTGTGAAAAACTTCTTCCTAACATCCAGCCTATACCTACCCTGGCACAACTTGAGACTGTGTCCCCTTGTTCTATTGCTGGTTACCTGGGAGAAGAGGCCAACCCCCACCTGGCTACAATGTCCCTTCAGGTAGTTGTAGACAGTAATAAGATCACCCCTGAGCCTCCTCTTCTCCAGGCTAAACAGGCCCAGTTCCCTCAACCTCTCCTCATAGGATTTGTGTTCCAGGCCCCTCACCAGCTTCGTTGCCCTTCTCTGGACATGTTCCAGTACCTCAACATCTTTCTTGAATTGAGGGGCCCAGAACTGGACACAGTACTCAAGGTGTGGCCTGACCAGTGCTGAGTACAGGGGAAGAATAACCTCCCTTGTCCTACTGGCCACACTGTTCCTGATGCAGGCCAGGATGCCATTGGCTCTCTTGGCCACCTGGGCACACTGCTGCCTCATCTTCAGCTTACTATCTATCAGTACCCCCAGGTCCCTTTCCTCCTGGCTGCTCTCCAGCCACTCAGTCCCCAGCCTATAGCGCTGCTTGGGGTTATTGTGGCCGAAGTGCAGAACCCTGCACTTGGCCTTGTTAAATCTCATCCCATTGGCCTCTGCCCACCCATCCAGCCTGTCCAGGTCCCTCTGCAGGGCTCTCCTACCTTCCAACAGATCAACACCTGCTCCTAGCTTGGTGCATAAGAAAGCATGCAAGATATACATAACTTTGCCTTCACATTCTTCCATACAACAACTGATAAAGACAGCAATGTTGAATAGGTATGGAAAGACCTCCTGAATGCAATGCAAGTTTGTGAATTTTTGAAGATGAATGAGATTAGCATATGCACTTTTCAAAGGCTTTTAGCTACACTAAGTAAAATCTATATACACTCTTTGTAATAAACACTTTGAAAATCACAACTTAATCGGTAGAATACAATTCACATTGAATAGGTTAACTAGAACACTAAACAGGAATGAAGATAAAGCTTCTTAAGTGTTCTTACCTCATGGTTGTAATCCAATATTCCTTTTAAAATTTTCTTCAAGTTGCTTACCTATTTGACAAGAAGGTGGCATTACAACAAATGCAGGCAATGAATTAGAGAAATGATCATAACATAGATAAGTCACAGAAGAATCACACAAAAGAATCATAAAATTACATCTATCTGCTTAACAAGACATCCTGTTTAAGCAGTTTTAGATTCATCAAAGCTAGGCAACAGTCCCTTATGATCAGGCTTCCAGACAAATCTTCATAAATCAACACAACTCACTTAAATTTATTAAAAGTATCACATTGTCTTGGATAGGCTTTAGATCAAACTCTCAAGTACATTTTTTTTGAGCATTTGTTTAATGTAGGATTATTTTTGTATTCAGAATTTGAAATATTTTCTCCCTTTATTCTCTTATAGTATTCTGTTGATCTGCTTTCTACAAACTGAGCTCTTCTTCCAAAACGAAAAGTCACAGTTCTATACCTAACTTCCAACCTATCTAATTTATTAACTTTCTCATTAATTATTCCTTTTAACTTTTTCATTTTTTATTGTCCCCAACCACTACTCCAATCCTTTACAACTGAGTGTCTGTCATAGAATCCTAGAATCAACCAGGTTGGAAGAGACCTCCCAGATCATCCAGTCCAACCTATCTGCGAGCCCTATCCAGTCAACTAGACCATGGCACTAAGTGCCTCATCCAGGCTTTTCTTGAACACCTCCCTGGGCAGCCCATTCCAGACAAAATTCACATTGGTCAGTGATCCATTCACTGCTATAGAGTTTCTATTCACTCACATAACCAACAGAAGAGACACTTGACTGATGTATAATCTATACCATACTTCTTACTGGCTGAAATTAATGATTTTGGAGGTCTCTTCCAACCTTGCCGATCCTATAATTCTACAAGTACTGAGCAGTACCCCCCTTTCTGGCAAACATATTTACATCAAGTCACCAAGATAAAAAGAGTGTTTAAAAAAAACCACTCTTTAAAAATTAAAAAGCTCTATGAGTGCCATGGTGATACTTGGAAAAGATACTTTGCTGACAGTAACTGCTAAAAATTGTCACAAATTAACACATGAGTGTTTCAGTAAGGAATTCAGATAATTGTAGCAGTGCAATGTCTCCAGTGAAAAGGAGCAGCTCAGGAGACTGAGATTGTTTAGTCTGGAGAAAAAGAAGGCTCAAGAAAAGATCTTTTTGCTTTCTACAACTACCTGAAGTTTTAGCAAGGCAAATTTTGGTCTCTTCTCCCATGTAACAAATGACAAGACAAGAGGAAAGGTCCTTGAGTTGCACCTGAGGAGACTTAGATTGGACATTAGGAAAAATTTCTTCACTGAAAAGGTTGTAAGACCCTTGAACAAGCTGTCCAGATAACCTGTTCAGCCACCAGCCCTGAAGGTGTTTGAGAGACCTGTTGTCTTGGTGCTTAATGTTTCAGTGGTGGGTTTGGTAGTGCTAGGTGTAATAGCCGGGTCTTTTCCACCCCAACCAATTCTATGAAGTCTACAAACAGGTATGGCAAAGACAAGACCTCAGTGAACCAGGACTCCAAAGCACTGTTGCTGACAGTAGCAGCCATAGTAGACAATGTGGAATTATAAGTAATGAAGACAAAAAGACTATCAAATTCCAACTGTCTTTGAAGTCCATAATAATGTCAATTAACTATATTCCACAACTGTCTAGCTAGGAGATTCTGTTCAATGAAAGGAGCAGTCTATTTTCCAAAACACCTATGGAAACACTACAGAAAACAGGACACATGAAACTGAAATTCAGAGATGACTTCTACACCACAGTCATCATGTTTCAATATGCTGCAAGTGAAATCCAGTCCCTTTTCTAACAAAAGATTGAGAAAGAAACAGCGCACACACACATTAAAGATTTAGCCATAAAATCCAAAGTGACAATGACCCATTTACCTTCTTCCCATTAATCCATTCCCTTTTGAAAACAAGTGGCAAAAGCCAATCATTTATTAAGACCTAAGAACATTCTGATTATCTTCATAATTACTGATCTTTGAGTCATAAAAGAAACAAAACACTCACTTGGCCTTGAGAAGTGACACATCAAATACTCTGACAAACTAAAATGAGAACTGGAGATGCTGCACGATAGCAAGTATGTAACAATATATGCTGCCCCACCAATATCAGCATAGTGATTAGTTTACTTTCAGGTTTACACCTTCTACTACCACACCCATACTATTTCTGCAACGTTACCTGACACATGATATTCCTGTAAGAACTATCTTCTAGTTAGCTGCCTAAAAAAACAATCACCACCAACTCTTAAAAGCTATGTGGAATCACAACCAAAATTTACAACATATTTAAGAATTTCAAGAAATCACAAAAAAAAAAAAAAATTGCACTGATTAGAATATAATTTCAAAACTTGATTCATTAAAATCTTCCAGATTGTAAATTACCTTAATCTGCTACAGAAACGCAAAGGCCATGTTGTAGAATTTAAGTCCAGTTAAATTACCGAAGAAAGTATTGTGAGGAACCTTGAACATAATCCCAAAACATGAGAAACAAAGTGAAAGGCTCTTGCCTACAAAATACATCCCTCCCCTTTTCTTTCTTAGTGTTGTTTAAACTAGAACACCTTAAAAACAGAAAAGTAATCTTCCTCCATGTAACTTTCATACAGATTATAGTTGAGCTGCTGAAATAAAACCAATATTGACCGAAACCTATCATCCAAACTAACATACAAGTAATTATCCTTGGAAAAAGAAAAGGACAAACTGAGGGGGGGGAAAAAAAGGCAAGTCTGCCACAAAAGTCCTATTTTATTCCCCTGTCATTCAGCATTAGTAGGATCACTTGCTTTCAAGAGTTAACTCTACCATCTTTGTAGTTGGCAAACAATCAGACAATTGTTAAGACTAAAGCAGCTCCTTTATAGACTGCCTTAAACTTAAGGATCTTCAGTGTTTGTTAGATTTTATTTTTTAACATGTCTACATATACTTAGATGATTCTACTGCCACAGGCAGGAAAACATCATGCTTTCTATTTTGAGATTCAACTGATTAGATCCAGTAACATTTCTCAGGTCACAGCATCAAGTTCTTAAAGGGAAGGTGTCAAACAGATGAAAGAAAATGAACAGCAGTACAAGAAACTGCTGAACACAACCAATTACATCAAGATCCTAAATCATGGCAGGTGATGATGGCTTATGTATTTTTTTCTCTTTTTATTTTTTTTAAGCACATGTGCAAAACCTAGGTGTAACTAGTTAGCAGAGACTGTTACATCATACAATGATATATACAACACAGGGTAGATAAGATTTCCAATATGGACCATGACTATAAAGCACTATATTCTCCTTTGGAGATCTACTCATAACCAGCATCCACTCATTTATTTGCATCAGCAAGACGACTTCTTCCTTTTCCATGCAAAACATGTACACTATCCTTGCTACCCTTTCCACATCTACTGCCTGCACCCATACTTTTGTTGGATAATATGTGAAAGTGGCTCAGGGCAACCTGTTCCAGTATTTCACTACCCTCATTGTGAAGAAATTCCTCCCTTCTGTCTAAACTAAATCTACCTTGCTCTAATTTAAAACCATTTTTCCCTGTCCTATCGCTACAAGTCCTCCTAAACGACTCCTCAGCCTTCCTGTAGGTTCCCTATATGCTGCTATAAGGTCACCATGGAGCCTTCTATTCTTTAAGCTGAACAACCCCAACTCTTCCAGTCTGTTTACATAGGAGAGGTGCTGGAGTTCCTCTGACCCTCTTTCCTGCCCTCCTCTAGACTTGCTCCAGCAGGTCTGCATTCTTCCTCTGTTGAAAAAAGAGCTGGACATGGTACTCCAGATGAGGTCGCACCAGAGCAGACTGGCAGAATCACCCCTCTTAATAAAGGGGTTTCTTACGCTAAATGATATCACCCTCTCAGCTCCATCTTGGCTGTAGTGTAGTGCAACACATTTAGAACATACTGTTTTGTATGAGACTGACCCTAATTATGCAATATTAACCTGATAAACTGACTGAAGTGGATCACAGATGACATGCCCCAAGCTACTGAAGGAAACATGATCAGGCAACATCATACGACTTAAAAGTTTAACAAATTTTTTCCTTGTTTTTTAATCCTGTCATACGAAATCTCTATTTATATTTGAAGAACACTTACTAGTTTCAAACTGAAGATCTGTAAGGGTAACCTGTCTAGATTTCTCTCCTTATGAATTTATATAAGCAACAAAAAAGAAAGCTCAATGGGCAGTAGAAATGCCCTTACGTTTGTGATTGGTGGCAAAAAAAGGCTCTTGGGTTATCAAATTTTGTGTCCTCTCTGATAATTTGACAGTCAGTTTCCAATTTTGAATTTATCCTTACATCACATGACTGAAATGCTGAACCCTTATCAGAAAAAAAAAATCTAAAAGGCTGTTCATAAATTCATGCTCCCTTCCCTTGTAAAAACGTAAGAAAGTATCAAGAAAATGATATTGTACACCGACAACTAGCGCCTATTATTCCACTGGTCAACAGCTTGTACTGTAGAATAATTCAGAGCAAATACAACTACTACCAAAGAAGTTAAATTAATTCCCCAAAAAAATAGGTTTCTTTACTTAGATTACAAGACTAAGTAGTCCATGTTCTAATTTCATTGATTATTCCATTTTGCAGTATTGTCTCAAACACAGGGTGTTCAAACTCTGCTTGTTACAGAAAGTCCAGTGGCTCCTGTTTTTTAAATGTGTGTTCAGTAATGAAACAAACACAATTTGCTGCTATAAACGTTGATAAAATTGTACTTCAATGCTGTAGTCTGAATTCCAAAGTAAAATGTCCAAACCAAAAAGTTAGAAGAATGAACAATCTATTTCCTTCCTTTTCCGAGTTAGGTATAACCCCATAAAAAAAGGAAAAAGAGGGGAAAGAAGTTAAAAATGGAAGTTGTCAAATTTATTCTAGCCTTCAGACAGTCAACAACTTACTCTGCAATTCCTAAAACTGGCATGTGTGCACCAAGTCATTAACTGTTCACATTTCTATTCTGTTACTGGTATTCTGGTACAACTTGACTTGAATGTTGTATTTCCCAATTAGGGAATTTCATTCCAGCAAAATTTTGGCAAGGGAATTATTTTTTTACTCCATCATCCTCTTCAGCATAAAATACTACTGTGTACACAGTTTAAACTCTGTCTGCTTTAAAGTATTCAGTTGTGCATCAGGGAAGAAATATGCCTTTGAACCCCGCCCCAACATACAACTGCAGTTAAGGCAGTGAAAAGCAGACTTCTTCGTTGCCCAGGGGAAGACAAACTGCTATGCACACTGATGTAGACTATGTCCCAGAAATTTCACCCCTAAAGAAGTAACAGCATTTCTCTACTAAATGAAATAGATAAAATATTTGGTGGTCAACTGTAACAAGCAGAGTGCTTGCTGAATTTTCCCTGCTTTGCAAGTTTTGATGTTTTCCTTTGCTGTGCACTGCTCAGTCTCACACGTCAGAAAACCTGCTCTGAAACCATGAATGTCACAACATCCCTGTGAACTCACATATTTGTTTGAAACTGAAACAGGAACAAGAAGAAAAAACAACATTTAATAAGATTGCATTCCTGCAATTCAGAAAGTGAACTGTTCAACAACAAAACAATGAAAGATGAGTCATATATTCTTGTTCATGACCAACACAGGACAGCAGCCAATTCAGAACTGCATGATTCTCTGAGTATCTCGAAATTTCAGCAGTGGTTAGGAACCTCTATTAGGCCTACACTGACCTTTATCAAGCACTCCTAACCACTGCACCACAAAGTAAAATTACCTGCAACTTACATTTGGTTTATTTTGTGGAGTTTTTGTTTTGTTTTAAACTTATTTCCCCTACTACACTGGCTCCTTTACTTGTTTAATACCAAGTGCTTGTACATGTGGTGATCACATGCTATTAGAGGCATTGTGAAGTAGTGAAATAATCCAATTATCATTTCTCATGGTGCTTCTCAAAATATGAAGGGAAATCTATGTCACTGAGTCATGCAGAAATATGTTGCCTGCATTTGAAATCTAGTGACAAATGAACAGAGGTGCCTGGATTGAGTGTTCCTACAAGTCACACTAAACATACTGAATTGAATGATAGACATGTAAACAAGGTGATTACTAATGGTGTTTACTTACATACAAAAGGACAGTTGGCAAAGTACAGGATTACTTTCCTAGTTACAAAATAAGAGTTAAAATGCACAGTTTGTGTCTTTTAGTATTCTTCATGATAGGGAAAGCAACATATTTAAAAATATGTATACAAAAACCTGGAGAACATATCTCTTCTAACAAATATATATATATATTAAAACCAGACCTTACTTCTTATTTACATGGACATATAATAAAGAAGAAAGAATGACATCATCAACACACTGATATGTGACCTGACCATTTTCACACTTCAATCACATAAGGAAGTTACTCAGGTTTTGTTGTTCTCTTTTTATTCACCCCTGCTAAGCGTTAGGATTTGCCAGCTGGTGGGAGACAATTTTTTTCCCTCTAGCTTCATAGGAGCTGCTCTGCTTTGAATCAGTTGAAATGCTATTATAACAAACATTTCTCAATTTCTGTTCTCCAAATGTAATAGCCAAGATGTCAATATTCCTTAGAGAAAAGCTGCACAAACATTTTAGAAAACAAAACCCTTATATTCTGCTGTTGACTTGCAATTCCATATGCTTCTTTGAAAAGTTCATTTAAATTACCTGCTTTACAAGAAGCAAAACTAACTTTTCTTTTTAGGGATCATATCTTTAAATCTACCAATTGGTCAATGTAACCTCATAAAGGTACCCCCATTTTTACTGGCAACCCTGTTAGACAAAACATCCTAGAGAGGCCTGGATTTGCACACAGCTGGCAAAGCAGCAGACACCACGCTGACACATCTACTGGCCAAATCAAAATGCACTGCAGCAGTATGCCCCATCCTTGTCTCAGGGGAACATATCCATGCATTCCTCCTATTCAGCCCATGATGTTAATATAAGTACTACAGCATGTCACAGTTACAGCCCCTTCCCTTGATGTTCTGAAGGTTTTTGGTTGCCAGAAAAAGATGGAAATATGAACTAACAGACAAACTGACACTACTGTTTCCATGACATAGACTGGAAATGAGAATTTTGAAACATACATATATCATTCCCTGAACAAATTTGGTCAGAAACTACACTCACCTACGTGGAAAACCACGTTCTTCAGGTTTTATAAACTAAAATGCTCCTCACTTGTACCACTGCAAATCCTATTGTATTAGAATACCAAGTAATATAATAAACCAGCATATCTGCTGTGGTATAAAAAAATGTGCCAAGTACAAGTGACAGAGGAAAAAACATGACCTACTGCCTCCTAAATCTCCGTGATTATGTGAACCTGGCAAAGCAAAAGGAAACAACACTGTGCCACTTTTATTTAAATAAATTGTTTATAATTCTGCTATCTTTTTATGCAGCTGCTTTTCAGAGCTTTTTTTTTTTTTTCTACTTTCACACTATGGATTGAAAAAAAGGGATTTCATTCAACATCTGAAAGACAGAGTGGTAATAGATGTATAGCATCTATTTTAGTATCTGCCTTTTACATTTTTGAAACATTTATAAACTGAAAACATTGGGGGTATTTTGGGTTCAGTTATTTCTTGCTAAACTGTGCAAGACTATAAAAGCATTTTTTTTAATTAAATCAAGTAAGTACAACTAAAACAGTCTAAACCTCAATATGCTGTAACATAAAGCAAAGTCTTAATCTGCAAATACACTAATATTTAGATACAAAATTATATTAAGAAGTGAAATACAGATTCACAGATAAGCAAACTGAAGTCAAGTACCTTTAGTCGCCAATTATCTCCTACTTCTGTTTTGATCCTGTTCAGCCAGTTATCATCAAAGTAAGCTGGATCTCTGAAACAACAAAAACAAAGTAAAATATTAATTTTAAATAGGTTTCAGAAACTGTAAGGATACCTTAGTGATTAAGTCCCTGTCTCAGGCTGAGATTAAATGTCTACCTCTGTATCCGATCATGGACCATAAACATAAGTTCAGAATCCTGTTACTACTCACTCTTCTAAAGCCTTGTACACTGTTGACAGAACAGCTTGATTTGTGTGCCATGAGTAGCAAATATTTTTGAGGAAGCTGCTGTACATGGAATGCCTTTTGAAGGTTTCTACCTCTTAAGGTCTTCCTCCAATTTTTCAGCATTTGCTTGCATTACTTGGAAGTGTTACAAAAATTGTGGACGTTTTTTGTATTACAGATCTCTACTGCTACATACTGCAGAGAACCATTCAGCTTTTGAATGAGAGCCTTGAGATTGAACAACATACGTGTCATCTTTCATACAGCTGAGGTCAGAAGGAGAGAGTTAAAACTTCTGGTTGAGACCTGATCTGAAACCAGGGTGACAAAAACATTAAGTCCTAAAGACTAAAGGGCAGCATGGACTCAGATGTTCAAATAATTAGAAGCAAGACATAGTAATTATAACACCAGTAAAGACAGTAAAAGGCTGTCAGCCTTTGTAGACAATGCACTTTTATGGCTTCTTTACACAAACCAGCGGCAGATTTGAACAGAGACCAAAACATCACAGTGTCCCCTACATAACATTTGCTGATTTTAATTTTAAAGACACCTCAAGGAGCAGAATTTACATATAAATGGAGGACCACCTTAGTATAATGAATTAAGCAACATTATAACTAATTGGGCAATTGCTAGAGCATGCAGACCAAGATTTATGTAATCTAAAATTATATAACCAATGATATATAATGTCTTTGTTATTTGCAAAGTGTGGTGTGCTGGACTTGCCTAGAAGTCATTTCTGCAGAACCAAAATAAAACAAGTATCTCAGCTCTTTCTGTTGATTGGCTTTGCACTCCAGGTAAAGGACTTATTTTGGGGGATCACAGTGAGAAGAGTTTAAAAGTAATCACTAAGTTTTCACTGCTGAGAACACACTTCGCTATTATTTCATCTGCCAAAATACTGTCAGTTTTTGCAAATCTCTTTTCACAGTAACCTCAGACAAATCTTTTTGTGAGCACCCTTTATTAATTTTTTTACTATGTTCTGCACTTTCAAAGAGACAATCAAGAGGAAAGAACAGAACATTTACTGATTGAAGAGTATATTCCTATTTCTAAAAACTCCACTCTCTCTCTTTTCTCACAAGCACCTCCTGTAACTTATTTTCTTCAAGTCAACTTCAAAGAGACTCTTGTCCCCAACTTCCAAGATCATCTAATAGACTAACATCTTCACTTCAGACATTTTTTCCCTGTACCATGCATCATTTTGAAAATGCTATGATCAGAAATAAGAAGACAGGATGTACTACAGACAACTATTTTTAAAGGAGTAGGTCAACACAATGTAAGAAAAGGCTCATATTTCATGCAGCATATAAAGTTATTCTAGTTGGTAAAAAGAAATACTTGTTTTATGTAAGAATAATACTCTTAAGAGTCAGTGTGGTTGGCAGCTTAGTTTCACATGAAGTATTCCAATTTCTGGATTGTTGAATTTGCCACTGAGCACTATTAGATTTACTGTTGTATCAAAAAAATACCATTGTATCTTTTTGTAAGGACAAGCTGTGATTGAGATCTTTTAGCAGAAGCTCAGGAAAACCATGAACATGCCTGGAGATTCAAACGTCATTTGTATCATACATTCCCAGGTGGCCAAGAGAGCCAGTGGCATCCTGGCCTGCATCAAGAATGGTGTGGTCAGTAGGAGCAGGGAGATCATTCTGCCCCTGTACTCTGCACTGGTTAGACCACACCTTGAGTCCTGTGTTCAGTTCTGGGCTCCCCAGTTTAGGAGGGACATCGAAATGCTTGAGCGTGTCCAGAGAAGGGCGACGAGGCTGGGGAGAGGTCTTGAGCAGAAGCCCTACGAGGAGAGGCTGAGGGAACTGGGATTGGTTAGCCTGGAGAAGAGGAGGCTCAAGGGTGACCTTATTGCTGTCTACAACTACCTGAGGGGTGGTTGTGGCCAGGAGGAGGTTGCTCTCTTCTCTCAGGTGGCCAGCACCAGAACGAGAGGACACAGCCTTAGGCTGTGCCAGGGGAAATTTAGGCTGGAGGTGAGGAGAAAGTTCTTCACTGAGAGAGTCATTGGACACTGGAATGGGCTGCCCAGGGAGGTGGTGGAGTCGCCGTCCCTGGAGCTGTTCAAGGCAAGATTGGACGTGGCACTTAGTGCCATGGTCTAGCCTTGAGCTCTGTGGTAAAGGGTTGGACTTGATGATCTGTGAGGTCTCTTCCAACCCTGATGATACTGTGATCCTGTAAACCAGCAAATACACCAGTACTTACATCAGGGCACAAACTTTGTAGCCACACTTTGTACCTGATGCAGAGTATCTCCTCTATCTTTTCCATGATGTCTTCCTCACAATGCATCAAGGTCTGCAAGCAGCCCGTGACACAATATGCAGCAACAAACAACAGTGCTCTGAACTGACACCTTCCAGCTGCTATTTTTACACCTCCTGTTGCAGCCTCCATTGAAGATTGTGGCATATTTCCTTTACTCTGACATGGTATCCTCAAACATATAGCTGAGAGAACAGCTTTAACTACCAGTTAAGTTGATGACTCCAAATTACTCCCATTTAGAAACAGTGCAGTTCTAACACATATGACAGACTCCTAAACCATTAAACAAACAAAAAAAACCCACCCAACAACCAACATACTATCCAGAGTTTAATTAAGTTTTGAAACAGATGTTTTCTAACATCTTTCAAGAGATCTCTGCCCTCAGAAGACTGAAATGAAATTGATTTGAATTCATAAAGACCTACTAGAGAAGAAGAAAGTTCGTATTTAGCTTTCATATGAAACAGCTCTCCCTGCAAAAAGCCTTAATTTGCTCAACTGCTATTCAACAGAAACAGGATCCATATGGATCCATATGATAGTAATGAAAAAAACAAAACCAACAAAAACAAAAAACAAGAGATCAAGCCCCACGTAGCCCTGCTTGGTTCTATCCAAGGTACAAAAATCATCCTAGCATCTTTCAGAGGGTCTTCTGGAAGCTGCCAACAGCCAAGTAAGCCCTGCTTATAATTTACTCACAACCACTAGGTGTTTATGCAGCTGAGTAGGCAGGTATGCCTTCACCAGCAAAAGTGAATTCTAAACCAATGGGACTTCCTTAAGGATTGCACCTGATCACTAACATCTTCAGTTGCTCAAATGCTCCATTGCCATGAAGGTATCAATTCCTGAAAATAATGACTTTAGGAAGAATCATGGCTATTCATGTCCATAAGCAGGATTACATATTTGGACTGACTATGTGGCTAATACTGCGTACTGGAAAGAGTGACAAGACTTCAGGGTCAGCCCCAGCTCATTCCACTCTGGAAGTCACTACTTCAATAGAAATGATGCAACTTTTCTCAGGTACTACTGTAATAAAAGTACCACGTGGATCAACAATGGGCCTTCACTGTCTTGACAGAAGTCTTAGGCTTTATATATGTCACACATACATAAAGGAATGTAACAGACATAAACAATGAACGTCCCTGAGGAGTAAAACTAAACTCAGTGTGGCGGCTCTTTCCCACAGAGCTCATTTGTTCTTCAAGTACACAAACCTCAAGGATATATCTAAGAGCCCAGCAGCTGATAAGCAATTCATTCTTAATCACCAACATGCAACAGTGACCAAAATAGTGGCAACGACTCTCTTTACAACATTTCAACAAAAATCACATAATAATTAGTAGCATATTGCAAAAACATTTTGCCAGTAATACAAGCAGAAAAGCAACAGATGGGGTTGCAACACCAATCAGATTTAGAATGATCATCCTTTCAATGACCATAAATCACCTCAGAATCCCATTGTGCTGTTACAATATTGTTGTCCTCAAAAGTCCAACTAAGGTTCAGAATTAATAGCCACAGCAATGTTTTCTGTATATATTGAACTAATAGAAATTGAATATGAAACAACAAAAAATAAATAAATTCATCCAAAATTCTATAAATTCTTTATAAAAGGGGCTTCCAACACAGTAGGTCATTCACAGCCTTTGCTAGAATCAAGTTTCCTCAGCTGAATCTTTGGGAATCATGATTCAATCGTATTTGAAGTTCTTTAACTCTCTTAGGTAATGTTATTAGGAAAGATGCTGTTACTTCTTATAGCATATGAAAAATCATCATCTAAGCAAATACGAAAATGTGTGGTTGAGAACTAAGCATCTGTATTTAAGAACTCTACCAGCTCATTTTCAAGAAGTATTGCACTAAAAATGGGCATCAGAAAACTGACTGGAGCATCATCATTACCAGGAGATGACTTGTTTGAGCCAGGTTTTTGAATTCAGTAAATTCCTGAGTATGCTCCCAAACTTGGACAATCTCTTGCAGTGGGTAACTTTGCAGGTTTATTTGTATATTGCTTCACTGACTTCTAGTATCTGAACAGCACTACAGGTAACTGGGACTTTTCTTCAGAGCACAAGGTACTTAGGCTGCTGTTAATGTTAATGCTGTATCACTTCATGTGATGTTTATTTCAGCACTGCTCATTTAAACCATTTCCATCTTATTTTGTATGCAAATTTTCCTTTATTTAAGCAATCATCTCTTCACATCTAAGATGCCAAGAGACAAAAATATTCTTCTGAGGAAAATCAGCCCACAGATCATGTAGTATAACTCATGATTATTACTCATTTTAACATTGGTACAGTAAGCTGCCTGAAGAAATGTCTGTTTACAAAAAACTCCCTCCCCCAGCAATATACAAAAGCATGGCTTTTGTGCCCTCCATGTGTCAAAACACACAGCATGCTGCAATGTATACTATCACAGATCACTAATTCATGAAGAGGGGCACAATGAACAGATGACAAACGAGAATATCTACCATCTCTTACATTTACCAAGGCCAGTATGAAGACAAAGAAAGAATTAAATCAGAGGGACACCTGGTACTAAACAGTCTCCAGAATGGGACAAAAAGACAATTTTAAACTGCAGTATAAAACTGGGAATTATGTTGTTACAGGGTTATCAATGGACAAAGAAAACAAAAGTACTTCCAGCAGGGATACACATTTTAAAAAGGATCTAACTGAGAAGCAAGCTATGGAACTTTATTCGCTCTGAAAGGCATAAAGCTACATGATTCTAGGCAGTCCACTTATGGAAACAAAAGAAAACATCTGAGTTCTCTATTTACTTCTGGACTCCAGAACACTAATTGTGTAAAGGCAATCTTGCCTCACTGTATTTTCTACTAATTCTAGTCAGAAGGACCAGTAACCCTCACAACCTAACAAAAAACAAACACTGAATCTTACAGAATAATACAAAGATTAGCTGAAACACTGGCTGAATTTCTTCCTCTGAGACAGTATAGTTATTAACATTGAAGAATTTAATTGAGTGACACTCTAACCTGAAATGCTAAGATAAAAGGTTTTATGATTACCTGCCCTTCAGGACAGATATATTAACATCTGAATCTCTAAGCAAAATACTTCTGGATTGGTAACACAGCACAAATTTCTGCAATTTCATATCACACACCAGGTAAGAGCTTCTCTGAAGGCATCAGCAATTCCTCTGCATCTCTTCCTTCTCAGTGTCTTAATGCAATTTTCTTAAACAAAATTCCGCTGCATGAGTTGTAACTTGGATCTTACTGACAACAGGTTGCTACTATGAGTGCAAATAATATTGAGAACAATCTGAGGGGTAGGTATCAAGTGGCTGGGGCCAATCTCTTTTCAGTGGTCAGCAGCAATAAGACAAGGAGCAATGGGTACAAAGTGGAGAATAAGAAGTTTCACCTTATGTGAGGAGAAGCTTCTTTATAGTGAGGGTGGTAGAGCCCTGGAGCAGACCGCCCTGGGAGGTTGTGAAATCTCCTTCTCTGGAGGCTTTCAAAACCTGCCTGGATGCATTCCTGTGTGAACTACCCTAGATGATCCTGCACTGGCAGGGAACTTGGACTCAATGATCTTTGGAGGTGCCTACCAACTTCTAAGGTTATGTGATTACACAAGTACGCAAATTAGCAAATGTGACGCACAACTACCAAAAAAGATTGTCAAATCCTAATTCTGTCAGGTTCAAATTACTACCCAGTGCACAGAAAAAGAACTTTAAGTTATTTAGCTGGTCTTTACATACCAACTGGATAAACCAAAGAATACTCATATTCAGTGTCAGCATGGCAACTGCTACAGGACATGTTTTTATATCACGCTACAGAAACACAACATTTGTAT
The DNA here is from genome assembly GCF_015220805.1 of Pogoniulus pusillus. Classification (NCBI taxonomy): domain Eukaryota; kingdom Metazoa; phylum Chordata; class Aves; order Piciformes; family Lybiidae; genus Pogoniulus; species Pogoniulus pusillus. The sequence continues at coordinate 109,847,153 of NC_087309.1, forward strand.
TATGTATCACTTTTTGAAGTTCAGTAGCTGAAAAGAGTATCTTGGAAAAGTTTTCCTTTCCTAATATTGAGTCATGGACAAAGGTAGTATTTCAAGTCATGGCAGCTAGTAGCAGGGTAAAATACTCTGTGAAGTTACTGAGGGGCCTCTGACATTGAAGTTTGCTTTTGCTTACATCAAGTTACATTATGTTTTAGATCCAAATTCTGATTAGCATTTGAACTAGTCACTAGTCACTCAAGAATATGAATCAGTTGTTGACCCAACACTAAAGTAGAACCTATATCCTATGGAAGAACTACAGAAGTTCATGACACAGTCAAACATGTCACTATTACATTTCTTATCTTCTGCCTTGTGAACCTGATGTGTTCAGATTTCAGAAAACCTACAGGTGAGTTAATTTAAATGCTGCATCAGAAAATCCATCACTACTGGAAAGGTGGGTGTTGTGCCACCTCGTGTGTACTAGTAATATACATTAAAAGAGTGGAAAGATTGCTTCATTTACTCTGAAACAAGAAAACTGCTGACATTACTTGAAGTCAGTTTTGTTTGATATAAAAATAAGATCAGATATGTCATATAAGCAATGTCTCATGTTCTTCACAGAATGAGGAATTAAGTCAAAGAAGAAATCTTCAACATTTATGTCTTCCTTGAAGTTTCAGGTAGGAAAGAAAGATTGTTCTCCATCTCAGCTTTTAGGATGATACTTTTCAGATCTTATTTTTCACTAAAAGTGTCCTGTTAAAATATTTCACTACACTGAGATTTCCTCCCTTCTCCTTTTTTCTTTCTGTAAACTGGCAGCTCTTTCTGTTCCACTCAAGGATCTCCAACTATGCCACTCCAGCAGGCTCCAGCAGGCTCCTGATCCATTTAAAGATTTGCAAACATTGAACAGTTTGAGTGCAGTGAAAGCAATTAAAAGGCTAGAAGCTCTGTCAAATGAATCATCTGCATTTAGCAAACCTGAGCCACACAGAAGCACAAAAGGGAAGCAGCAACAATTAGCAAGGGATGAAGTACCCTCATCTTCTGACTGACTTATCATCTAGGAGGAGCTGCTGCTTGCTGGTGGTTTGAATTCATGGCATTGTTGAAAGGCTGCCAAAGCTTGCCTAACCCTCAGGTTATTACACATTTTGTTCTTCCACCTAGGCACTAGCCACACAGCTAGGGAGACATGGAAACTACCATGTTTAATTATGTGGCTCTGGAAGACATGGTCAAGGCCCAAATGTTCTCCTAATACATATCAGTGGAAAAAGCTTCAGAAGCCCACAGACCCTGAAGGTCAACAACTATCCGTGAACTGGTGTTGGCAGCAAGATTTTGGTTTCTATGACCACAGAACACTCTCTGATAACCAAGGGCTGCTTGGACTGTCATGAGCAGAAGCATCTTCACCCACAGGATGGCTAACTTGGTAAGAACTGTTTTTAAAAAAGGAACAGTAGAGGAGGGAAAATACAACCAGGTATCAAGTGACAAAGTAGTGGACTCTGCTGGCAAGCAAAGGTTGTGGGGCAATGTGAACAAGAGATACTTCATAATCAATAAAAACAGGGCTGAAGTGGGGTCACCCCAAGCATACACACATAAAGACAGACAGAAAAACACTACAGGAAAAACTCTTAGCTCTTGCATGCACATGTTAAGTGACTGCACTAATGCCTATAGCATGGAGAACAACCAAGAGGAAATGCATGTGATTACACAGACTCATTGAGATTATGAAGATGTGGCTGAATGGTTCACATGACAAAGTTGCTGCCATAAATTAAGAGAGGATTGTTAGGATAAACAAGCTGGGAAGGCAGTGACAGCGAGATGTTCTTTATATGAGAGAACAGCAGGAATGAACAAACTCTGCTTTGGAATGGATAATGAGTTGGCTATGAGACTACAGGAAAGCTGGTGAGTGACCTTTTAGAAGGTTGGGTAGTGATAGAACCAGGGGGAATGGAGCAAAACTAGAAGTGGGTAGATTCAGATTGGATGTTAGGAAGAAGTTCTTTGCCATGAGGGTGGTGAGACACTGGAAGAGGTTGTAAAAGGAGGTGGTGGAAGCCTCAACTCTGGAAGTTTTTAAGGCCAAGCTGGATGTGGCTCTGAGCAAGCTGATCTAGTGTGAGGTGTTCCGGCCCATGGCAAAGAAGTTGGATGATCCTTGAAGTCCCTTCCAGCCCTGACAATTCTATGATTCTATGTCCAACGATAGGACAAGGGGTAATGGGTGCAAGCTGGAGCAGAGAAGGTTCCCTGGAAACATGAGAAACTTTTTCACTGGGAGGGTGACAAAACACTGGAATAGGCTGCCCAGAGGGGTTGTGGAGTCTCCCTCTCTAGAAACATTCAAAACCCACCTAAATGCATTCCTGTGTGACCTACTCTAGGTGATCCTGCTCTGGTGCGGGGGGTGGACTCAATGATCTTTTAAGGTCCCGTCCAACTCCTAACATTCTGTGATACAGGTCAGGATGACCAAGCAGACCAATATATATGACACTGTGACAGGTGCTTGCTAGCAGCTGCCTGATCAGGATAAAAATCATTAAGAGCAAACTGATGAAGCCTAGGTGAGCTAGGTTGAAAAATGGCTAAGCTCAAGGGGTTACAAACAGCAGCCTGAAGTGCTGCTGGAAGTCACACCTCTAGCAGCATACCCGAGAGATCAATACTATTGAATGTCATTGATAGTGACCTAGATGATGGAACAGAGTCCAAATTTTGAGGTATTACAAAGATGGAAGGAGTGTCTGGTATACCTGGTAGTTGTGCTGCCATTGTGAAGCACCCTGACAGGCGTCTTACAGACTTCAGCAAAGCTAATTGCAAACCCCACCACCAGTATACGCCAGGGGCCAGATGGCTGGAAAGTAGCTTTACAAAGAAGCAGCTTGGTAGAAACCAAAAGTAATACATTCCAGCAATGTGTTCTTGTTTTAAAGAAGGCCACCACATACTGGGCTGCACTGCAAGAGCACTGGCTGCAGATTAGGTGAGGTGCTACTTGGTTTTCGTGAGACAGTGTCTTGCATTCTGTGTCCTAGGTTCCTCAAAATGAGAGAGACCTGGACATACGAGGAAGCTCAGCAAAGAACAATTAACATGATTAATGAGACTGGATCATGTCATACAAGGTGAAACTGAGTGAGGTGTGTCTGTTTAGCCTCAAGAAAAAAAAGCCCTGTGGTATCTTACCAGTCCCATATCAAAATACCTGACAGGTCCTTTTCCTTTATGAATTTACAAGCAGTGAGTCACAGTCGTGTTCAGCGAACATACAGGAGGCAGTAAGCACAAACTGAAAGTACTTCCAACTGGAAACAAAGACAAGAAGCCCCCAGCTTCTTGCTTGTTGGTCTGGAGTTTTGTGGTTTGGTCTGTTTGGTTTGGGTGTTTTGTTTTTTTCTTTTGTTTGTTCCTCTTCTGAAACTGTGAGGACAAATATATGTCGGAATAGGTGGCCCAGACAAGCTGTGGAGCCTCCAACCTTCCATCTACTCATAAATCTGACGGAACACAATCCTGAGGCATCTTGCTCTACAAGACTGTGCTTTGAGCAGGAGAGTTGGATTCAACACTCCAAGGGTGTCTTTCAACCTCAACTATTCTATGATTCTTTTATGCAAATCAGAACTCCTCTACCAGAAAGCTGTTCATACCTGTTCTGCATGTGTTCAGCCTTTGTTTTCAACAAATCACATAGAAAAAAAACCTTTATTCTTTGTTTACCCCTCAAGACAGTTTTCATGTTAAAAGAAGCACAGCATACTTTTGTTTGGTTTTGGGTTTTTTTTAAGTAGATCTGTAGAAACTGGCATGTTCAATTTGGACTGCTGACTTTGGTAAATTCTGCTTAAGTTCCTAAGGAACAATAGAAAGTTCTGTTTCTATGAAAATAAGCAATTCTACACACAGCCACATGTCAGATTCATATCTATAGTTTCCAGGAACATCCTAGATTACACAGAGGTGTTGAGCTAATGCATTTTATCCTATCTGATCTTAAAGCTAAAAGAACAAAAACATTATTCAGTGTAATAGCTCTTGTCCCTTCACTTTCAAGAACATAATGTCTTTGCAAACTACACTGACAGTTCTGTGACATTCAACACAGAAGCTTCATTCTATCAAACTACTTCAAACATTACTGATACACTGCCTATAGATTCAAATAATCATCAGGACTAATACCTTACCTTGCAATGGCTCCAAAAGATCATATTTGTTAAGTTTAGTTTTAATCCGAACTACTTTACAATAAACTCACACTGGAATAAATACACGCCTAAAACAAAGGGTTTTTTTGCATTCAAGATCATTATCTGAAAGCTAGAGAGAAAAAAAGGATTAGTCATGTGCCAGGCTAAAATATTGTCTCATCATGGGAAACACCACATACACCAGCTAAGACTGACCTAAATAAAAAACCAATTTCTTACATTTTTTGAAGAACCTGGGCCATCACAACCCCACTCGTTAAATCTTCGACAGTCTGGCATGGTGCCTCAACGTTAAATGTCTGGATCTGTGAGAGAAAAGAAAAGGTTATCCTTATTTACTTCAATGTCAAGGAGTTCTCAAGAGTAAAAAAGTTTAAAAATCCTACGAAATATAAAATAAAAACAGCCTACATGCCACACATTTGGTGTACACATCATGAATTAGGAAGCTTTAGATTTAGCAGTCAAGGAACTTAACTACTAGCAGGGCCTAGCATCTTGAGTTTCATGCACTTAAAAATGTTGCTACAAAAACAGCAGTACATTCTCCAAAAGGCAACTTTCCCATAGCAAATTCTAATTTGGGAAGCTACTGGACCTTCTGTTCTTTTATCCAAGTACTTCTGGAGCATATCTTTGAGTACGCTTTCTCGATGAATGTACATACACCTTTAGAACACTGACCATGCAAAACTATTCCAGGCTCCCCACAACCAGAAAATCAAATGCAGCAGGATATAGATACCCCAAACTTAACTACTCCCTACAATCAGATGGAAGGGGAGAGCACAATGCTACTAAATCCTAGAAGCACTACTAGTGTTCTAAATATTTCAAGGTGTTTTATTAACACAACTGACAAGACAGTGAGCTCTGTGTAAAGCCAAGCCTTCGATCTTCTCACAGAATTATTGAGGCTGGAACAGACCTCTCAGATCCATCAAGTCCAGCCTATGATTTACACCACCACATGGACTTGATCATGTTGCTTGGATAGAAGACAAGATTTGAAAATGCTGCTGTTCTGAAGGGGAACGGCAAGGGTTATAGGGCTGAGCTGTCTGAAGACAGAATTGCAATTTACAACAAATTCACCTCCACAAACTGCAAACTGAACACACTGAGCCCAGGCTGAGGTTAATTTTCTGAGGACACTGGCTAATATTTTAGATTATGTAGTACTAAGAATAATCAATTAACAAAAAACTCCACTCATCAATGCACATAACTTCTGTATGGCTGCTATTAATCAACTCCATTTTCACGCATACAGCACATGGAATATCTGAAACTCTCCAAGTACCATATCAGTAAGTGTACAAATTGTAGAATCATAGAATCAACCAGGTTGGAAGAGACCTCCAAGATCATCCACTCCAACCTAGCACCCAGCCCTAGCCAGTCAACTAGACCATGGCACCGAGTGCCTTATCCAGTCTTTTCTTGAAGACCTCAAGGGACAGTGCCTCCACCAGCTCCCTGGGCAGCCCATTCCAATGGGAAATCACTCTCTGTGAAGAACTTCCTCCTAACATCCAGCCTATACCTACCCCAGCACAACTTGAGACTGTGTCCCCTTGTTCTATTGCTGGTTGCCTGGGAGAATGTGCCAGACAAACCTGTTTTCTCTCTCCCTTCCTGCGGAAAACAGTCTTACCACTTCATCCAGTCTTTTCAACTGGTCTAAGTTACTTGATCATCTATTTTAAATTAATATTACTTTTCAGGGATGCAAACAGCTTTTATGAAAATAACTTTGATGGTGTGTAATTTGGAGGATATCTGCCTAACAGTTTCTACCTTCCTTCTCCTAGAGGAAGCCCAAACAGGAAAAGCACTAATCATATGCATCAAGAATTAGAAAGCTTACAAGACACATTGAAGCTTCAGGTTACATAAATATATCAATTTTTTTTCATTAATGTAATGTACAATCATTTATGATTTAGTGGCATTTGAAACATGCTGGTCCAAGCCATTTTCCAACAAATACCCTCTAGATATGCATCTTACAATAAGACAATTCGTATAACAGTTGAAAATTTTGCAGATCCTTTCCTGAGCAGGAGGCTCTGAAAAAAACCCAAAGGGATAATATCCAGATTCTTGTCATACTTTTAGAACATCCTGTAAGCACTCTAGAAATGCCATTTAACATTAATTTGGAGATGAAGCACCTAGGTCAATGTTCCCTTCTTTTTCTCTGGAAGGAAAAACCCTAGTACTCAACTACGAAAAATTCAGCGATGTTGTACATTAAGAATCAAACAAATGAGGTCTTATAGCATGTTTGCTGAGCAAGTTTAACAGTGACCAAAGTCAGGAATGATGTCTATGTTCCAAGACTACAAGAAAAAAAAAAAATATTGTGATATATGAAACAGACAAAAGTGACTTCTGCACTTCAATTCTACACTTTAGATTCAATAGATTTTCCGATGGCTTGGTCTGAGGTAACCAGAAAACACAGCTCCTTACTTCTTGTCATAAGAATCAAGAAGCTATCACAGGTTGCCAAGACACCAGGTGAAAATCAGGGTAAGCAGGTGGAAAAGAAAACAACCCCACACACATTACATCCTGTTATGTGGGATTTTGTACATCAATTTGCTATTTTTTGAGAAAATTACATTTATATGCAGTCTCTGAATTGCAGCAATACTGTGGGAGGAATACACAGACAACTCTGAATTCAAACCCACAAACTCAGCAGCAATACATTACATATGAAACACTTTCTAGCAAAGTAAGAGATGCGATGACATTGTGGATGATGCCTGAAGTTCAAGAGGCTCCAAGGATAAAATTCTCAAGCACAGACCACGAAAATTTGTTTCTAATGTTCATATTATACCTTTAAATAAAGAACACTTAAGTCACTTTGTGGCACAACAGCCAATTCAGAAGACTTCTTAGAAACTACTACTATTCTGATTTTCAAAGAAGCAGACAAAGTGAAATGTTCTTTTCAAATAAGCACTACCAGCTTTGCAGTGGCTTCAAACAGACTGCAAACTGATCAGATATTTTAAAATATATTTTGATACAGAAAACACCTCCATAACTAAATATAAGCGTACGTAGAAAAATACCACAACTATGATAGAAGAAAGGCTGTTAACCCTGTTTTCATGACACAAAAATAAGATGCATACTCTCTGCTGCAAATAATTTTATCATCTCATTTTCCCAATACTTCATACACAAGAAAGCTGTTATCAAGACTCAGGTAACCAATCTGAAGTATTCTTTCCCCCCCCAGTCACACATGCAAGATTTTCACTGAAGGCACTAACACCTTTCATAGATGAGAAGGAAAATAAAAGCTAAAACTTATTACATGATTTGTTTCCTCGTATACATTTAGATTTTCTAAAAAACACCTTTGCATAGGAAATGGATACACAACATATTTCAATTCAGGTGTGAAATTTAAGCTACATAACATTTATTCAGCTCTTCAAAGAAAGCAACTACATACCTTTTCATATCCTTGAGAGACAGGGAAGTAACAAGCTTTCTTCAAAAAAAACCCTACAGCTTAACAAGTTCATGCCAAATTCCTATACCACTCTCACATACCTCCAGAATGTGCTAAACTCCTCTAAAAAAGAGCAGAGTTCATTTTCCAGAAGGGAGAGAAATCATAAGAATGTGGAAATACAGAAGCAGAGTCCAGATGTAGAGACAAAGTAGTAAATATTTTTGCATGTGTGCCTCTAAATAGCTACTCAGTAACAGCTGTTAAAACATTGTCCTTCCTGCATGTTATTTCCTCCTAGAAGACTTCTAGCTCATCCTGCTTGAACTGCTCTTACTTCTTAAGTGTTTGTAATGCTGTCCTTACTATTAGATCCTCAAAGCTCTAAATTATTTCCCATTTCATGTTAGGAGGATGTTTATTTTTTAAAATTATTTCTTGTACCACTACACAGAGTCTTGACATCATATCTGAGAGACAGAATCCCATTAGAGGCATCTGGACAAGTTCAAGAAGTAGGCTCATGTGAACTTCATGAGGCTCAATGAGGCCAACCAAGTACAGGGTCCTGCACCTGAGTCAGTGTGATTGCCAATATCAATACATACTAGGGGATGAAGGGGTTGAGAGCGGAAAAGTATTTGGAGGTACTGGTGGATAAAAAGCTGGACATGAGCCAGCAATTTGTGCTTGCAGCCCTGAAGGACAATAGCATCCTGGGCTGCATCAAAAGAGTGAACAGCAGGTTAAGTGAAATGGTTCTGCCTCTCTGTTCCTGTGGGGCCAGCTGTGGAGTACTGCATTCAGCTCTGGAATCCTCAACACAACAAAGATCTGCTGGAGCAGGTTTAGGGAAGGTAATAAAAATGATCAGGAGGGATGAAACATGGTCTCTTAAGAGCACAGGCTGAAAAAGTTGGTGTTGTTAGCCTAGAGAAAGGAAGGCTCTGGGGAAAAAATATTGTGGGCTAACAATAAATGACAGAAAGACAAGGACAGGCTTTTAGCAGGGTGTGTTGTGCTAAGACAAGCAGTAATAGTTTTAAACACCAAGAGGATAGGTCCAGGCTTACATATACAAAATAATACTTTCTTTTTTTTTTTTTAATACGATGAGTGTAATGAAACATCAGCACAGGATTCCTAAAGAAGTGATCACAGGATCACAGGATGTCAGAGGTTGGAAGAGACCCAAAGAGAGCAAGTCCAAAGCCCCTTCCACAGCAGAGCCATATAATCTAGCTCAGGTCACAAAGGAACACAGGCCTTGAAAGTCTCCAGAGAAGAAGACTCCACCACCTCCCTGGGGAGCTCGTTCCAGTGCTCTGGGACCTTTACAGGAAAGATGTTCCTCCTTGTGTTGACCTGGAAACTCTTGTGCTGCAATTAATGTTTATAAATATGTAAGGGGCGAGTGTCAGGAGGATGGAGCCAGCCTCTTCTCAGTGATGCCCAATGACAGGACAAGGGGCAATGGGTGGAAGTTGAGGCACAGGAGATTCCATGTGAACCTAAACCACTCCATCATTTTTCCAGGGATGGAGAGGAGGCTGACTGGTCGAGAATTCCCTGGAATCTCTTTCTTGCCCTTTCTAAAGACTGGAGTGACAGATGATAGATGCTCCATCCCTGGAAACACAGAAAATCAGGTTGGATGGAGCTTTGAGCAACCTGATCCAGTTGAGTATGTCCCTGCTCACTGCAGGGCAGTTGGACTAAAATGATTTTTAAAGGCCCCTTCCAACCGAAACTGTTCTATAACTGTACCAGCCCCTTGGGTCAATTGCTAGCTCTAGCAGGCTTTCACATCTTCAGTCACCTATTATGTAATGAGAGATAAAACAATATTAAAGAATCTTCTAAAGTACTAATATAGACCTCTGATTCACATGACCCTCAACATGAGCTGTCAATTTTTACACAAACCTGAAAAATAAGGAGCAGCAGATGACTACTTCAATGGAAAGAAGGCTACCACTTAGGGATTAATGCACTGAGGTATGAAATAAAAACTTTAGAAAATCTGGGTTACAGTTCTAGATTACATATAAGACTAGTAAAGATTTATTAGCAGCTAGGGATAGGAAGGAGAAGCTTAATTCAGGAAAAATATTCTTAATATAAAGGTCAGAGAACTAGACAAACTCTCAGTTCTCACAGATGGTAGCTGAAGACCAGCATAAAAGTTGTGTTAGGGAATCTAGCACCCCACGAGGCTGAAGGAAAGCAAATAAAATAAATTAGTATTTTAAATAAGGAACCATAAAACAACCCCATTTGCACCTAAAGAAAGAAAAATACCAAAACTCTCAAGCACCTTTCCCTTCTCAACACCAGGAGTTAATGAAAGATTTGCTCTATGCACAATGAGAACGTACATAGCTTGATTTCTATTGCTAGTGCAGCCGTATAACAGACCTTTTATGCATTCTTCTGAATTAATAACCTGAAGTCTTTATTAAAGGTCCTTAGCAGATGAAATACTGTGTGACACGTTGTGGGCGAAACACGACTAAAGGTAACAGTGTTGAATTAGTTATTTACCAAAGTACTCTCCAAACGGAGTACTTTGCCTTAGAATTACTCATTATTTCCCCCACATAGAGCCCTAACAGTAACTGCATCATCACAGAAGAAAGGGGTCACACAGCTAAGATAGGGAAAAGTAGCTAAAATGTACCACCCATACTGAGTTGAATCCAAATCACCAGTGAATCCATCAGCAAGAACACTTGGAATAAGCAAAGTGGCAGAGAATAAGTAATGAGGCTTGGTGTGCTAGTTTGAGACTAGCTGAAATATTTTAGTGAGAGCAATTAAATTACAGGCAGTGAAAAAGAAATAATGGTGATGTCTGCTTCACTCATAGGCTTGCTGAGATGTATAAAACCAAGAACATAAACATAGATAATAGCCACAGTGTGGCCCTCTGTTGCAGCTGGTGCCTGTACTTTTCTCCTTACTCTGCTTTTTGTGTAACTAATCCTTCTGCTTTTTTAACCCCCCTGGCCAATCCTCCAAACTCACTTTGCATGTTTGCACATAAGGCAAACTCTAGGATAAGGTAAAGGGGTGGAAAGAAGGTGGAAGGGTGATTTGGAGCTCCTCCTAGGAGGGGTGTTGTGTTTCTGTATTACTTTTTAACTTGTATATTTCTGTATATACTGTAAATATGTGCTTGCATATTGTGCTAAGTTGTAAATATAAAGCTTCATTCTTTAATTTCCAGCCAGCCGAGTCTAGTCTGGGTGATTTTCTAAGGGTGGGGAGGGCAGGCGGGTAACACCCAAACCATCACAGTTGGATACTTTTGTCCTCACCCAGCATGACCTACAAGATCTGCACTAAAACAAATTTCACTTGGCTTCAACGACTGGAAGAAATCAGACCGTTTTTTCAGCGTGTTAGGCTAATTATGTGATAGATTAAGTTGTTCTTCCTCAGATGCCAGATTCTTGTATCAAGCTGGATCTGTCACAGTAAGAACTGGACTCCTATCCTATGAGATCCTGCTATCTTCTGCTTGGATAATCACATCACAAGCTATTTTTTCTTGCTTTCCATGACAGCAGCAGAATGCATGAAACAAAGGAGATCCCAACTCTCCAACAAGAAAAAGTTCCATTCCAGGCTATGAATTCCCAGACGCTTTCACTGATTTTTAAGTTGTCAGACTTTCCTTACTAGAATCTCCAGAGTTACTCTGCCATCTAGCACTAATGCTGACACTCAATTGGAAAGACCATAAAATGACAAGATCCTTACTTTGTTGGAAAGTGTCAAGATTTTTTTCAGGGGAAGGAGTTAAATGGTTTTATTAAATTCCTTCTCATTTTATATATACAGTGTTCAACTCCAAACACGTGAACTGGTCAAAGCCACAAAAGATGTCAGTTTAAAAATATCTCATCCATAGCTTAAGTTTTCCAATGATTAAACTTTCCTTTGATGAAACAGTGCAGAAAGTATTAGAGATACCCTGACTAAAGCTTACTTACTAAAGGACTGTGAAATGAAAGAGCCACGACAGCATAAACCAGTTCTTACAGAAGTATCTTGGCACTGCCTCTAAATTGCTGCTAACTGTTCAAGTATGACACATTAAGACACAATGAGTAGATTCTCAAGTCTGAATGGTGTTTGGTTTAACCATTTCAGAAACATCCAGAAGACAAACTAAGCTACCAACTCCTGGGGAGAAAATGAATGTACCCCTATTTTCATCTGAAAGGTGAAACAGCCAGGTGATGAAAAAGAGCACTGCACAGTATTTGTGAAGATAAAATATTTTACATAACAGGACTGCCTAACACACAACTGTAAACCAATAGCTCTTTTAAAGTTCTCATCCATTTAATCATGTTCCATTTAAGTGGTGCTTTGTCTTCTTTTCTCAAAATACAAGCTGTTTATAAGCATAAAACTGCCAAACATTACCTCAACACACCCACATCTACAGGATACATACATTTACACTCCATCAAACACTAACTCCAAGAAACAAAGTGCCTTTTAAGACCAAAAACATAATCTCACGGGAGAAAATACAAATGGCAGGGTTTACAGGAGGTGAACCATCAGTTAATCTGCTGATTTGATCACAAAAATTCCCATTTTTACTAACAAAGCTGACAAAACAACATCATTGAAGTGATGTCTCATTAAACACAGGAAGTGTAGGGTATCTCCTGTCTTCAGAAAATTTGCAGATGATGCTAAACTGAGTGGCATGGTTGATAAATCTAAAGGATGGAATGCCATCCAGAGGACAGGCTGGACAGGTGGGCTGAAAATAATCTCCTGAGGTTCAATAACACAAAGTGTAAGGCCTTGAACCTTGGTGGGGACAATCCTAGATATCGCCACAGGCTGAGGATTGAAAAAATTGAAACTGGCCCTGCAGGAAAGGATTTGGGCATTCTGGTGGATGAGAAGCTGAACAAGAGCCAACAGCGTGTGCTTGCAGCACAGAAGACAACCAATCATATTCTAGGACACATCAAAAGAAGCATGGCCAACAGATTCAGAGAAGTAATTCTGTCCCTCTGCTCTGGTGAGACCTCCTCTGCAGTGATGAAGCCAGCTCTGGAGCCCTCAACACAGGAAGGACATAGACCTGATGAAGTGGGTACAGTGGAGTGCCATAGAAGTGATCAGGAGGCTGACCACTCCTATGAGGACAGGCTCAGGAAGATGAGCTTGTTCAGTCCAGAGAAGAGAAGGCTCTGGAGAAACCTAAAGGCATACCGGAAGGGGCCCCTGAAGATATTCAAGGTCAGGCTTGACAAGGCTCTGGCTAAATTGATCTGGTGGAGATGTCCTTTCTCAATGCAGAAGAGTTGGAGTAAATGACATATGGAGGTCCTTTCCAACCCATACCATTTTATGATTTGGCAGTCTGACTCACAAAAACTTACATAATGCAACCCATAGAAGAGGGATGAATGAAGTTCTGCTAAAGAAGGATAACACAACTGTCCTCTAAAAGTAGATGTTAAATACAAATAGCAATACAGTGCTCAGTGGACAAAAGACCAACATCATTTTTACCATAAATGAAGATTGCATTGCTCAGGCACATGTGCCTGAAACTGATCCATACTAAGATAAAAGACAGGCAGCAAGGCATAGCTTCTATTTGTCAACATAAGACAAAGCATGGTGCATTAACTCCTTAGGTAGCAGTTGGTCAAAAAAACTTCACATACTAATAGTCCAAATTTGTAAAGAAGAAAAAAATGAATGTGAACCTAGATGACAGCTTTCCCCTTGCAAACGACAAAGAGTAACTATTTAAAGTCCATTACTTCACCTTCTTGCACCTATAGTGAAGATAAAAAGGACTGTGTCTATTGACAGGTGGAATAGGGAACTTTTCCAAAGGCAAAGACGACAAACCTGAGAGTATTGTTCTGCTGAGGCAGCATCTGCACAAACTATCTGATCAGTGTAAAAATATGGTCTTTCACAGGATCATAATAAGAAGGACCTAACAGATAAAAGACAGAATTCAGAAAGATAGCAGAAAGTTTTCATCAGGCTAAGAAATTCCAGAACTAGTAACACAGATGTACACCACTAAATTTATCATATCTTGCAGTTCAAACTGTCTCCATTTCCAGGATTTTTATTTCATCAAGCATTTTCCTGAACTTCAGGGAGACTGTGTAGGTACACAGAACAAAAAATTTCAGAGGCCAAGCAAATTCTACGATTTCTTAAGAAAGAGGCTATCATCTTTTGTCATTGGCCACAAAATAAAACCAGTAACTTGCCAGAGTGACCACATCCTGTTAATTTTTTTCCCAAACACGTGTTAGAATTGATAAACCAACCATAATCTATTGTCACAGTTGAACATTTCTGCTTATTCCAATTCTGAAGTAGAAGTACAGATACCTTTCTGCTATGACAAACAAATTCACTCAAAGATTCATTTTACATACATTGGGAATATAAGAAGGGCCATAACCCATTTAATACTTTGCAGGTCTGCAATGAATAAAATACAAATATTCAATCCCCAGATCTATGACCCCAAAACATAGCTTAAATGGGTATGAATACTCACTTATTGTTTAGCTTTGGTATTTAGAGCTAGCTACCCCAAGAAATTTGGTTCTGGAGAGTTAACAAGCCTTGTATAGAAGGCACAAAGTACTACATGTCCAGTGTAGTGCACGCTTGCAAAGAAGCTTGCAGCCAAATGGCATGATAGAGCCCTGTGAATTTAAAGGCTGAAGCACATTATGATCAGACTTACAATACATCTTTTTTGTGCAATACTTGCTCCACTACATGCACCACTTCAGAAACATTTCCTGTGTGCCCCATTTGAAAAGCTGCCATCCCTTTGTGACCCCAGCTAGTCCACTGGAACACAACTCCAGCTTTGTATTCATTCAGCTTTTGCCTGCCACATGCAGGAGTGTAGTGCTGGCTAGATTCACCCCACTTGAACTTCAGAGAGCTCTTCCCTCCACAAAAACCCTCCTCCTTCCTGTGACGTCTCCTGTCTATTGACCTGAGTGATAAGTAACTCATAGGAATGACCAAGTCATGTACAGCAAAGTAAGGCAGATAGAAAACAACATACAGATACTCTGCAGGGCAAAAAACCACTACCAGTCAATTCAGCTCCCTTTCTTGCATACCAGGACCTGCCAGGATGCTGGCAACAAGAGCTGCAAGACTGACACCACTAAACTCTATTCTCACTTCCAGCCAAGCTTAGCCTTAACTTTGTGCTAGCTGCTGTGCAGCCAATCAGCTCAGTGTTTGGCTGTTTGTTTTTTTAATTAATTATTAAGTCTTGCAAATTAAATTGATTAAGCAACTGTGGACATAGGTGCTGAAGCTAGAGGCAAATGAAACTTAGGTAAGTCTTTCTAAACTGTCAGAGTACACAAGAGCCCTCAACTCAGTCAAGAAAGAAGAAAGCATCAAATGCCATGGAGTCTTGAGCCCCTCTTCTGCTTCACAACTTGAAAATCTGCAATTGCTCTACAGAAATCAAAAACATTGCCTTTTGATGGTCCAGGAAAAGCAGAATGTCAGAATATTATCTTCCCATTGATAAGCCACAGAACAGTCTGACAATGAGAAAGATAACTGTGCCAAATTCACAATTTGCCTTGATCTCTTTGAAATAACTGCTGAAGTATTTAAAAAATAAGACAGAATCAGGCTTTTCTCCTCATAAAGGCAACAGAAAATAATTTCCTATATACTGTTTAAAGTTCATAGTTACAAACAGCAAAACCTGTTTCTTCTCCAAACAACACACCAAAATCCTCCTTCCCAAAAAGAGAGAGGGCAGAACTGGGAGCTGAAATTGTGAACATACCAAATTACATCTACATGATTTTCTCTCCAGTGAATTAGCAACTATTTAAAATGCACCATGTGTCTAAAGCATCTCTTCAAAAAGAGTACACTGAAAGAAGGTAGAACTCAGGAAAATACCCTAAAGAAGGAATATCTAACACTGTGTCAAAACACACACATGAGGAGTGTCTGCATCTCCAAATTCTGCATTCAGCCTTCCTTCCTGTTTCTGACTTAAGGAGGGAGGGGAAGGAATACATACAGACCGTATCTTATTATCTTTAATTATTAGTCATATATTATCAACCTTAAATCAAGTGCTCTACAATAGAACCTTTAAGAGAGGTTCATCTGGGTCTGCTTGACCCTTCAGCAATAGGTCAGTAAAACCCAAAACAACAAATCTGTAATTTAATATGGTGCTGGACACCATACCTCCTTCAAACATGGTGAAAGATATGCTCAGAATATCAGTCTATTACACAATTTCCCCTAAAAGGGTGGAGCAACAAATTATTTGCCATCTTCATGGGAGGTCATTAAAAAAAAACCTAATAAATAAAAGGATTGCTCAACCTACTCATCTGTCACAGCAGACACAGGGTCTGTGGTCTGTCAAATACTGTGACCCATGCTCCTCATCTGCTGGCAAACCTGTTTTTTTTTTCCCCATCTGAACAGCAACATACCCAAACCAGGACTATCTGAACTTGCTGTCATCACTAACACAATCAACATCTCGATGAAAATACCAGATTTCAGGAGATGTTGATGTGATGATATCATCAGAAGAAAATGAAAGCCTGTAACTCTGCAGTCAGTGATCAAGAACTGGAATAAGAATGAGTTTGCAGTCTCCTACCACCTTGGCATCTACAAGAAACAGAACACAAGGATCAAGAACAGCATAGAAAAATGGACAGTAGGACAAAACACAGCTTTCTTAGCAAATTCCAGTGGATTTGATGCTCTCTGAAAACAGTATAACAAAGCACTTACAAGCAGCCCTCTTGGGGAATCAAAATCTGTTTCAACACCTGCTCACATGATCTCTGTATTTCAAACTAATAGAGGCAAGTCCTTACAGATGGAAATAGACTAACAGACAGAAGACACACTGGCTAAGAAGATTTTTCAGTCAAAAAAAGAGAAAGGTCAAAGGACTGATACCACACGAATGACCAGATTGTTTTTTAAAAGGAGAGTGCCAAAAAAAGAGCCTTGAACAATGTTTACAAATTCTCACTTACAATGCAGGGTTTAGCATATCTAACACAGAAACGGCATTTGGCCTTGAGAGTTGGTAGAGAAATAAAGCAGGCTATATACAGCTTGGTGGAGGAAGCATATGCTAAAATATAAGTTTTAAAACTGTAAAAAATTATCATAATGAATATTATGATATTGCAGGGGATGGATGATCCCTGAGGTCCCTTCCAATCTAAACCATTCTATGATTCTAAAACAAAGTTCATGATATTTCCACAGCAATCTGCTACTTATAACTAGACTGCAGTGACTTGTTTGAGGAATCCTGCTCCTTACACACCGGTGTTAAACATTCTTTCAATGTTGCATCTCAGGTCTACTCTCAAGAAGAAAATGTCTAAGATAACACAGAAAAAGCCTGCTGCTATCACACTGGCTTCAAATATAGATGTTATCTAACTGCACTCCTGTCAGAACTACATGCCAAGGAGGTGGGGGGCAGGGGGGGAACAAGGAAAATGCAAAAAGCCCTGTGTGTCCATATGCGGACCAGTCATAAGTTTTAAACAGAAAACCGAGTCTGCATTAGAGATGATGAAACAGTTTTTGTATCATTGTTAGGTTTGTCCTACAGAGACATTTTTCTAAACTGCTCTGGCTGCTGTACAGCTTGGGTAACTGCTACCACAGTGCCCAGAATAGTCTCACAAGAGACTTCTGGGAGATTTTTGGTAGAGTAATAGTTCTGCAATTACAGGAGGCTGCAAACGCTTCTGAAGTACAATTATCAATTTCGAGGTGTCAGTACCTCAGCTGCAGTCCTTCGTTCAGTTTCATTTGAGTTGCTGTTACCCTGGCTGCCTCAAAATAACATCATGGTCACCTGATGAAGTGGTAGGAAGCAAAAGCTCTCCTGCAGTTATTTAAAATCCTGAACAAAAAATATCAAGGAAGCCATTTGACAAAGCTGTTGAAGAGGGAAAAAAGAAGAAGAGAGAGAGAGAATTCCACCCCAAGCTACAGTAATACCAAAAATGGGGGCACTGGTGAAACATTAAATAAAACAAAACCTGTTCACAGCTAAGCAGTTTGCTTCATCTTAAAAATACCAGAATAAGAACCACAGTCACACAAGGCAAAAAGGCTGGAGGAGTACTCTCATTAAAATTGTGAGCTGGCAGAGGGAGGAGCAGTTTCATCTCATTCTACATTCACTGAGTAAACATTCAATTTAGGCCAAACAGGTTCTCAGACTTGTGGAAAGCCTTATCTACTCAAAGCACAGACAAACCAGTTCAAGCACTTCCACAAGAATCTGAAGCAAGCCATCTGGGAGGTTAAACCAGTTCTTAAGAAGACAGAGCTCCTCCAGTATAATAGAAAAGACTGGCCATCTCAGGTATGCATAAACTGCAATTAAGGCAGCTGTACTCTCCCACCCAAATGAACGGTTTCCCAAGAATCATTATGGGACTTGAGAGAAACCCAGGTATTACCAGCATCTTGTTTATACAGCCAGTTTCACTGAGGACTACAAAAATCCATTACTTCTTTTGCAAGCTTTATGTATCTCAGAATAAACTGAAACCACCCCCAAACACTCATTTAAAAAGTTTGCAGACTAATTTTAACAATATTTAAGAAGGATTTACTAATACTTCTGCTGGCAAATAAGATGCTGCTAGTTTCTTGATTAGCTCAATAGCTGAAGGGGTATGAAGGTTAGAAACATATAGAGGGGTGTGCATGAACCATTCCTACAGAGAGGACAAGACCACACTGGATAGGTAGGGTTTCAGGATGAAAGGTTATAAATACTAACCACTGCACAAACACAACCACATGACAGAGTAATAATTCCTACAGATGAGCAGTCACCAGACTTTCTGTGATTTCTCTTAAGCTTTCCATTTTCACATCCACATTTCTGCAGCAGCTTTTTGTGTCAAGGCAATTGTTTTTCCTATGGTCTAGACTTTCTAAGAAAGAGAACACTATCTTCAAGGGTAACAAAATGCTTCTTCACTAACCAGCTGCCTCAATCACCAACTTCAAAATCTGTTTCATGCAAGAAAATTAGTGGAGATTTTCACTATCATTAAATAAGACTTTATATTGACACACTGGGCCTCATCATCTTCAGAAACAAGAACCCATGGCTCTTATCTTATTTTCTATCAAGACTGAGCCAGCTTCAAACACATTTGAACACGTGCAGGAGCAGGTAAAGCAATCCTTTTGAACACACATAAGCCACTAGCTTTTAACATACTTGTCTGTACAAAGAAACAGGGAAGTAACCACTGACTTCTGACTACATTTTTTGACTTTCCTCTCTACCTTATAAGCACCTTAACATCGGGAAGCTTTAAAACCAACTTTATTGAAATAGTAACACCTCAAATTCAATTTTGAACAGCATACTCAAATAACAGAACGTTGAAACTCTTTTAGTTTTGCAATCTCTTCAGACTTGACACAGACTTTGGCACAAATGCTATCCGTCAACAACATATTCTCAAATTAACAATTCTGCCCAACCTGTGACTAAATAATGGGGAAGATCAACACTTTCCATCAATTGTAACAGGTCAATACCGTACAACACAAGACTAAATCTCTCTCATCCTGCAGCAGCTTACATGTTTTGAGCACAGTAGTTTCACATGAAAGGGTCTGCTGTTTACTTGGAAATGTGGGGAGTTAGAATGCATTGGGACTGTGACCACTTGTTAGGTAAGCTTTCAAGAATACCCTTCTCTCGTAGGCACAATCACTTTACTGCCAGAGCACGCAAAAGAGTCTCCTAAAAGATGCAAAACGAAAACACGTGGACACTAGCAGCACATAGCAAGAGATCATCTTCCATCACCCCCCAATAAACCCTCTCCTTTCTCCTAGCATCAAGTCTTTCAATCAAATCTTTCTTTACCAGGATACACACACACTGAATCCTACCAATATGAGGACTTTCATTCCCAAAAACTGAAAAAGAAAGAATGGGAAGCCCATTTGTTGCCAATGGCAACAAAGATGCAAAGACTGACAGCAATCTGACGGAAACTAGTTTACATATTCCAGATCTTTAGGAAGCACTGTGTTAAACTCTTCCCAAAATCTCCACTTCATGTACTTTCCAGACCATCTGCTCACTTCTACCTATCACTGAATTTCCCTTGTTCATTCCCTTTTGACTTTCGTGGAGAGAGTTAATCCTCAGTAACTTACTCATCACTACCACAGCTTAGCTATCTCTGACCTTAACAGTGACTAAACATCATAAAAAGTGAAAAATCTATCTCTAGTCAGCAATCAACAGTACTCCAGAGTTTTACAGCAAGGGTGTTTTCTTGTCAATTTTGCTTATGGAGTGTAATATAATCTAAACAATGGCCCCAAAACCAAACCCAGTCACTCCAAACAGGCAACCGGCAGATTAGCAGTTACAGAAACAGAAGTTTCACGGCTCTTTTACAGCCACTGATCGAGGTACAGAGTAGCTGCAAACTCAGGATCAACATCACTACGTTTTGGCTTCTCTGTGAATAATAGCACAAACTGAAGATGTTTATAGACCAAGCTTTAAACATTATAAAAGGAAAAGGTAATTCGTAGGCCGATACTGCGTTATCTTCAACTTCACAGGCGAATTTTGTAGCTCAAAGCTCAAGCACTGTTTAAGAATACCAAGAAAGAGGCGAAAATAGAGTTTACGGCCAGAAGGCCAGCCGAATGGAGCCAGCAGGTTAGAAAAAGGCGGCACTGACACAGCAGAGGCACGACAGGAAGGGCGCTGGCCGCGAAGGAAGGATCAGAGCCACGGGCAACGGCGAGCCCGAACGCCGGGCGGGAGGCGCACATCGGCGGGCTCCATCCGGCCGCGGCAGCGCAGGCCCCGGCTACCGCACTGGCGGCGATGCCGCGGGGCGCCGTTTCCTTTGTTCTTCCGTCGTGGGGGCAGAACTACTGCGGCGGAAGACCAGCTCCGGGCTGCTCCAGACCGCCTGCCCCGCCGCGGCTACACGAGGCAGAGCAGGTCCAACCAGGGCCCCGCCGAGGTTGTCCAGGCTGAAGCCGGCCTGAACGCCAGGGCCCGGGAGGACGGAGGCTTGAGAGGCCTCCTCCCTTTACAGCCGAAGCAGGGCCGTGGCGGGCGCGCATGGAGCTGTGTCCCTGCCAAGCGGCCCAAGCCCGGGCAGGGGTTCTCGGCCCCAGCACTCACCCAGGTAAGGAGGCTCTCCCCGAGCTCCGCCCGTTCCAGGCTTTCCACGTTGAACATGGTGGGACGCAACCAAAAAGGCTAAAAGGCCGTGGCCGGGTCGGTACCGCCGACGCCCCCTCCCTCCCGCCCTGTCTTGGGCCGGGCCGGGCCGTGGCGTCGACGCGTCAGAGCGACCTGACAGACACCGCCCGCCTGCGCCGTGCGGCCGCCGCGCAGAGGCGGGGAGGACGAGGCGGGGAGGACAAGGCGCAGCGCGGCGCCGCGACGCGCCGGCAGGGGCGGGGCTGCGGCCGGCCCGGGAGCGTCCTGCGCCGCCGGAGCTGAGGTATTACCCAGTGCGGGGCTGCGCCCCTCCCCGTGGCACAGAGGGGCAAGGGGCGGGAGCTTGTATGCCAACCAGCCCCTACCTAGTGGGAACTTGTAGTCGAACCGGCCCCTACCAGGCGGGCGCCGACCTCCCTCTTCACGGCGCCCCTTGACAGTTGGCGAGGTGGGCAGGAGCGGGGCTGACTGTCTGGGGCCTGAGCCACTCTGCGGGTGGCTGTGGCGTCTCTTTCCGGCGCGGCCTGGCCCAAGTCTGCGCAGCGGTGTTGAACCACACTGCTCAGAGGTGGCAGCAAAAAGGGGGCAAGGACTGGGGTGAAGCGAGGCGCGGCCCGGTCCTCTGCAGGCCACGGAGGCCTCTGTACGCCGCCGGGCCCCCGAGGCGTGTCGGAGGGTCCGCATCTCTCTGCGGGGTCTGCATCCTTCCCCCAGCGGTGTGTGCCCTCAGCTGTCGCCGCGCAGGTCGGTGGCTGGTAAGAGCTGTCAGAGCTGGCAGAGACCTTTAACAGCTCCCTGAGCCCTGGCTGGCCCTGGCTGGCGGAGCGTGGGGAGGACGCTGCGCCCATGCTCTTATTGCTAGTAAGTAATACGGCCTGGTTTGTGGAAGGAGCAGCATCTGGGAAATTGTTCTCTCTTTCTGCAGTAGGAAATGAGATTAGCTTTCTCTCGGCGAAACTCTTCTGTAGTAAAAATTAATTAACGTGAAAATAGAAGCTACTTAGCGTTAGCTGCAGCTGATTACATTAGTTTTTAATCTCGAAGGGAAGGAGTGTGTTTCGTGACCAGAGTGGCTTTGTATACTTATTGCCTCAGAGTAGCTTGCCAGCATGCTGAAAGGAAACTGAGTTCAAGAAACTCATCCTCAGTAGTTAGTTGAGTTTTGGCCCCTCTGAACTTTGGGCTTAGAATGTTTGGTTTAACAATAAGCTGTGGAGTTCTCTGTTGGTTAACGACTGGCCTGCTATGTGACAAAATGGAGTGGAAAACACAGTATCCCTGTACCATCCGATGGTTGAAGACCTAGTAAAAATTACTTTGTTCTTATTTCCTCACAATGCTTCCATTAAAAAGGTTAGTAGTCTGAATGCTCTTTATGTCAACTTGTTTTCAATTGAAGTGTGTTATAAAAGTTATGAAAATTCTCAAGCTTTCCTGGTAAAGTTCCTTCTCACTGTTCTAATTGTATCATCTGCAGTTCTCGTTTCAAAGTTATTTGATTTCCCTTCTTTTAAGGTCGCCTTCACATTCAGGAATGAGTTAAAAAGCATTAGCTGCCTAAGATGCACAACTTTAACTTGTCCTTCCGAGTTCTAATGTGCATTTCAAGCTGAACGCTTGCCACTTTGAAAAAACAATGGTTTTACGGGTGTATTTAATTGTTTTAGGTTTTCTGCCACGTCTTCCTTTACAAACCTATTTCTCACTCTTTGCTGTTGTCATGGCACGTAGCTTACATACTGTATTTTTTTAATGTAAACATATGCAGTAATGCATTTTGTCTTGCTGTCTATTTTAGATGTGAGATAAGAATCCCTGGATACTTTTCGAAAAGATATTTAAAGCCTTTTCTTTCTCACCTGAAGTATTACTATTTTTCAGTCTATATTTTTGTTATTACTTTCTCATCCTGTATGAGCAGACAAGTTAAATATCCAAACTGAAAACATTGGGAAGCTCTTTCACATATTCTCCTCTGACTAGGAATTCAGTTTTGCCTTTTAGTGTGTTTTGAGAGGGTTTTTCGTGTTTTTTAGAACACTATACCTTTTCCAGTATATCTTGGCCTTATAAAGCAGTGGAAAGCTTTGTTTGTTACCATGTCACCAAGACAGGTACTCCAGAGAGTGACACTGTACAGACCACTGAATTAGTCTTCTTTGCTTCAGGCCCTCAAACTGTTTTCAGGCTCATGAGGAAAATTATTGGAAACGTTTTTTTCAGTAGAGTACTGTATTAACTTGGCATTGTTTCTCCTGGCAGAATTGCATCTGGGGTTTGTGTCTGCAGCATTTTTAGCTTGCAAGACATGATTTCATCAGCAGAAGTGGAGTATCTACTAAATTTTTTTCCCCTCCTCTCTTTAGGGAAAAATGTGCCTCAGAAACTGCTGACCTCAGACCGTGCAGATACTTGATTTACCAGGCAAGTGCCTCACCTAATCAGTTCTTAAGGTATATTGAACAAATGTATTTGCCTACTGAAATTGCCCTGTCCTCTTTGCCCTCTGGCAAAGCTCTTTAGGCTTTTTCCTTTCTCTTTTTCAAAAAATCATGCATGAACTTAAATGCCATCAGCTTAGTTTAGAAAGTAAAGATGATTGGTGGTGAAGAGATAACTGAGTATCATGCAGCCAGGATTAGGTATAGGTTCCCTCTACCTGCTATCTGATTTGTTACTTCAAAGTTGCTGCTAAGTGCAGCTGTTAACAGAGTGTACGAAATCATAATAAGGTATTACCAACTCAGTTTTAGCAACTTTCTCACACGAGGTATGTCTTGTCAATTTATATGTTGCTATATTTGCTGGGTTTTTGGTTTTGTTGTTGGTTTCTTTTTTTTTTACTTCCCTTATACCCTTTGAGTGGTCTCTTCCTGTTTCTAGAGTGTATGGAGGTACTGAATACTAGAGATTGTTCTGTGACCTGTGTTCAAAAAAGACTATGCTCTCAAAAACGAAAAGCTAGTAAGTCCTGTTCCTTAAAACTATTTTTTTCCCGAATGCACCATACATCATTTCCCTTATTTCTGTTTTATATTCTCACATATGTCCATGACACCATTTTTAAGTCTTACTTAAGTGCACTGCACTACTTGCTTAAAATGTATCAGCTCAGAATTTAACTGATTCAGAATTTAGCCAGTCAGCTCCTGCTGGAGTCTTCAGTGCTCTTATACATTTACTGTTTGTCATGCATGCCTAATGTCTGCAGATGTCAATGCTTTCTGAATGCAGTCTAGGTGTTCCTTTGAGCTGTTCATGAAGGAGAGTAAACATAACTGTAGGGTCCAGTTTGCTCAGTCAACTCCATTCTCAGCCACAGACAGTGGCCATGATCTGATGCTGCCATGCAGTAGGAAGTAATTGAGTAACTTCAATTACTTGAAGTTATAATAATTGAATAACATGATTAGGTCTCAATTGAATAACCTGAGAGAGGTCTTAATCATTGCCTCAAATATAAGGATTTGTCTTAATTTTGAAATTTATGTTTATTTGTCTCTTCAATAAAAACAGTATGCCTTAGATTTTTCAATATAAGCTAATACACATTCAGGGGATAGGTTATAGAATAAATATCTTCCATTTTAGAGTGCTAAAATTCTTACAAATGGATTTCTTTTGCCTAAAGAGGTCAGTCTTGTTAGAAGCCCGTTGATACAAATGAAACCTCCTTCATTGTCACTCTTTTTACAATGGAAGAAAATTTTGAGGAGTTAAAGCCTTTTTAGTCTTAAAAACAAAGGCAACTCATACTATTTTCCTAGATGGAAAACAATTAGCTTATCCTTGAAAACACGTGATCTCTACAAATTAAGCACCACTTTAAAGGAGGGGGATAATGCTTCTGCTAATAAAAGACATCAGGTAAAAGACTTACAGATTCTTTGTTGCATCCTGGCCTACCACCAGCTTTAATTTTATCACTTTTGCAAACTCAGACAGTGATTGCCATCAAGAAGAAATATTCAAAACAAAAAGGAAGTTTAAAAAAGAAAACCACCACAACACAACAATACCATCCCAGTTTTTCTCATCAAGATCTCTCCCAACCCATTTGTGAAAGGACACACTCTAATCCAATGTATCATTCAGATGTTGAGCCATGTTCTCCAAGTCAATAAATGTTGCATCTTGGTTACTGCTTGCATCTCAGAGCAGTATTCCATATATGCTATTATTTGCTTCTCAAAAGTGAAGAAGGCCTTTTCCTTCTTTTTTTTTTTTTTTCTTTCACTATGACTGCGTATTCCTTTTGTAGTGGATCCTAAAATCTCTGTGGTTTTGAGCATACTTTACTATATTGCACTTTCTGAATAAACTTGGACAAGTTCAAATCATTCTGAAAGCTATGGAGATATTCTGACTTTGGATAGATAGCAACAGGCATTTAATATGCTATAGCAAACACTAGATTGTTTTTCTTTATTAATCATCACATGGGATATTGTCCTAGCTGTGCTGTAAGTCAAATATGGAAAACTTCATAATAATTTTCCAATCTGAAACATCCACAGTAGCATATGGTCTCATACCCTCACATTTCAGTGTGATCTTTGTGAATTTCAAAGAATAGAAGTCATTGTAGTTGCAGGATTGGTCATTATGGTTCTCCCTTCCTTTGTATAAACCTGCTTGCGTAGTTCAGACTTAACCAAAGCTTGTAAATTCTTATTTGAAATGAAGGTAAATTAGTGTTGCTTTCTATCAGCAATGACTCTCATAAGATCATTTTGTGTTCAAATGGTTTGTCTGTGGTGGATTTTACAAACAAAAGTGTGAGTTTTGCAAACTGCAATTCCACTCTTTTTTACTTCCAAGTGCTTTGTAGACAATTCAGCCTGAGGTTGCTTATGTCCCATAGCTATCAGGAATCCTAATGCAAGCACATTTGGTTTACAGGATTTGTCAGACTTTTCATACTTTGTGACTAATACGTTTAACGTTAAGAACCTGGTTGTATGAATTCCAATTTTAATATGAGTATTGTTTAAATGTGACTTGAGTTTTCAGATCCTAAGTGGAACAGAGATTGGGGTTATACTTCCATAAGCTCTCCGTGTTAAAGAGGAAAAAATCCTAAATACAATCAAAAATCCATTCTCAAAATCTAATCTATTTTCAATTGTTGCCTGAATTTACTCTGTTAATCTGGTATTTTTTTTCAGAGAGATAGTGTAGACAGGAAATTACTTTATTGTATAAAATAATAGAAGCACACCACTGAATAAAATCAAACCACCTTTGTAATTATGAAAGAAAGCATAAGTAGCATAAATCTACAGAGGGAAGAAACAGCTTCTAAATTACTTGGTGTCTGAAAAGCTTGTGTTGTGGAACACTGATCTGAGAAAGATTATGTAACAAAAAGGTTGATGAAACAGTGTTGTTATTGTGTACCCAGACAAATGCAACACAAAAACATTGACTTCTAAACAAACTCCATCAAGCTGCTATTAAGTAACATCAATAGTTATTCTTTTAGGAGATATTAAATGTCTATGATAAAGCCTGTTTCTAGAAGTCTTCTCTAATGTACATTAAAGGCAGCCAGCACAGACAAGGATTATAAGACCAAAGTGTCTTCATTACATCATTTAAGAATTAAATTGTAGCAACTGGAAGGACCACGGCTAAATATCTGCAGTGAGAGGCAGGATTCCTTAGCTGTTGCTTTGGGATTGTCAGCATTCAGATCACTGCAGATGTGTTTATTGGCCATTCTGGCTGCACCTGAAGAAACAAGAACTGTGAACTTGCAGTTCTAGATGTTTTTTTTTTTTTAAATGCTCAGTGTGGACCTGAGAACCCAAAATTTCTCTTCCTTTCTGTCACAATATTTCAAATACTGCAGCTGAGCAGTGTTCTTGTAGCTGTTGGTTTTTTGCATGCTAGCCTAAAGATAAGAATAGGGGGAGATTTTTACTGTCTCTGCTGAGGCTAGACTGACTAATCTGAGAAAGTTTGATCTCTTGAAGTTTTCCAGGGTTTGACTGGGATAGGGTTAAGGTTTTGGGTTGTTGGTGGTTTTTTTCCCACTTCACAATGAGCTGGGAGGGACCACAGACAAGACTGATAGCTCAACCATCTAATGAAGTATTCAGTACCATACTGATGTCATGCCTGCTGTACAAGGGAAGGGCTGGCTGGGACAAATAGGCTCTTTGAGCAGGTGACTACAGCACTTCCAGTCAGGCAGGATCAGGCTCATGAGCTGGACTACTGCAGTCAGTACTGTGTTTTGTGTCGCTCACCTCATGTACTGTTTCATTAGTAGTATTGTTCTGCTCGATCTTTTTTATCTCTGTCCTCTTCTGTTAAAAGTCTCATCTCAATCCATGGGATTTTGCCTTTTATTCTCATTTTCCCTTCCTGTGCCATTGGAGATAGGGGCTTGAAGGCACATTTGTGTGTTGTGTGGGTAACTGCGCAGGGCTTGGCTGCTGGCTAGTCCTGAAACCATGACAGTGCTTTTTGGCACGCATTGTGGGGCACAAAGAGTGAGACAGCAAAAACTCCGATCACAGCATGTTAAGATAACTTTCTCATACACATTTTCTTTACTAGTTAAATACTACATATTTGCAATGTTGGTCTGTTTGCTTAATGGTTGTGTTATGGGAATCCTTAACATGCTCTAGGTACCTTATGTACTGTGGAGAATTTTATCATCTCAGAGAAGTTGATATGGATTATCATGTTGTTGTGCTGGGTACTGTCAAATTAGGATATGATCATACCACTAATTGCTAGATTGAGCTAGTATTCATAGAATTGTTTTAGGTTGTAAAAGACTCTAGTGGGATGTGTCCCTGCCCATGGCAGGGGAATGGAACTAGATGATCTTTGAGGTCCCTTCCAACATAAACCATTCTACGATTCTAAGACATTTAAGATCATTAAGACCAACCATAAACCTAACACTACCAAGTTCACCACTCAACTGTGTTCCACCTCATCTCTATGTCTTTTAAATACCTCCAGAGATCATGACTCAACCAGATTCCTAGGCAGGGTGTTCCCATGCTTGACAATCCAAATTTGTATCCAGTGTTGTTGTTTGCTAATAATCTCACCCAATCTATGGGTGAGACAGGAGAGGACACTTTTTTTTCAGCTTTTAACAGTGTTAACTTGGAGCATCCAAACCACCATACTCTTGGCGCTGTATCACCTAAATGTGTCCCAGAATTTTGTGTCATCAGCAAAATTGCTGAGAATACACTCTGTTCTGTTGTCCAGGTCACTGATAAAGATACTGAGCAAGACTAGAGACTGTACTGAACCCTGAGGAACACCATTAGCTACAGGCCTCCAGCTAGACTCTGCATTGTTGATGATTACCCTCTGTGTTCTTTAATTCAGACAGTTCTCCATTGTCCACTCATCTTACTCTCATTTCCTGAACTTACCTTTGAGATTGTTGTGGAAGACAGTGTCAAAAACTTTGCTGGAGTCAAGGTGGACAACATCCACTGCTTTATCCTCATCTACCCAGCTGTTCACACCATCATAGAAGGCAATGACATTGGTCTAACATGGTTACCCCTTCATGAATCCATGCTGACTACTCCTGATAGTGTCCTGCTTAGCGGCAACCTCCAGAATCAGTTATATAAGCAAGTGCATGGAGTTAGCTGCCTGCTGGACCTGAAACCACAAGAGAAGTTAAACTCTTCTCTTTGTAGTTCCTAGTCTATACCATTAATGTCAGTCCTCCTATGCAATAGTGTGATTCAGAAAAAGTGCTAGAGGTAATAAGGGGAATATAATTAGCACTTGTTGACTGTCCAGAAGCAGCAAGTAAGCTAAGACTTGAACAGCATGAGCCTTGATCATTGGTAGCCCATATTATGTAGGATTTTGTAATTTTAGTTGGGTTGGGAGTGAGACTGAGGCAGAGGTTCCACTTCCCACTCTATACATCTTGGCTGTATTGAGGTGTAAGTGAAGGCCAAGTGCTGAGGGCATGCCATTTTATGTAGCCAGAAAGGCTTCAGGAATTTCCTTTGAATGCTAAGCTTGCATGAAAATAGTTGTGGGGACAGTCATACTTGGGGGGAAGTAGATAAGAGTAACTGGTATTATGTGCTGGAAGGAAGAGAACATGAGAGTCTATGTATTTCTTACTCATTATGCTGCTAACTTAGCTTGCACCATAGCTTGCTATTTTAAGGGGAGTGCATGAGCAGAAATTAAGACAAGAATGTATTGTGATTGCTGTTAATGGTAGACAGATAAGGATTAAAAGTGACCATGCAGAGAGAGAGAGTGGACATCTTGAGGGCTTTCTAGGAAACTGAGTTGACTTGTGTGACACTGACAATTCACATATTGGTTTCAGAGTACACCAAGCATGCAGTGACACAGGGAGCTCTTCAGGTGTCAGTGTCAGAAATGCCTGCCGAAGTTGCAGTTAAAGAACCTATGTCTCTGCTATATCTCTGGAGAAAAAGTGTGTAATACTTAATGGGATGTAGTTACCATCACAGTAGTCTATTACAACAGAGTTAATGCAGGACAGTGAGGGAATCCTTGTCATTTACTTCTGGTGTTATACTCAGCGATGCAGTGCAGTAAAAATTAGTTGGCTTAAGACCATACTTAAGGAGAGAAAACATGGGAATTGAAGACACAAGCATGCTGCCTGAGACACAATTATGGAAGAGGAGTGTCCCAGAATTATCTGTTGTAGGAGAAGGTTCTTCAGGATTGAATATGTAAAGAAGTCTGTGGTTGGGAATGTTGAACTGAGGAGGCATCACAACACACCTAACAGTGAAGATCCTCAGCACCAAGGAACTGATGCTCAAAAAACTTCAACAACAGCTTGCCATCACAGCTTTTAACTGTAGCAGTAGAATTGTGTGACTAGCTACACAGAGAAATGCTGTAACTCCTTGTGTAGGCTCTTGTTCCTACGTAAGACCTTTCTACAAATATCTGCTCTTTTATTCATTAGCATATATGAAATCTGTGTCAATATTGACCTACTTTAAGCATAGCTGTTGGTGAGTCAGTGATGTTCCACCTTTGGATACAGTACTCTTTTCAAATATGAGTTGACATTTCGGTAGCTAGGCTATGACACAATTGCTTGTGGAAAGCTGTAATTAGTGAAAATTGTGACTACAGTTACAGAAATAATAATCTCAGTCCAGACTGGGACACTTAGGATAATTTAGTTTGTGGAACATCATATGTTCTTCATTATTTCATTTTGGTTTTCACAGTGGAAGCCTAGAAATGCAACAGCAAGTAAAGGAACCTGCCCTTCATTCTCCATGAGTTTACTTTGCTCTCATTGAATTAATTTTACCACTTTACCTTTTTTACTTATTAGAATATATCAGCTTTTCTTGCATTGCTGCTATGAAGGATGGCTCCTGCAGATACGAGGAGCTTGGAAAATGCTCCACAACCTACAGAAGAAAAGATCAGGGGACTGTGGGTACCTATCTCATGGAAAAGCTGAGCATTTTATATTAGCAGTAGGCTCACATTAAAATCTTGCCAGTGTAGTCATTGCAAGTATCCACTAAAATCCCAGTGACTTGTATTCCATTTCAGTTTCGAAGTTAATTCAGAGCCAAGCAGTGCCTGGTGTTTGCAAGCCAGCAAGGTTTGAATTAATAAATGGTGCATGAACTGTGAAGTAGAAACACTGATGAATGCTTGCAAGCTTAAGACACACACACTAGACTAGGAAGTAAGTTGTACCAGTCCTCTTTGGCCTCAGAAACTGATGCTGAGATTCTGTGTCAGCAGAGTACGAAAAATACTTCAAGTGTGTGTGGACACTGCTTCAGTATGACTCTCCTGGCCATTTGCCAGAATTTGTTTCACTCTCCTGGTTTCATAATATTTGCAGCTGTAGTTCTTTCCACTTCCTGATTCCAACAGGAGGGATTTAGCAGCATGTTGGAAACTTTTGCTTCTCTTGAGCTGTGTTACTGCTATATAGGTTAATGTTAACCTTGGCAAGTTGTTCTGATTGTTGCATATATGAAATTGCTATAAACTGAACGTGTCTAACTAGGGAAGCTTGATAATACTCTTTTTTTTTTGTTCAAATGTTTCCCATGTTTTCAGCAAGGTGATAATGCATAGAAAAGACAAACAAAATATCAAGTGCATTGGGTGGTTCCTGGGTATCTAAATGGGTGTTTAACACTCTAAAAACAGCTAGCCTCACTTAAGTGGTGAGAATTCACTTTGTAAAATGTTCTCTCAACCTAGCAGCAGAGATACATTGTGTAACAGCTAAAATTCTTGGTAATGCAGAATCATACTTCTTTTAAATGAACTGTCCTTGGAGTATGTCTAATTCAGCATTGTTCTATTCCTAGGCAAGTTATCTGGTAAAGGTTCCCAGGTAAAGTATCTAGCTGATGCATTTTTTTCTTTTCTTTTTTTCCCCCCAGAAAAATTCTTTAGATCACAATGCTGTCATTTCAGACTTGTTTGCTACTACAGAAGACAAACATTTTGCAGTCCTCTGCAGCAAGCTCAGTGTTTGCTGAAAGCATATATTTTCTCTCTTCTTTTACTATTTCCCCCACCCCAGCAATAACTGATCTGTTGCTCCAGGATTTTTATCACATGTATCAATAGAAGTGCATACATATTATTTGTAACTACATTTAAAATGTACATGTGAGCATGTATGTTTATATATATGTATGTGTACATATTTCTTTTTACATTTTAGAGCTGTGATGGCCAATCACCAAGCAGAAGTTCAGAGTTTGAAGCTAGATAATGATTCAGTTATAGAAGGAATAAGTGACCAGGTACTGGTGGCAGTTGTGCTCAGTTTCACTTTCATTGCTGCTCTGGTATATACCCTTTTAAGGTGAGAATATGTTGACAGGAATTAATCAGCTTACCTGCGTTTGTCAAGTTCTAGCTTTATCAACAACTTTTTGCATTGATATATATATATATATATACAACAACTGTGATTTTGTGTCATTAAGGAACTTACTGTTTGAACACTTACTGTTGAAATAATTACTTGTCAGAGTTTCATAATGTAATTCACAGTTGGTATGAAATGATGCATTTCTTGGAAGTGAAGTCTAACTCTTCCTTATCTTCACATGATCAAAATGAATAATGTTCATCATTCCTTTGACCTGAGGAATGGCTGAACTCACAGTCTGCATGGATGGTGTGTCACATTTGTTTACAAAGTACAGGTTTGTCAATGACTCCACATATATATCCTCCAATATATGTTCCTTCCAGAAGAGAAAAACTCAAAAAAATCCCAAACCTGAATAAATGGACTGACTTGTTTATAAATTAACCTGCTGGAACACCGTGGACTTAACATTTTGCTTTATGGAAAGCATATTAACCTTAGAATGCAATAACTTTAATGATCAAATAGTCAAATCTTATTTTTTTCATTTGAGTTTTTTTGCTTGTAACCTAACAAATATCTTAGCCTGTGTGTTTTGGGAAAATAAGTCTGAGCTTTGGTTTGGCTTGTTTTTTTTAATGGGTGTTGACAGACTTCTAACACAGAATAGTTTTAACAAGTATGAGAATTCCATTTTAGGGGCTCTTTGTCACTATGTAATTTACAGAGGATGATCTGTCCATGACTTATGTATTAGAGGGGTAGGAGGTATCTGAGAGCAAGCTGCAAAAGAATCAAGATGTGGAAAAGTTTTATTTGGACTGCAAGGCAGTGCTGCAGTTCAGGACCAAGATGTAACAAAAGAATCTGAGGGTGTACGTTTTATCTTCTTGTTTTCAGATACTTTCAAAAGTATTTCTTTTCCCTCAGGTCTCTTCTTTTCTACTCTTTATATTGGAATTTTTAGCATATGTGACTTGAATCTTAAGTGTTTAGTTTAAATTAAAAACAAAAGTAAGTTAGGAGCATGAAAAAGGAGTGGAGCAAGTGTCAGCAGTGGGCAAGAGCAGCAGGAGTTTGCTCATATTTGGAGTTTGGGGAGATGGTATCAATAATGTATGAACGGAAACAGGAGAAAAGGGCCAGTTGCTAATTACCTTTTCAGTGTAATGAGCTAAGTAAAATGTTTTTGTGGCTCACTTTACCTGCTCTGATGATTTATTTTCTGAAAGGAAAAAAAAAAATCAGGCCCAAAGCTACCATGTTTTGGAACTCTTGAACCCTGTTTACTTCTTTTTGTGTATGACTGACTACTGAAGTCTTACCAGCATTCTCTTAGCTTTTGCTATGCCTTCTGATACCTTCTGAATGTGTCTGTATTAAGCAGCATTTTTCCTCTGTCCCTGTATTGTCTTCAACAAAATCTGCACAGTATGGTAAAAAAATCTACATTATAGAAAAAGTATCATAATTTTTGTTAGCACTGTAGGGGAATTCAGGGAGGAGACATATATTTTCCTTTTCTTTTCTAGTTACCTTAGGCAACACAGTAATCTATGTGTTCCTTATACTGTGTTCATTACCCTAGTCTCATTGTGACCCACACTTCTATATCCAACATCTCTTAAGTTGAATAAGAACAAGTCCAGGGTAAGATCACATGAGAGGAAGCTTAGAGTAATAAATAAGTTTGCAAGGACTGATTAAAAAGAGAAAGCAGGCAGCAAAGAGTGTATATTGCAGTAGATTTTAGGGAGCAGAAGTAGAATATGAAACAAACTATTGACATACATGGCTGCTGTACTTGGGAGAACTCAGTAAGCATCACATCAGGGCACTAGCTGAAGGTTTCTGTGCTTTTGGTGGGGAAGCTTATTAGCAGTAATTGACATATATATCAAGCTGAAGATGTTTAGTTCAGGCATTGTAAGACACCTTAGCAAAATCAATATGACTTTAAGTTATAAATTCTGAAAAAATATAGCCAGCTTTTTCCCACCATCTTTTAAACTTGAGAGTAGGTTGTGTCATGGATTGGGTTGGACCTGCTGCTGCTATTCATGACATGCTGCAGTCATGCCAGCTTCAAAAAGTTAAAGTGCTGACTGGAGCAAAGTATTAGAGGGCTTGAAGTTCAGATTGCAACATGGGAGGCTTCCTGTTCTGGTTGCTGCTTCTAGGTTCTGTGTTTTTTGGGTGTGTTGGGCTTTTCTGCTGGGATAACAAGAGGACAAGGAGAGATGGAGGAGTAATTTTCTGGGTTGGGCTTTTGGCTCACTTGCTTCTGCTTCTGCTTTGCACCACGCTTTTTCTTTAAACAGGCTAAGGTAATTATACATTTTGTACTATGTTTATCTGATTTTGATCAGTAAACTCTATTCTTATCTCTCTACTTTTTTTTTGTCTCAACCTCGAATTTTTATGTATTTCCCTCACTTCTGTGTTGGGAAAATAAAAATAGGTTAACCTGCTGGTTTGAGCTGTTTTGTTCTGATTCAAACCATTGCAGTTGTCACATCCCAACATTCAGTTTATCCAGTTAAAGGGAGCTTGACCCTCCAGCATTTTGTGACAGAGATTCCCTACTTGTCATGTGACTTGTGTAACTCACTTTTATGAACCTTGCAGATTTAGGTATTTTTCTCTAATTTTTCTATCCCATCATATAGTTTGATTATAAGATCAAGATATTTTCAACAGAAGGGAGATTTTGATCCTTGGAAATTAACAATGGCCATAATGGCACAGTGATACATCAGTCCACTAATTACTGTTCCTCCCTTCGTGTGAGATTGCTTACTGAAGGAGTAGGGAGCCGTCATCCTGGGAATGGTAGTTTGGTGGGAACTATTTTGATACATGGTGCAATCTTTACATGTCATGGGGTTTGGGTTTTTTTAACACAAGTTTATGAGTTTTTAACAAGTTTGAAGTTTGGGAAAGAATTATTTCTTTTTTTTTTTCCCTTCAATCAACTTTCTTTTGTTTTGGGTTGGTTTTTTTTTTGTGTGTGGGGGGGTGGTGGTGGTGGTGTTGCTTTGTTTTTGGGGTGGGGAGGAGTTGTCTTTGGGTTTTGTGGTTTGCTGATTGTTTTTTTTTTTTTTCTCCAATCAGTTATTTTTCAGGTCATAGTGTTCCTTTTTTTTCTTATTGCTTTCATTTCCTTTCACAGAAATGAACATCAGAACATACACCCTGAAAATCAAGAGCTAGTGCGAGCTCTTCGTCAGCAGCTTCAAACTGAGCAGGTACTGTGCTATGTGTTGGCATCAATCAACTCTCTGGTTTGTGGTAGTGTAGATTTCTCCAAGTTTCTGAAAGAAACTGATCTTTAAAGTTAGGGAAGCTGATTTTACAGGGTCATCCTTGAATTTTGTCAAGTAATGGAATAAGTTTGCTCATTTGTGGGTTTTTTTATGGCCAAGCTAGGTAATTAAAATCGTTCGACAGGTTGTTTTTTCAAACAGGCTTATTACACAAGGTGGAGTATGCTAGATTGTTGTGTACTTCCTCTGATGTTCCTGGGAACTTACTGGTAAAGGAGAGGAAATCTGGAGAACAGCTTGCTGCCATAGGACAGGGATCAGATGTTTACACTGATAAACTGTATAGCAAAGCAATGGTACAGCAACAAGACACAGACTGAAAGGGCTGCCTTGCCTTTAGCAACAGGGCAAGGGGCAACATTTTTAAACTGAAAGAAGATGTAGTACATAGGAAAGGGTAGTGAGACACTGGAATGGGTTGCCTGAAGACATTGTGGATGTGTTTCATTGAGGGTAGATGGGTGTTTGAGCAACTTATCCTGATCTAGTGATAGCTGCTGCTGTCTGTGGTAAAAAAGTTGGACTAAGTTGGGTCTTTTGAAGGTACTTCTAACTCAAACAATCCTGTGGTTCTGTGATTTCTGACACGTAAAGGAGAGGATGGGAGAGTCTAGGCTAGGTTGCTGGAAAATGCCAAATCCCAGCCCTAATGTG